>NW_025814878.1:104210000-104697500 GCF_022079265.1 Lynx rufus | reverse complement strand
TATATATTACACACATATATATATATATATATATGTATATATATATATATATTGAGAAATGCTATCTTGAGGAAGACCAAATACTTGGGTTCAGGGATCAGGGCAGTGTTTCCTGTAAATCTCATATTTGAAGACAAAAGTTGAAGCAGAATACTACATGGTAGATATATGAAAATAACAGAAAGAGTAGGTGATCTTAGTAAAATGTAGTTAAACAAGTTTGAAGCATTTCTTTCATCTTTGGAGAGATCCTTGTCACATAAACACATTCATGGTCTGGACACTTTCCACCTTCATAGGGCTAAAGTCACACTAAAAATGTTTGCCTCTGTGCTGCTTCTTTTTCTTTGCTTCTGTTACTGACCATCTGCCTGCGCATTGACCACTTCATCTGCCAAGCCATTCCTCTCTTTAAGGAGATCTTACAGGGGCACCTGGGTGGCTCAGTCGGTTGAGCGTCCAACTTTGCCTTAGGTCATGATCTTGAAGTTGACGAGTTTGAGCCCCGCGTCAGGCTCTGTGCTGACAGCTCCGGAGCCTGGAGCGTGCTTCTGATTCTGTGTCTCCCTCTCTCTCTGCCTCTCCCCTGCTCATGCTGTCTCCCTCTGTCTCAAAAATGAAAATAAATAAATAAACATTAAAAAAAAAAAGGAGATCTTACATTGGTTATGTATATGATGATTCCATTATGAGATGGAGGGGATGGGGCTGACTATCTCAATTGTTGTGTTCATTTATTGCCTACATATATAACAATCCTTATACTTTTTAGGTACCGGGAAGCCAGTGTGGAAGTGATGGGGGTAATGTCTCGTTTTGCTGGGATTGAACGTGGCAGCATCGATGAGGCTTATGTAGACCTGACCAGTGCTGTACATGAGAGACTACAAAAGCTACAAGGTCAACCTATCTCGGCCGACTTGTTGCCAACCACCTACATTGAAGGGTTGCCCCAAGGCCCTACAACAGCAGAAGGGACTGATCAGAAAGGTACTTCCATAGCATCGTATTGCTTCTGCTTCCTGCCTTTGGAACCTGCTTTGCTTGGTCACGCTGATCCTTCTTGGATTGATTGAAAGGAAACTTACACTACAACCTGAATGAATCACAAGGACTGACAAGGAAGGATATACAAATTCTTTTATCTTTTCAGGTATATGGATGTTGAGAAGCTGTGACATCTGTATGAAATCAAGTTTCTCTTTAGATATCACTAGAGCAGGTTAGAGTTATCAGTAGACTGAGCACTTCTGTCATTTGTAGGTTAACTTATACTGTTGTAACTTGGTTTCTTCATCATCTAAGTTTTTTAAGGGGGACCTCAAGGACAGGGAGTTGAGTCACTCAGAATTTCTGATCAATTTAGAGTGAAAAATATCAGTGGACTCTTCAGGGTCTCATTTTATTTTCCTTACTTTCACTTTCATAGTGATTTCCCCCTCCCTATCTAACTCTCCCTCTGGCACCCACTGATGTATTTGTTATATCTTCTTAAATTTGTATATGTCTTTATAAATTACACAGTGTTGCTTTATGTGTGTGCTTTTAAAATTTGTGCTCTTTGGGGCGCCTGGGTGGCTCAGTCGGTTAAGCGTCCGACTTCGGCCCGGGTCACGATCTCGCAGTCCGTGAGTTCGAGCCCCACATCGGGCTCTGGGCTGATGGCTCGGAGCCTGGAGCCTGCTTCCGATTCTGTGTCTCCCTCTCTCTCTGCCCCTCCCCCATTCATGCTCTGTCTCTCTCTGTCTCAAATATAAATAAATGTTAAAAAATTAAAAAAAAAATTTGTGCTCTTTAATTATAAGATAGTATTATCTTATAGATTTCATTCTTACTTTACTAATTTTTTAATTTTAATTCCAGTATCATTAACATATAGTGTAGATTCCATTCCTTTTCTTAATTTTCCTTTAGTGGTGATTTTATAGGTCTTTCCATGTAGTTGTATTTATGTGTAATTGATTGCTTTTAATTACAGCATGATCCATGGTATGGATCTATGGTAGTTACAGACAATTCTCCTAGCTATTAATTCATTTGTTACTTTTAATTTTTTTTAATATTTATTTGATAAATGTCCTCATTCATCCTCTTTTGGACCTATGCAGAGGTTTTTCTGAAAATGTTGTCAGGAGTGGACTGCTAGGTCATAAGGCATACGCATACATTGTTTCACTAAATACTGCCAAATCATTCCCCAGAGTGGCTATCAATGGTTACCCCATGCCTGTAGTACACAAGAATTCCTGTTGCCCTCATATTCTTGCCAGCAGCTGGTATTTTTGAATGGTTAAAAGTACTCACCAATATGATGGCTATAATATGGTAGTATTTCATAAGGAGCTCCTGGCTGGCTCAGTCGGAAGAGCATGTGATGTGACGATTGATCTCGGGGTTGTGAGTTCAAGCCCCACATTGGGTGTAGAGATTACTAAAAATAAATAAATAAACTTAAAAAAAAGGCCTTTAAACAGCAAAGTGGTTCAACAAAGTGTAGCATAAACAAAGTTAATGGATGACAGATTTGGGATAAGTAGAAAAGTAAAAATATGAAATTTTATTTCATGTTTTCAGTTTGTTTAAATTTATATTTCTCTATTTACTAGTTGAGGTTGAGCGTTTCTTCGTATATTGCTAGTTTATACCTTTGTGAATTGCTTATTTATAATCTTTACCCAATTTATCATTGGATTTCCTGCCTTTTTTTTTGCAAGAGTTCCTCATATATTGCAGTTATTAGTGTCTTGTCTATTTTTGACACTGCAAATATCTTCTCCCAAATCTGTCATCCATTAACTTTGTTTATGCTGTACTTTGTTGAACACGATTCTTTTAGTCCATCATTTTTTTCACCTTATCTTTTGTGCATCTTGAATCTTGTTTTAGATATCCATTTCTACTAGAAGTTCACAAAGACCTTTTCTACACTTCTGTTTGCCTTGTAATTTTTTTTAGGTCTTTTGGCCATATGGAGTTCAACCTTTTTATTTGATTTTATAAAAATCTTATTTATATTATTTAAAAAAATTTTTTTTTTTTTTTTTTTTTTTTTGAGAGAGAGCACAAGTGAATGAGGGGCAGAGAGAGAGAAAGAATCCCACAAGGTGCAGAGAGAGAGGGAGAGAGAGTGTGGAGCCCAGAGTGGGGCTCGAGCTCACCTGGAGCAGGACTCAAATTCACCCGAAGCGGGGCTCAAACTCACCTGATGTGGGGCTTGAACTCCTGAACCATGAGATCATGTCCTGAGCTGAAGTCAGACGCTTAATCGACTGAGCCACCATATAATAATATAATTACTATTATAATAATTTCCTGACAATTACGTATTAAATAATCCATTCTTTCTCAACTTCCCAGGTAGAAGTGGGTCAGTTTCTGTAGTATCCCATTTGTCTCTCTGCTCCTGCTCCAGAAACACATTGTTTGTTTGTTTGTTTTTTTTACTCTTTGTAGTATGTTCTATTTGATAAGGATGTCCCTCTGCTTTTGCTTTCCAAACTTGTCTTACCTATACATGTATTTGTTATTCACTGTGCATTTTAGAATACAATAGTTGAATTCCTCAAAAAATCTTGATAGGATTACATTGAATTTATATATTTAGAGAGAATAGTTATGTTAATGTTAACTTTTGCCATCCGTAAACATATCACTGAATTTTTTAGGTCTTCAGTTGTGTCCCTTTTAATTATTATTTTTTTTTTAATTTTTTTTTCAACGTTTATTTATTTTTGGGACAGAGAGAGACACAGCATGAACGGGGGAGAGGCAGAGAGAGAGGGAGACACAGAATCGGAAACAGGCTCCAGGCTCTGAGCCATCAGCCCAGAGCCTGACGCGGGGCTCGAACTCACGGACCGCGAGATCGTGACCTGGCTGAAGTCAGACGCTTAACCGACTGCGCCACCCAGGCGCCCCTAATTATTTTTTTTTAAGTTAAAATTATTTATTTTATCTGTTATAATATTTTTACTTCCTCTGAGATCTGGAATCCAGTATATTTTCTTTTTTTTTCTCATCTACACTTTTAATTGATGTAATACACATCAAGTGCACAAATTGTAAGTGCACCTTGGCTAATTTTCACAAAATAAACCCCCATTTGTAAGTAGCATCCAAATCAAAACCAAAACCAGAATCCTAAAAGGCACACCTGCCTACACTTCCAGACACTATCCATTCCTCTCCCCTTCCTACAGTAACCATTGTCCTTATTTCTATTTAGCTTATTTTTGAACTTTATAAAATTGAAATCATGCAATATATACTTGATTCTGGCCTCATTTGGTCAACATTGTGAGATTCATCCGTTCTGTTGTATGTAGTTGAGTTTGTTTACTTTCATTGCTGTGTAGTATTGAATTACATGAGTATATCACAAATTATCCATTCTATAATTGATGGATATTTGGGTTGTTTCCATTTTGGGGCTACTAAGAATAGTGCTGCTGTGAATATTCTTGTAAATGTCTTTTGGTGAACAAATGTATGATTTCTGTTGGGTATAGGACTAGAAGTGTTTAATTGTAGGATTTACCTAAAATCAGCTTTAGTTTGCTTATAGTCAGCTTTAGTAGGTACTTACTGCCAAACAGTTACCCAAAATGGTTGTACCAATTTATTTACTTATTTTTTTTTTTTAATTTTTTTTTCAACGTTTTATTTATTTTTGGGACAGAGAGAGACAGAGCATGAACGGGGGAGGGGCAGAGAGAGAGGGAGACACAGAATCAGAAACAGGCTCCAGGCTCTGAGCCATCAGCCCAGAGCCTGACGCGGGGCTCGAACTCACGCACCGCGAGATCGTGACCTGGCTGAAGTCGGACGCTTAACCGACTGCGCCACCCAGGCGCCCCTATTTACTTATTTTTTAAGTTTATTTGTTTGAGGGGCGCCTGGGTGGTTTGGTTGCTTAAGCATCCAACTTTGGCTCAGGTCATGATCTCACAGTTCGTGGGTTCGAGCCCCATATCGGGCTCTGTGCCAGCAGCTCAGAACCTGGGGCCTCCTTCAGATTCTGTCTCCCTCTCTCTGTGCCTGTCCCCCACTCGTGCTCTGTCTCTGTCTCTCAAAAAAATGAGTAAATGTTAAAGTTTATTTGTTTGAGAGAGACACAGCATGAGTGGGGGATGGGCAGAGAGAGAGAGAGGGAGACAGAGAATCTCAAGCAGGCTCCACGCTGCCAGCACAGAGCCGGATGCAGGACTCAAGCCCACAAACCCTGAGATCATGACCTGAGCTAAAACCAAGAGTCAGACGCTCAACCAACTGAGCCACCCAGGTGTCCCTGGTTGTACCAATTTATAATCTCACTAGTAGCATATATGAAAATTCCAGTTGTTTCACATGCTTTTCAGCACATGCTTTTTTTTTTTTTTTTCTCTTTTGCATTTTAGCCATTTTGATGGGTGTGTAGTGATATCAGTGGTTTTAGTTTGTATGTCACTGGTCTTAATGAAGTTGACCACCTTTAAATGTATTGACCATTTAGATATCTTCTTTCATTAAGTACCTCTTTAAATCATTTGCTCATTTTTTTTTGTTGGATTGTCTTATCTCCATCTATAGGACTTCTTTATATAATCTGAAATGAATCCTTTATTAAATATATTGCATATTTATTTGCATATATTATGTATTATTATATTTCATATAAATATATTGCAAATACCTTCTGGTCAGTGACTTGTTTTTCACTCTATCACTGGTGGCTTTTGATGAAACAGAAAGGTTCTTGATTTTAATTTGGTCCATGTATTTTTTTTTTGTTCTTTATGGACAATATTTTTTATGTCCTATTTAAGAAATACTTACCTACCTCAAGGTTATGAAGCAATTCTGTTGTCTTTTCTAGAAGCTTTATTCTGCTTTTCATTTATAATCCATTGTGTGTGTGAGAGAGGGCTCAAATTCCTTTTATTATGTGAGTATCCAATTATATCTTTATTAAAGCTTTATGTTTCTTATAAAGGTCTTGTGCATTCATTTGTTATGTTTATAAATGCTTTAATATTTTATTGCTATTGTTTTACTTTTTTCTTTATTTTATACTTGGTAGATGTGTAGGGGAGTGATAAGTGATTTTTGTTTTTTTTAAATTCAGCTTCATTTACCTATCTGACAAAAACTTTTGATATGTAGGCATATGTCAGAGATATTTTGTGTTTGGTTACAGACCATCCACAATAAAGCAAGTATCTCAGTAAATTGAGTCAAATTAATTTTTTTGGTTTCCTAGTGCATAGGGAAGTTTTGTTTACTATACTGTAATCTATTAGGGATACAATACCATTAGATCTTTAAGAAGAACATACCTTAATTTTAAAAAGCTTTATTGCTAAGAAATGCTAACCATCTGAGCTTTCAGGAAGTTACAATCACTGATTCCAGATCACCATAACAAATAAAACAATAATGAAAAAGTTTGAGATAATTGTGAGAATTACCAAAAAGTGATTTAGAGACACAAAGTGAGCAAATGCTGTTTGGAAAATGGTGCCAATAGATTTACTTGACAGGGTTGATACAAGTACTCAGTTTTTTAAAAAATGCAGTATCTATAAGGCACATTGAAGCAAGATACAATAAAACAAGGTATGCCTGTAATCTGCATGAAAATGCTTTTGATAAGTAAAATGTATTCAATGGTTAAAAATACTTTCTTAAATAAAGTAAAATTAAGGCAGGGCACCTGAGTTGCTCAGTTAGTTGAGTGTCCAACTTCTGCTGAGGTCATGATCTCATGGTTCAAGGGTTCTGGCCCCAGGAAGGGCTTTTCCGCTGACAGCATGGAGCCTGCTTCAGATTCTCTGTCTTCCTCTCTCTGCTTCTCCCCTGCTTGCACACACGCACGCACACACATGCACACACTCTCTCTCCCAAAAATAAACATTTAAAAAGATGCTCTTAAAAAATAAAATTAAGGCAATGAAAATTTGCTTTTGTGGTAATATTGGATTGTAATATTTCTAGATACCAGATCTAAGAGGATCTGGGTCTTAATTTTTTTTTTTTTTTGAGAGAGGGTGCAAGCGGGAAAGTCGCAAAGAGAGGGAGAGAGGAATCCCAAGCAGGCTCCACACAGTCAGTGCACAGAGCCTGACATGGGGCTCAAATTCATGAAACCATCAGGTCATAACCTGAGCTGAAGTTGGACGCTTAACCAACTGAGCCACCGAGGCACCCCTGGGTCTTAAATGTTTTAAATTTTTTTTTTTTTCAACGTTTATCTATTTTTGGGACAGAGAGAGACAGAGCATGAACGGGGGAGGAGCAGAGAGAGAGGGAGACACAGAATCGGAAGCAGGCTCCAGGCTCTGAGCCATCAGCCCAGAGCCTGACGCGGGGCTCGAACTCCCGGACCGCGAGATCGTGACCTGGCTGAAGTCGGACGCTTAACCGACTGCGCCACCCAGGCGCCCCCTTAAATGTTTTAAATCAGATATTATGAAACTTGAATTCAGCTGGATCTTACAGAACAAAACAATTGGCATTTAGAGGTTTTTTGAACAGGGTATCTACAGTTTTTCCTAGACATTTTCTAATACTTTTCATAATAGCTCTCTTCAAAACAGTGGATCTCCCCTTCATTTGTAACATGAACATTGGTACTTTTACAACTATTATTTTGTAACATTATTCTTGTAAGTGCTCTTTCAGTAAAACATTTTGAATGGTGGCCATTAACCAAAAGGAAACTGTCTGGATACCATACTATAGCAAGTTAGCTTCTGGGGCGGAGGACATTAAGGCAGTCTGTGATTACTTGTAGAAACAATACAGATTTTCCCAGAAAAAGGTCCAAGAGTGTTTAGCTTACTTCTGGTTAAAGTGGTGAATTTCCCACGGGTTCCATGTTTTAAAATGAGACATAAGATGTAAAGTTTCCTTTTGCTGTTGAACAGTTGTAGGATATGCCTTTAATATGTTGTATTGAAGGGCAGTAGTAGAACTGCTTGTTCTACTAGGGAAGCTTGTGAGAAAGACCATTAAGGAATTATAGCAGAGTTTATAAGCTGGAGGCTGCATATCCTTCAGTTCTTTCAGGGCAATACATGGACAATAAAAATTGTGCCACTTAAAGGAGGCAGAGTTATGGTACATAAACATTCGATGAAATATGTCCTGATTTTCTTTATTATTTTGGGACCTGAGTCAGAAATTTAACGGTCATAATAAGGAAGGTTTTTCTTTGGTCTTAACTTTGTGTACCACATCTTGCTGTGTGTCTAATGCTTTAAAACACTTGGAATTGGTTTATAATGGTTTAAGGCATTAAGTCTTTAAGGGTTTTTTTGAGGGCTGTATCCCCTTTTGAAAATTTTTTGAAAGCTTGTTGACCCTTGCGTGCCTCAGAAAAATGCATATCTACACATAAGACAATTGTGTGTGCAGTTTTCAGGAGATTCACAGACCCTCTGAAACCCGCATACCTCAGAATAAGACGTGTTATTACACATTATATTGGTATTTTTGGCTGCAACTCATTGTTAAAGAGCTCTCCGACTGAAGATGATGGTGTATACCTTCACTGGTGGAAAATGTTTACTTCAACTCAAATGGACATGTTCCTCTTTCTTCTATACCCATCTTTCTTACCTATGTACATTTTTATTAAAAATGCCAATGTTTATTTCTGTATGTCTTATGTATCTGTTGCCTTAGTGTGTCCAGTTTAAGTATTTAGTTTCCAGATGGAGTGATACCATTTTTTTATTTATAGTGCTCAGAACAGTATAATGTCTAGTAAATGGTTTATATTTCATATTGTATTCCTGAGTCTTCATATGATGTGTGCAACCAAAAAACTGGTAACAGAAATTAGCTTATCTAAGTGCATATAATCTTCCAGAAATTGTTTTTCATGGATGTGGCATATTTCAAACCTAGGAAAAGAAGCCAGGCGCTTGTGATATTTTGATAACTGAAGTTTCTGTTCAACTCTCCCATCCTGCCCCTTAATTCAAAGCTAGCAGTCCTGCTCAGCCATACTGCGTTTGCAACTTTGTATTTTCTGTTTCTGAAATAGTTACATGCATGGAAAGTTTAAGTGGTAGGATTACTTAAAGATAATACTCAAAAACTGCCAGAGTGAAAACTTTCCCTTCAGGGCCATTTTGGAACTAGTTTGTATTAGCTAAGGAATGCCTTAGTTTTCTCCTCCCTTTGGTCTTAATATATTTCATTTAAAGCATATATTGAACATCTTTTGAATGCCCAGGATGTGAAGCAGTTGGGTAATAGTACAAGAAATCATAAACCTTGGTGTGCCTGGGTGGCTCGGTTGAGCATCCATTCCAACTCTAGATTTTGGCCCAGGTCATGATCCCAGGGTCGTGGGAGTGAGCCCTGTAATAGCTCCATGCTGAGCGTGGAGCCTGCTTAAGATTCTCCTCTCTCTCTCTCTCTCTCTCTCTCTCTCTCTCTCTCTGCCCCTCTCCCTTACTTGCATACACTCTCTCTAAAATAAAAATAAATAAAATTATAAACCCTTTTTAATGATGAGAGTTGCAGGGGTTGGTGGGACCCCCTACTGGCTTTGAAGAAGTAAGCTGCTATGTTGTGAGAGGGCCTTTGGAGAAGGCCCTCATGGCTAGGCTCTGATATTGGCCCACTGCTGACAGCCAGAAAGAAAATGGAAACCAAATTCTACCAACAACCAGAGGGAGCTTGGAAGACACCAATCAGCTCATAGCACAGAGGAGGGCATACTTATTATCAGTGCAGGAACTTCTCTTTCGTAGTTTTGGTTTCTGGAGTTGTGGAGTCTAGGTAGAGGTTTATCAGTTTAACCCCAAGTTTTGGCACAAGTCATCAGTGCTCAGTCTTCTGTTCATCATTGCACTGGAGGTACAAGATGGTGTAATCAGAACAGAAGAGGGAATAAAAGCTAATTCAGATGTGAAAGAAGAGGTAAACTTTGTTTGTAGGTGTCATGACCGTGTTTGTAGAAAATCCTAAAGGATCTACACCCCGCCCTAAAAAAATACAGTAAGTGAGATTAGCAAGGTTGCAGGTGACAAAGTCAGTATGCAAAAATCAATAGCAATTCTATACACTAAAATTTTAGATGAGAATTTGAAATTTAAAAGCAATGTTATTTGCAATAGCATTACAATTACGAAATTATTAGAAATATATATGTGAAGGGACGCCTGAGTGGCTCAGTTAGTTAAACGTCTGACTTCAGCTCAGGTCATGATCTCACGGTTCGTGAGTTTGAGCCCGTGTCAGGCTGGAACAGCCTGGAGTCTGCTTCAGATTCTGTGTCTCCCTCTCTCTGCTCTTCCACCTCTCATGCACTCTCTCTCAAAAATGAATACTTAAAAAATATATATATATATATGTATATGAATATGTACTGTGAAATGTATATATATATATACACACACATATGTATATACGTATATATGAAAAACTAGTTCAGTGAAAACTACAAAACATTCCTGAGAAAGTAAAAAAGACGAAATCAATGGAGAGACATACCATGCTCATGGATCAAAAGACTAAATAGTAAATATTAGAGCTCAAGTCTCCCCACATTGACCTAGAGATTCATTGTTTTCCCTTCTAGAATCTCAGCAGGATTTTGTAGAAATTGACAAACTGATTTGAAAATCTGTATGAAAATGCAAAGGATGTGGGGATAGCCAAACAACTTTGAAAAAGAACTAAGTTGGAAGACTTAAACACTACCTGGTTTTAAAAGTTATTAGGGGCACCTGGGTGGCACAGTCGGTTAAGCATCCGACTCTTGATTTTGGCTCATGATCTCACAGTTCATGGGACTGAGCCCTGGGTCAGGCTGTGCACTGACATCATGGAGCCTGCTTGGGATTCTTGCTATCTGCCCCTTCCCCACTTGTGTGTGTGTGTGTGTGTGTGTGTTTCTCTCTCTCAAAATAAATAAACTTAAAAAATATTTAATTATAACCTTATAGTAACTTGGGCAGTGTAGTATTGGTGTAAGAGGAGACAGATCAATGGTACAGAATAGGAAGTGTGCAAACAGATCCCCACAGTTTTGGTCAGTTGGTTTCCACAAAGCTACCCAGATAATTCAATAGGAAAGGAAAGTCTTTCAGTTCTAGTGGGCATTTTATACCAAAAACTGCCTGAATCTTTTCCCCCTAGTCCACTTTAGTGTATCAGAGAAAAACCAAAGTTGTATAGATTTTTACCAACTAGAGAAGGAAACAAATGCTGCTTATCTTCTGTCGCCCTTTTCAACTGACATGGATGTAGAGTGACAGGATTGTAACATTACTTAATCCGGGAGAGCAATAATGAAATCTAAAGCAGAGAAAATTTAGCTCTACTAGTTGAGAAAAGAGTCCAGAAAATCTCACAATTTCAATAAATTCATATTTTTTGTTTCCCAAACAATAATAGGTGGTTTATTTATTTTTAATGTTTATTTTTGAAAGAGAAAGAGACAGAAAGCTCATATAAGCAGGAGAGGAGCAGAGAGAGGGAGACAGAGGATCCAAAGTGAGCTCCGTGCTGACAACAGAGAGCCCGATTCGGGACTCGAACCCACCAACTGTGAGATCATGACCTGGGTAGAAGTCAGACACTCAACTGACTGAGCCACCCAGGTGCCCCTATAATAAGTGGTTTTATTTTTTATTTTTTGTTTGTTTATTTTTTATTTTTTGTTAAAATTTTTAATGTTTATTTTTGAGAGAGACAGAGTGTGAGCCAAGGAGGGGCAGAAAGAGAGGGAAACACAGAATTGGAAGCAGATTCCAGGCTCTGAGCTGTCAGCACAGAGCCCAACATGGGGCTTGAGTTCACAAATTGTGAGATCATGACCTGAGCCAAAGTCGGATGCTTAACCGACGGAGCCGCCCAGGCACCCCTATAATAGGTGGTTTTATTTTTTATTTATTTATTTTTTTTAATTTTTTTTTTCAACGTTTATTTATTTTTGGGACAGAGAGAGACAGAGCATGAACGGGGGAGGGGCAGAGAGAGAGGGAGACACAGAATCGGAAACAGGCTCCAGGCTCCGAGCCATCAGCCCAGAGCCTGACGCGGGGCTCGAACTCACGGACCGCGAGATCGTGACCTGGCTGAAGTCGGACGCTTAACCGACTGCGCCACCCAGGCGCCCCATATAATAGGTGGTTTTAAAAGAAGGATTAGATTTGGGGGCACCTAGGTGGCTCCATCAGTTAAGCCTCCAACTTTAGCTCAGGTCATGATTTCATGGTTCATGGGTTTGAACCCTGCGTGGGGCTCTGTGCTGACAGCTCAGAGCCTGGAGCCTGCTTTGGATTCTGTGTCTCCCTCTCTCTCTGCCCCTCCGGGCTCGTTGCTCTGTCTCTCTCTCTCTCAAAAATGAATAAAACATTAAAATTTAATTCTTAAAGGATTAAAGATTATATATATGTACGCATCTATATGTGTACATATATATACATATATATATGTATATAAAACCTCACAATCCTATGAGGTACAGTACTATGTTCGTATCATAGACAACAAAACTGGATCTTAGAAAATTATAGAACTTGCTCAATGTCCCATAGTAAGTTCAAAAGCCAGTATTTGAACACTGCCTGACTGCAAAATATTCTTTTAACAATTATGCTATATGTGTTACAGATAAGAGCTAAAACACTTTAGGGGTTCCTGGGTGGTACAGTTGGTTGAGCATCTGACTTTGGTCCAGGCCATGATCTCCTGGTTCATGGGTTCAATCCCCCATCGGGCTTTGTGCTGACAGCGCGGAGCCCACTTCGGATTCTCTGTCTCCCCCCTCTCTGCCCCTCCCCCGTCTCAAAAATAAATAAGCATTTTTAAAAAGTTCTAAAGGACGTTAGTGGGGCACCCCAAAGTTAGCTAGAATAGCTGGAGAAGACTACATGATACATGAGACTTGAATAAGCCCTCAAGTATAGATAAGATTTATTTAAGCAAAGGGGAGAACAGAGTTAAGAAGTGAGAACAGGGAAATAGAATAAACATTGGATATTCAGGAAATTGTAAGGATATAATAAATTTGGGATTAGTGGAAGATGAATTGAAAAGGCCAGATGGTCTTCAATGCCAGTTTTTAGAGTTGGTGCTTTATTCTGTAGGTATGAGAGAGCTAACAGTTTTCAACAGGGGATAAGATGGATAACATTGGTATTTGAGAACATTTCATTCATGGGTATTGTGTAAAATGCATTTAGGGAGAGGGTGGTTTAGGAGTTAAGGTGGTCTGGGAAAGAATGAAGAAAACCTGAATAAAATAGGGTGGGTGGATATGCGAATTGTTTTAAAGTGGGTTTCGTTGACTAAATGGGGAATGAAAGCAAAAGGAAGCCAATATTATTTAACCTTCAAACCTTTAATAGAAATAGGGAGTTGTTGGGGTGCCTGGGTGGCTCAGTCGGTTAAGCATCCAACTTCAGCTTGGGTCATGATCTTGCGGTTCGTGAGTTCGAGCCCCACGTCAGGCTCTGTGCTGGCAGCTCAGAGCCTGGAGCCTGCTTCAGATCCTGTGTCTTCCTCTCTCTCTGTCCCTCCCCTACTCACTCTCTGTCTCTCTCCAAAATAAATAAACATTAACAAAATTAAAAATATGGTTATTTAAAAAAGGGAGTTGTTTGGGAAAGGGAATCTTTGAGAAGGAAGATATAATAAAGGTTGATTTTAGTTATTTTTAGAAAATTTAGGGGCGCCTGGGTGGCGCAGTCGGTTAAGCATCCGACTTCAGCCAGGTCATGATCTCGCGGTCCGTGAGTTTGAGCCCCGTGTCAGGCTCTGGGCTGATGGCTCGGAGCCTGGAGCCTGTTTCCGATTCTGTGTCTCCCTCTCTCTCTGCCCCTCCCCCGTTCATGCTCTGTCTCTCTCTGTCCCAAAAATAAATAAAAAACATTGAAAAAAAAATTTAAAAAAAAAAAGAAAATTTAGTGAACTATAGTTTGAAACTATAATGAAGGCCCCAGTGTGGGGCCTCAACTCATGAACCATGAGACCATGATGTGAGTCGAAGTCGAATGCTTAAATGACTGAGCCACCCAGGCACCCCTCATTACTGTCTCTTTAAACCAGCATTCCTAGGGCACCCTGGTGGCTCTTTTGGTTAAGGGTCCAACTCTTGGTTTTGGCTTAGGTCATGATCTCATCGTTTGTGGGATGGAGCCCTGTGTCAGGCTCTGTGCTGACAGCATGGAGCCTGCTTGGATTCTCTCTCTCTCTCTCTCTCTCTCTCTCTCTCTCTCTGCCCCTCCCCCACTCACTCTCAAAATAAACTTAAAAAAAAAAAAGAAATATTTAGGAGTGCCTGGGTGACTCGGTTAAGTATCCAACTTTGGTTAAGGTCATGATCTCGCGGTTTGTGGGTTTGAGCCCCATGTGGGGCTCTGTGCTGACGACAGCACGGAGCCTGGAGCCTGCTTTGGATTCTGTGTCTCCCTCTCTCTCTGCCCCTCCCCCACTCATGCTCTGTCTCTCAAAAAATGATAAACATTTAAAACAATTTTTTAAATAAGTAAATAAATAAACCAGCCTGTCTGCATTTTCTATATACCTACCTCCCTTGCTATATATAATCATTTTTTAGGCTTTTCTCAAAACTGACTAGTTGAAAATTGGATAGTAAGATATTTTCAAGGCCCTGAGTCCAAAGCTATATCTAATTTCAATAGCTTATCAGAAGAATAAAACTAGTGTTTCTGATTGGATTTTAGCTACTCATCAGGAGAACCAGTCTCCAAAAATATATAAATACATTTATTTTAAAGTGTGAGTTAATTCTGAATATTTTCTAATTAAATAACAGGATTCTTGGGGGTGTGCAAGGGAAAGTTGGAGGAAGAAAATTCCAGAAAACCAGAGTGAGAAAACAGATGTACTTTTAAATCAATGATCATGAAAGACAATATGAATATACAATATGTGTTGCATATTAGAACTATAAGGTTCAGCCTATGCTGAAGCTAAGGCTGCTGGAATTGATAGGAAGGAGAAATTGATCTCTTAAGTACTGAGAAATCTTGTAAATGACTGCCATTTTGTGTGTGTGTGTGTGAAAATGTACATTCTTAAAGTACCCTGAAATTGAAGCATTTTTCTATTAGATAACACAAATAAAATCCTGACTCTAAAAAAAAATGTCTAAATACAACCTTTCAATTTTTCAGAGGAGATGCGAAAACAAGGCTTATTTCAATGGCTTGATTCTCTTCAGACTGGTAACACCACCTCTCCGGACCTGCAGCTCACTGTTGGAGCAGTGATTGTGGAGGAAATGAGAGCAGCCATAGAGAGGGAGACGGGCTTTCAGTGTTCAGCTGGAATTTCACACAATAAGGTGAAGGCTAATTATAGGTTTCAAGGCGAAACATAGATATCTGCAGTTAAATACAGCAAGGATGGATATGACTGGGACATTTAAATCATTACATGTACACTTTGAAATGGGCTTCTATTTAAAATTCATTTTGAGGACCAAATAAATGCGTTCGTAATTCCTTAACAAGGGAAATGTCATTAAACATGCACTTTCCTAAGAAGCAGGCTGAAAAGTTTGCAGAAAATGCTTATACAGTTGTATCCAAAAGATTTCCTTAATGACTGAACTATCTGTGGAAAGGAGGAGGTTAGTCTTTGCATTTTATATGTGAACCTATTTCTTTTCACTTGCTGAATATCCCTGAATTATCTCATTTCCTTTGTGGAATTGCCTGAGTATTTTCTGCTTTTGCCTATTTCCTCCTTTCTAATGAGAACAATAAGAGAGATGGAATAGTAAAATTTTATTAGTTTGGACCCCTATTTTGATTTAGAGAATAGACAATTGTCAATCATATAGGGGCAGAATAACTGGTTTTCTTTTTAAAGTGCTGTGAGGGTCTGGAATCTTTGTCCCCTTCTGACGAGGCTCAATAATTGGGCAGTGGCTGATTATCCCTGGTTACTACCTTTTCCCCCTTCCTCCAAGAAGAGGAAAGTTGCCAAACTATCCCACAGAGTTTTAGAGGTTTCTTCCGGTTGAGTGAAGGGAGGGGAAACAAAAGTCCCATTGTAGTAATTTGAACAAGACTAAATGTTGCCTAGTAGAAGTTCTAGAGAATCTCTCCAGTGAATTTAAAGGATGATTTTATACTTTTCCTACCAATTATAATTTGTGAACTGATACCACTGAAGCACCTTATTCTTTCAAAAGAGTTCTCAGGGACTTAAGGTTTGGGTTTTTTTGTTTTGTTGTTTTTCCCCCCCCCCATTTTGAAGCCTT
Organism: Lynx rufus; assembly: GCF_022079265.1. Taxonomy (NCBI): domain Eukaryota; kingdom Metazoa; phylum Chordata; class Mammalia; order Carnivora; family Felidae; genus Lynx; species Lynx rufus. Next base: position 104,681,266 of record NW_025814878.1, on the reverse strand, counting down.
GTTTCTAGTAGAAGATGTTTGCTATTGGAGGATGATTTTTGAGATCTCTATCACAGATACTTGAATTATGGTAATCTGTGTTAAATCTAGGACTCAAAATGGATTAACCATTAATCAAGAAATGTAAATCAGGGGCACATGGGTGGCTCAGTCGGTTAAGCGTCCGACTTCGGCTCAGGTCATGATCTCATCGTTTGTGGGTTTGAGCCCTGCATCTGGCTCTGTGCTACAGCTTGGAGCCTGGAGCCTGCTTCGGATTCTCTGTCTCCCTCTCCCTCTGCCCCTCGCCCACTTGTGCTCTGTCTCTGTCTCTCTCTGTCTCTCAAAAATAAATAAACATTAAAAAAAAATTTTTTTAAAGAAATGTAGATCAATGTGGTAGGGTAAAACAGGTTTGTTTCAGCATTTTCATATGCACATGCCTAGAAATGCACCTTATGTAAGTGTCCTCTGCAGCTTCTCTGGGCTTTTTCCCCTCTTGAAGTGGGAGAACCTTAAGGAATTGATGGGAATGGAAAAAAAAAAAAACGACCAAAGGGAAACCGAGAATAGATGTGGAAAGAACAATGAGGATGATGATAGTGGGTCATAGTTTCCACTGAGGATGTTGTGGGACACCAAGGTTTAGAGATGTCTTGAGTTTCTGGTTTTGTTTTTGTTTTTAATGTGGAAACCATTAGTAACAGCCCTTAAGCTGTGCCTGTGTTTTTATGTGTATGTTAATATTCACCAGCTCTCTGTGTGGGTGAGGTTGACAGTTACGAAGTTTTTATGCTTTCCATGCTCCAGGTCCTGGCAAAACTGGCCTGTGGACTTAACAAGCCCAACCGCCAGACCCTGGTCTCACATGGGTCAGTCCCACAGCTCTTCAGTCAAATGCCTATCTACAAAATGTAAGTATTCAGGGAGTACTTTCAGTGTCGCTCATATACTTGTGAAAGCACTCTGGTTTCTTCTGTCCCTTATGAGAGATTGGAGCAAGAAAATGTAGGTAACCAGGAAGGTAGAAGAGAGAGAACACGGGAAATTTTGAAAAACACAGACTTTTTTTCCTAATGAGCCTTCAATTCTGGATTATCTATGGAAGTTACTTAATCCTGAATTTTAAAAAATGAACTGATTTTTAGCTGTGTCTTTAATTTCCTTCTAGCCTTTTTGTTCAAGTCTGTTACTAAATAACAAAACCAATAGGAATTTTACTTCTTTTTTTTCTTCTAATATCATCCCGAGGTGTTCAGGGCTACCAAACTGCTCCCAAAGTAGGTATGAGAGAAAAATCCAAATAAACAAATAACTAGGCTGTGCATATCAATTGTGTGTCCTTGATAAGGGCTTACACTATTGTTGAAGGGACAAGATGAAGGGACAAGACAGTTCAAAGGAACAGTGAAAGTGCTATTAAGACTGTACATGAGGGGCGCCTGGGTGGCGCAGTCGGTTAAGCGTCCGACTTCGGCCAGGTCATGATCTCGCGGTCCGGGAGTTCGAGCCCCGCGTCGGGCTCTGGGCTGATGGCTCAGAGCCTGGAGCCTGTTTCCGGTTCTGTGTCTCCCTCTCTCTCTGCCCCTCCCCCATTCGTGCTCTGTCTCTCTCTGTCCCAAAAATAAATAAATGTTGAAAAAAAAATTAAAAAAAAAAAAAAGACTACATGAATATTTGCTAAATGAGTTATACAGGTAGTTATCAGAGTTCAGAGAAGAGAAATCTGAGAAACATTTATGAAAACTGCATGAGATTTTGCCAGATGATAATTGAAGAGCAATTCTGATTTTGATAATGTTTTGAACAGAAAGGGGGGAAAGTATAAGGTATTTGTGGTGAGCTGGGACATAAACCAGGTTAACTGGACCATGTTGGAGAAGATAAGTGATAGAAATAGGACTGAAAAGGTAGGTTGAAGACATATTATAGGAAGCTTTACAGGCAAAGCTTAAGACTTTTTATTATATTCTTTTTTTTTTATTTTATTTTTTTATTTATTTTTGGGACAGAGAGAGACAGAGCATGAACGGGGGAGGGGCAGAGAGAGAGGGAGACACAGAATCGGAAACAGGCTCCAGGCTCTGAGCCATCAGCCCAGAGCCTGACGCAGGGCTCGAACTCCCGGACCGCGAGATCATGACCTGGCTGAAGTCGGACGCTTAACCAACCGCGCCACCCAGGCGCCCCATTATATTCTTAAATATAAAAGGTTTTAGTCATGAAAAAGATTTGTCTTGGGGTTGGAATTTTAATCCCTAAATGGGACAGTAGATCCTGTAAAAGTGAAAAATTTTTATACAGTTGACTTTGATAACTAATCAATGACTTTAACCTTTTGTTTATGCTATTGTTAATCTTCCCAGGTCCTAACTCCCAGAGTATTTGAATCATCTAGTCTTATACTAGGAAATTAATAGTTTACAGGAGCAGTACGTGCTCTCATTGTCCCTGAACCCTGTGGAGAGCTACTTACAGAAGCAAAATTTCTTATGTCTGCTGATAACCAGATATTTATGATGTGACCTATAAATTCTTTGTCTTGTTAGCCGTAATCTTGGAGGAAAGCTAGGGGCCTCTGTCATTGAAATCCTGGGGGTGGAATACATGGGTGAACTGACCCAGTTCACTGAATCCCAGCTCCAGAGTCATTTTGGGGAGAAGAATGGGTAAGTGATTCCTAATGTTTTTCAATCATGACCTGTATGGAGATGCTAAAGTCAAACACAGACAAAAGCATCCAGTAAAATTTAGACCTATCTTTAACATTTGTTCCTTGAGATAATTTCTTTGGTTCTTTTGCTTTGAAATGTTAGGTCACTGTGGCCTGTCATTCTAGAGTAGTTTTTCATTTACCTAAGTAGGTTGATAGGCTTGGATATTTAGAGCATTTCCGTGTGCTGAAATGCTGGTAATTCCTTTAAAACCTTTTTTTAAATGTTTATCTTGAGGTGTGGGAGGAGGGGCAGAGAGAGAAGGAGACAGAGGATCCAAGGCAGGCTCTGCACTGACAGCAGCGAGCCCAATGTGGGGCTCAAACCCATGAACTGGAAGATCACGGCCTAAGCGGAAGTCAGACACTTAACCACCTGAGCCACCCAGGCACCCCTCCCTTAAAATCTTTGTATTTAGACTTATACAAAAAAACTTGGGGATATGAATCAGTGGCTTGCTCAGCACTTTTCCAAAAATACAAATGATGAGTTGGCTTTAAAAAGCACAACCAGTATCCCTCTCCTTGGCAATATATTCCACTAGCATTCATTGGGAAGGGCAGGGATTCTGTCAGAGGTGAAGTATACTTAATTCTGGACAAATTTTTCCATTTCTATGAAGGAGACAAAAAGGTAGTGCAATGTAGGCATTTTATTTTAACAAGAATTATCATTTGCTTTCACCTTAAACTTTTTTCCCCTGCTTTTATTAGATCTTGGCTATATGCCATGTGTCGTGGGATTGAACATGATCCAGTTAGACCCAGAAAAATACCTAAAACCATTGGCTGCAGCAAGAACTTCCCAGGAAAGACAGCTCTGACTACTCGGGAACAGGTAGGCAAGCATTCTTGAGAGAACATTGCCTCTTTTGAGGGGGTTAGTGGGTAGGTTTGGGTAACTGCAGAACGTTTAGTAAGTTAGACGGGGCCATTCTGTTGTAAAGTATGAAGTTCTTTTTTTGTGTTGAAAATGGACTAAACTTATTATTTTTTCCATGATTTATTTTTTCTATCCAAAAAGAAATAAGATGAAACTGACTGAAATTTGAAATGGAATTACTCATTTTTTTGGTAGATGATAACTTGGAAGGCCTGGGATATTATGCCTCAAGCTTGTGTGTTATTTTTTTTCTCAGAGCTGGAACATGCCTGAAGTTCACCTGACGGCATTCCAGCAGGAAAAGAAAATGAGAATCTTGAGCTAAGGCAGGTCAGAGTACTGAAGACTTCTATGATCTGTGATCTCTTGGTTATAGGGGAGACATTATTGCACACTTACATTTGTGGGAGAATTGAACAAATCCTCCATCTCGTACTATAATAAACCTAGAATTTTTAAATGAAAGATTAAAGTCTCAACACTTTTTTAGGTACAGTGGTGGCTTTTGCAATTAGCCCAGGAACTAGAGGAGAGACTAACCAAGGACCGAAATGATGTAAGACTTTCTTTCTTTATTCTTGGGGTGAGTTTGGGGATTTAAATACCAGTTGTTGTGTATCTTAAGGAGTAGAAACAAAGATACAAAAAGATACCAGAATAGGAAGTTTTAAGAAATCTTTTGGGGCTCCTGTGTGGCTCAGTTGGGTGAGCGTCTGCCTTCAGCTCAGGTCATGATCTAACAGTTTGTGAGTTTGAGCCCTGCATCAGGCTCTGTGCTGACAGCTCAGAGCCTGGAGCCTGCTTCAGATTCTGTGTCTCCCTCTCTCTCTCTCTCTCTCTCTCTCTGCCCTGCTCCTGCTCTGTCTCTCTCTCTCAAAAATAAAAAAAATTAAAAAAAATCTTTTTTCTTTCATAAAACTCAGCACAAGATCTGAGTACCCCATCTCCCTCGTTGCCATTTGCCTCTACTCTTTTGTATATTCCTTATTTAACCCCTCCTACAATCCTGAATATACAGTGGATCTTCATCAGAGTACAAAGCCATTAAATAAGACACTCAGGGATTAGACTGTAAATTATTGGAACTTGCAGTCCATGTGACAAAGTAGTGCTGGCAGTTTTAGAGACAGCACATGAAGTCAAAGACTTGACATCTGATTAGTTTCTTTATCCTCTCCTTTAAATCAAATAGCTTTATTGATATTTTACATACCATAAAATTCACCCATTTACAGTACACAGCTCAGTGGTTTTAGGACATTCCAGAGTTGTTCAGCTATTCCACAATCAATTTGAGAACATGTCATCACCCAGAAAAGAGATCTATACCCATTAGCAGTTACTTAGCCCTAGGAAACTGTTGTTGTGCTTTATCTTCATACACTTCTTCAGGACATTTTATATAAGTGGAAGAATGCAGTATGTGGCCTTTTGACTTGCTTGAAATCTTTTGGTTAACATATTTTCAAGGTTCACTCATACTGTAACATGTATCAGTATCTTTTTCCCTTTTATGAATGAACAATTTCTATTATATGGATATATTTTGTTTATCCATTCATCAGTGAGTGAAAATTTGAGTTGTTCCTACTTCTTGGCTGTTACAAACAATGTTGCTGTGAACATGCATGTATAGATTTTTGGGTAGATATGTTTCATTTCTCTTGGGTAAATGCCTAGGATTAGAATTGCTGGTTCACATGGTAACTATGTTTAGCATTTTGAGGAGCTATCAGACTTACACTCCTAGCAGTGTAAAATTAATTTTACTATCTTTGTTACTGTGTTTTTATTTTAGCCATACTAGTGGGTGTGAAGTGGTATCTCACTGTGGTTTTCAGGTGCTTATTCGCCATTTTCTTATCTTCTTTGGAGAAATTTATCAAGATCCTTTGCCCATTTTCGAAGTGGTTGTCTCTTCACTATTGAGTTTTAAAAATTCTCTATCTATGTATATATTATATATATATTCTCTCTCTATATATATTATACTCTATGTAAGTCCCTTGTCAGATATTTATTTTGCAAATATTTTCTCCCATTCTGTGGGTTTTTTCACTTTCCTGATGGTATTATTCGATGTGTTCTCTCATGTTTCAGCATCTAGGGGTCCTACAGGTCAACTGTATACTGTCAGAAATCATCCCAAACTACCCGTTTGCCCCTTGTGGTGGTGAAATGTTTGTTCTCAGGTGGGCAATCCCAGTTGTGTTATGGGCCAATTTGCCTTTGCCCACTAGGTGTCGCTCCGTTCTCATTTCTCTTTATAAGCCTTCATGAAACACAGTGGGGACCCCTGAAAATCTTTCTCTTTAACCTTAAAAGGATTTTATGTCAAAAGTAATTCTGGACATAGAAGATCCTTGTCACTTCACTGTTTAAAGTATTCTAGTGGTTTCCCTTCATACTTAAGTCATGTGTAGACTTAATTTTGTATTTTTATTTTGTCATGACCAAAATGATTTGGTCCCTGGCTACTTCTCTGGCCTTATCTCCTGTCCTGTCCCCCGTCCTTCTCTGCTGTAGCCTCTACCTCACTGGCAGCCTTCCCTTTTATTTAACACACCAAACTCCCACGTTAGCAGTTTTGTTCTTGCCATTCCTTCAGCCTGGAGAATCTTTCCTCATATATTCTTAAAATTTCCTCTCTTGCTTTATTCAAGTCACCTTCTTCAAGAGACCTTCCCAACTACCCCATCACATCAGCAGCTTTCATCACTCTCTTCCTTACTCTGCTTTTTCTCATAGAAATACAGGGGCGTTGGGTGGCTCAGCATCCAACTCTTGGTTTTGGCTCAGGTCACGATCTCAACAGTTCGTGAGTTCAAGCCCCACGGTGGGCTCTGTGCTGACGGTGCAGAGGCTGCTTGGGATTCTCGCTCTCTCCCCCTCTGTCTCTGCCCCTCTCCCGCTTGTACTCAGTCTGTCTCTCTCTCAAAATAAATAAACTTAAAAAAAAGAAAAAGAAAATAGAAATTTCTTATTTCTATTACATGCCTACTTGTTTATTTTCTGCAGTTCCTATTACAAGACAAGACCCATGAGGGCCTGAACTTTATTTTGTTCTCTCCTATGTCTCTTTGGTGTAGCTGATACATGGTTTTAGTCAATTGCCTATTTCTATTCTCTGAAGATAAATTCTTATGAACTGTATTTACAAAACGTACAAAAATACAAAATACATTTTTACCCAACAAAATATTTGCTGCTGTTGGCTTGTTTGCCTTAGGGGTATTTCTTCTCACCACCATCTCCTGATTCTGGAGGATCCCTATGTAGACTTTTCGCCTTCTTATATTTCTGCCCCTTGACCTTTATTTCTTAGTTTGCCTTGCATCAATAGTGTTCATTTGGATGTCTAGACTTCACTGAAAATTGGGTCAATGATCTTGCTTTCTAGAGGCAAGCTCACTACACTGTATCTTCTATAGACAGGGTATAAGGAAGAGGTGCTAATGGAAACTTCTGTGCTTAAGTATAAGAGCATCACCAGCAGATTAAATAATAGACCTACTACTCAATCTTGACATCCTAGCTTGGATCTTCCTCTCAGACAATTACTTAAATGAATCCTTCCCTCAGTCACAAAATAGAATAAGTATTTGTTATAATCTTCCTGCATAGACAGCACAAAAAAACATTCAGGGAAAGAGTTTCCATTTTCATTTATTCTGTCCTGTTCCCATCACCTGTCAAAATATCCTAGATATTCTAATATTTCATCCTTCAATTCTGTCTGCTCCAATTACTTCTTGCACTAAGAAACAAGCATAAAATATTTAAAAAAAATTAAACATGACTATTTCCAAACCATTTCGTCACCCTGGTTCTTTTAATTTCCTCTCAAACAATTCAGTATATAGAACCCAGATGCTCACAGTAACTTTCTGGTCTCAATCCTTTTATACCCACAGAATGACAGGGTGGCCACACAGTTGGCTGTGAGCATTCGTGTACAAGGAGACAGACGTCTCAGCAGCCTACGCCGCTGCTGTGCCCTTACCCACTACGATGCTCACAAGATGAGCCGTGATGCATTTGCTGTCATCAGGAACTGTAACACTTCAGGAATCCAAACTTGCTGGTGAGTTTAATTCCAGCTTGTCTTCTCAGAAGACACTTGTACCCTGTCTTTCTCTAAAATTAGTGGGTGTATAGCTTTCCAGCTGGGGTAGGTTCTTGGTGACTCTGGCTAGTGGGACCTATCACAGAGAGGAATGGAAGAAAACAGCACACCAGAAAAAAGGCAGCTTGCCTACAGCTTCTTGGCCTGCCTTTGGTGCATTTCAGTTCAGGGGTGGGTTCCAGAGGCAGAATAATCCAGTACTATCCCCGCCTTTGCTGCAGTCAGGAGGAACAAGCAATGGCGTGTGGGAGTATAGAAACTCAAGTTTCAAGGATCTTGAACTTGGGAATTTCAGCACTTAATTGTTCTATCTTAAAAACATCTTCCTTGACAAAGCAAGCGACCTATGTTCATTGATAATCTCAATCTAACATCCCAACTCAGTTACAAGCTCCGCTGGTATAAAACCAAGTGTCGTATTACATTTCACTTCATTTGGTCATGAAAAATAACCAAATATATGATTGGAACGTGTTCATTTATTGTTCAGATATTAATGATTTTCAGTATTGGGATCCTCTATTTATTTATTTAACATAGCCTATTACATTGAGAAAAGTATTCCTAATTCACAACGGAAATATAATTTTGTGGGAAACATAAATTGGTTGTTTACTTATAGATCTATACTAGAGACTGTAAAAAATAATAAAGGAAAGAAAAGAAAAAAAGGTTTCATTGAACACCTAAGTTATTGCTTATCTAAACATGTGGATACTACTGTTGTTTGTGCAGACCTACAATACGATGGGGTCTCTAAAGCTGGAGTCCTTTGTTCTTTATTTGGGATAATTTATTTAACTTATACTTCCTTATATATATGTTTATTTTCAAATATTGAACAGTTTCACTGAACCAAATGATAAATTATGATACTATGTTCATATGAAACCTTATAAATTAACAGACTCTAACACTTACCAGGAGTGTGAAACCTATTGACAGGGAAGCATCAAAATGATCTGATTGTAAGACTGTCCAGAGCATGAAACCAGAGGATAGTGATATACTGTTATAATAATTTTAAAACAGCACTTACTCCTTACCTCGTCGAGGGATTAATCTGTTTATAAAAGCACATTTTATCTTCTGAAATTCAACTCATGTGAAAATGTATTTGAGTAAACAAAATGAGTAACTTTGTGACAGGAATTTCTTGAAATGTTTCTGAGACTAAGATAGGTAATCCCAGTTGTGGGATTTCATGCTCTAGAAATTTGAGTTGAAAGTCTGTCAAAATTAGGGTTAGATGGTGTCCTCCTTAAAAACAGAATGGAATGGCTAAGAGGATTTTTTTAAGAGACTTTCCAGTCTGAATACTCTAAAGCTTTTTTTATTGCCCTGAATAAAATTTCTTGCCTCAACCCAGGATTATAGCTGTTTTTACATATGTTATGACATACCTTATGAATACCTAGCAGTCAGGGGATCCAGTTTCTATGTCTGACCTGGTTAGATGTTCACCAAATCAGCAGTTCTCAAGATGTGGTCGTAGGCCAGCAATATCCGCATCACCCAGGAACTTGTGAAGAGTGCCTATCCCAGGTCTACTGAATCAGTATTAATCTGATACCCTAATATTTAAGAACCATAAATCCTAGAACCATAATCCCAGTCATTTACAAACTGAATCTGTGACCTGGTGCTAATCTTGTTCCTTTACTTTCTATACAGGTCTCCTCCCCTCACAATGCTTTTCCTCTGTGCTACCAAATTCTCTGCCTCTGCCCCTTCATCTTGCACAGACATCACCACCTTCTTGAGCAGTGACCCAAGTTCTCTGCCAAAGGTGCCAGCTACCAGTTCAGAAGCTAAGACCCAGGAATGTGGCCTGGCAGGGACAGCCACTAAGAAAGCAGCCACTTCTCTGGAATCATTCTTCCAAAAAGCTGCAGAAAAGCAGAAAGTCAAAGAAGCTTCAGTGTCATCTCTTACTGCCACTACCCAGGCCCCCACGAGCAATTCACCATCCAAGCCCTCGTTACCTTTCCAAACCAGTCATGCTACAGGAACCGAGCCCTTCTTTAAGCAGAAGAGTCTACTTCTAAAGCAGAAACAGCTTAATAATCCTTCAGTCGTCTTCCCTCCACAAAATCCCCAGTCCAGCCCTAAAAAGTTAACAAACTCTTTTCCAACAGAATATCCAGATTGCACCCCCATCTGTCAAGAAGTATTGAAGGTGGGATCCTCTAAAACAACTCCTGCAGGGATGGATTTGGCCCAGAATAGCCCAAGCAGTCTTGCTTCTGTAACTTCCAAGTCTGCTCCGGAGGTGGCTCAGAAGTCAACTACTACCCCAAGTCCTGTGGCAGCTGAGGACCAAGTGCCCTGTGAGAAGTGTGGCTCTCTGGTGCCTGTATGGGAAATGCCAGAACATACGGACTATCATTTTGCATTGGAGTTACAGAAATCCTTTATGCAGTCCCACTCCTCAAACTCACAGGTGGTTCCTGCCAGTTCTCCTCAGGGCAAAAGAAATCCCAAGAGCCCTTCAGCCTCCAGTAATAAACGCCCTAGGCCTGAGGGCATGCAGACATTGGAATCATTTTTCAAGCCGTTAACACACTAGTGCTGCCCTCAGGCTTGCTGCAGGGTTTTAATATTTTACCTGTAAACTAGGAGATGGAAACGTGTTTACTTCTCAAGGAAACCTGTAACTTTTATACAAGAAAAATAATCCAGTTAGATGCTGAGTTAAGACCCCCATCTCTTCACGGGCATGGATTCTAATTCCATTGCTGACAGAGATGTAAAAACTGACTTATCTTGCAGAGATACAACTGCTCGGAGTTTTTAATCATTAAAGTTTAGGGACGCAGTGTCGGTAAAAATGTGTGGGCCTTGAAGCCCACGAGAGGCACTTTCTTTTTCATCTGTAAAACTGATATACCTTACTGATGATTGGAAATCAAAGACAAGGTACTTAAAGTCTGTAGCTTAAAGATTGGAACAGAAAAGTAATGGAGAAAAAACGTTTTAAAAAGATTTTTCCTCAAGCTCTGCGACAGGGGCAGTTTAGATAACGCTTTGACCAAATGTGAGGTTTGAGAACGTGAGGTAAAGGCCTGAAACCCTAAAGTGGTAACTAGTTTAGGGCAGGGCTCTATACACAGAAGCTACTCAATAAATACTGAATTTCATACAAGTAAACCCTATTATGACCACAATTTTAGCCACTGGCCCTTCTATCTCTTGTGTTTGGTCTAACGTAGAATGAGAGTGTTCGTGGACTAGTTCAGGAACTCTGTTTAGATCGGGTAAGTCATGATCAGAACTAGATCCTCTCTGGGATCTTGCTAGTTAGGGCACCTAGGTGGCTCAGATGGTGACTCCTGATCTCAGGGTTGTGAGTTTGAGCCCATGTTGGGTGTAAAGATTACTTAAATCTAAAATCTTAAAAAAAATATAATCTTGCTGGTCTGAGTGTGATTTTGAGGAGCAGGAGCATCAGCATTATCAGGGAACTTCTAAGAAATTGTCTCAGCCTCACCTTCACCTGTACTGACCCAGAATCTGTATATTAAAGATTCTCCAGGGTGTTTGAGGACTACTGATCTAGAAGATGCCAATGGCAAGCCAGGTTTTTAGAGGGCCATGGCATTTCCTTAAACCCTAAAGTACAAATGTGAGGTAGTGCTTGGCTTTCAGGGTCACTGGCATGTTCATCTCTTTCCTTTTGATGTTTGAATATTTAGCTTAGGGCTTATCGTAGCTTTCTGCACTTGTCCATGCTGATAGTTCCATTTTCTTTTCTTTTTCTTGGTTTTAGAGAGTGCGCGAGCAGGGTAGAGGTGGGGGGATAGAGGGAGAGAGAATATCTTAAGCAGGCTTTATGCTCAGCACGGAGCCTGTCGCAGGACTCAATCCCACGACCCTGGTATCATGACCTGAGTCGAAATCAAGAGTCAGACGCTCAGCCAACTGAGCCACCCAGGTGCCCTTACAGTACTGTATTCTTAATCTCTGTTCTTATATGTGGGAAGTCAGCTTTTTTGATATAGGAAACCTTGAGTCACACAGAGAACCCAACCGAAGATGAGCTGAATTAGGTGGTGTGTTGGGGGAAGTGGGTAGGAAGAATGGTGTACACATCCCATCTCTCATATGTACACAAAAACCAACTGCTTTTAAAGCTTGTTTATAAATTAGGGGTCTGTATTTAGTTTGAAGAAAGTGGGGAGCATTTGAAAACCCTGAGTCTAGCAGGAAACTCTCTTCAAAACTATCTTCCTCTTTTGAGGTAGTTGAATGCTGTGTACCATGGCCCTTTCCCTGCTAGATTTGTAGTTTCCTGAAGGCAAGAATTTTTGCACATAATAGGTACTTGATATTCATTGGATGAAACATATGAAGTAAGCAATTTTAGATGATTACCAGAACTGGAACAGTAAAAATGTACATACAGCTGATGGGGGTGAGGGGCTGCCTTACACATCTTTTTATCCTCCTAAACATTCCATTGATGTAGCAAGGTATAGCTCAGTGGTTCCTGAAGATATCTCATTAAATACTGAGATCATTTTCTAAAATTTCCTTTCTTAATCCAGTGAAAAGTTTGTTTGTTTTGTTTTGTTTTTTTAAAGCCTAAAGAAGCAATACTCTCCTTTGGGTACTGTACAGATCAAGTGAAACAAATTTTTAACACTTTGCTTGATTGGAAAGAGAAATTGTGAGTAGAAACTTTGGTTTCACTGGACTTATAAGAGGCCAAGATGGGCGGGAGTAGTGAGTAACCAGTAACAACAATACAAGCAGCACACCTATTTTCTTGGAAATGCCAACCCTGCCCCAGCATAGTGGCAATAAGCCCATGGAGGTACGAGCAGACGGACATGCAAAGGTCAGTGTTGGTTGAAAGCTATAGTACCTTTTTGCTGAACACAAGCTTTTCTCATAGCCGTTTATCAGCAACTGTACAGACGGAAACGAACCGCTCTTAGTCCCCGACACAGGAGGAAGTTCTTCAACCACAGGCTACTTATAGTAGCCAGTCAAGCCGGTGGTATTTTTAAAAGCAGCAGAGCTTGAATAGTTAAGGAAGCTTTTACTTTAATACCCTGGAGACAGAATGCCTCGCTGGACATTGGGCCACATTTATCATTAAATTTCTTTTGCAAGGATCACTGCTCAAAACGCAGTCCCATAAAACATGACCGTCAGGTACTCTGAACACAGAAACACGAAGAAACAACTAAGGTGTGGCCAGGTGGTTCCAAGAAGCCAATTTAGGCTGTGTAAACCTCACTTCGAGCTTTTCTGCATTGCTAGGGAGAGCGTGAGGGCCAGATTAACGTGACTCTTAAATTCCACTCTTCATTAAGTAGCTCACACGCTAATCTCCACATCTCTGACATGGCACAGAAGTGGGCTCCTCATCACTGTGACCATAGCAAGTGGCCAACTCCTCAAGTGCGGGCTGGTTACCTGTCTCAGCTGAAAAGGCAGCGGTTTCACTTTCTATTCTGCTTGCTCAAGAGCAATGCAAATAAGCCAGAATACCCAGGTCACAATACTGGAACACTGATCGCATGGGAGGGACAGGAAAGGGAGAATGGTAAATGATACCAGATGGGCTCTTTTCTCCATCCAGGGCTCAGTGGTGCTAGGGTTTCACTTGTCTCTAATCCTGAAGAGGAATCTAGCTCTGGAAGCTGAGCCCGTATCTTAAGCATAAGCACAGTGTATTCAATAAAACACTTTTATTCTGTACAATATATATGTGTGTATTTAAATATATATATGTATGTATATATTTATATTTATATATATATGTATATGCAGAGAAACCTGAACCAACAAATCCCTGAGTCCGGGGAACCCAGGACATTAACAAAGGGAAAGGAAGGAGTCCATGCCCTAAAGTGTAGGAAATATGGCAACATCTTTCCCTTTCCCCCAGGCTCCCTGCAACAGAGGGAGGATTTAACATGGGAGCAGGAAGGGTGGAGGGGGTAAAGGATGGCAGGATGGGGAGCTGTGGGTCAGGTCCCCAGTCACTAGTCTGGGAAAGTAAAACACTGTTTGATCCAGCATTAAAACCAACAAATCACTGCAGAGGAAGGGACGAGACTGATTGACATGCAGCTGACCTTCGGTATGCCAAGCCTCAGCTCGGCAGCCCCACTCCTGGGCCAGCACAACAAATAGCACCTGTGGGGCCTATGAGCAGAAAAATGGAGAATGGCCCTTGAGTGAAGGGAAGGGAGACAAAGCTGAGGAACAGACCTCATGTCTCAGCACAAGGTGGGAGCACTGCCCCTGTGCCATTTCTTCAGACTCTGGGCCAAGACCTCATGTCTCAGCACAAGGTGGGAGCACTGCCCCTGTGCCATTTCTTCGGACTCTGGGCCAGCTGGGCCAGCTTCAGACCCGGGAGCAGCTGTCTTTTGTCCACAGTCAAGTAGAGATGGGCAACTTACATGGCCTTGAGAAGAGGTATACAAAAAAGGAGTGCTTTCGAGGACCACCCCCAGTTGTTGTGACAATTCCTGAAGTGCAGGGACCACACCGGCGGATCATGCCCAGTCCAGACAGTGGGGCCAAGGTGGTGGTGGTCAGCTCCCTCCGGTAGATAGGCCGTGGAGTTCCCAGGGTTGATGAGCCAACCAGGTGGACACAGAGCTGCTGAGCACTGCCCTGAATTCTCCTGTCTTCTTGAGAACCTCAGGACTGCCCCTCCCTGGCCACAACAAGCTTGGCACCTCTCCAGAAAGGTGGCAGGGAGCAAGGGGCAGAGAGCACCGGTCTCTCCCTAGCCTATTAACACACAGAGCCGCCAACAGGGGGGGCAGCATGGCCAAAAGTCACCTTATATATTGTGGGGACGGCAGTAGAGCTGTGCCTGCCTGGAGGAGTTCAGAAGCCCATGTTGGCCTGGGCCTCTCCTGCCGCAATGGCTTGCACATCAGTGACATGGCCGATGCCCTTGGTGACACCCTCCCGGAACAGCAGCTTGGCGCCCACCTTCAGGTACTCTGGGTGTTTCAGGAAGCGGAAACGTACCACTGCCTTCTCCCCTGTCCGCAGCTTGTCCTGCAGCAGATATGCCGTCACGGGTCCTGGGCAGTACCTCCCATCCCATTCTCTACCAGCCTTGGCTCTCCACCCTCAGGGGCCTATCAGGCTTCTACCCACCCAGAGTGGGGCTTTGTCCCCTTTACAGGATCAAGGAATTCTCTAGGAGTCTGGGGCCAGGCCTCCTTCCTTTCTGGAGGCAGAAGAATTATGACTTTCCCCTGGAAAAACAGCATGGCTGCGTCCCTCTCACCTTGGCATGGATCTTTTCCACCACTGCTGTCTGACGTACGTTGCCCACATGTACTGTCACCTGGAAGCCTCGCCGGAACGTGGTGGCATGGAACAGTAGAACTATCTCTGCCTCGAACACTGAGCAGATGGTGGGATTCATCTCGGGGCTCACCATCACCATGCCCTGGGGAGGCACAGCCCCCAGACCAAGGGCAGACCTTGCATTAGTCTCTCCCTCCCCCACCACCCGCACACCCTTTCCAGCTCCTGAATTTCCTCTTCCTCTAGGACTTCAAACACAAAGACCTCAACAGACAATATTCAAAACTCTCCACTTAAAACCCTTCCTTATCCCTCCCACGTCCTCTAATCCTTCTGCTAATGTTTAGTATTTGTAAGGTCCTGGATATTCAGGTTGCACGACAACGATCCACATTTAAGTATCCTGAGTATTCTAAGCCTTTTTCAAACAGTCTGTGGAACCAGCTTCTTGGGTTAGAGACTGTGTTTCCTTTGAGTTCCTCTGAAGCATCTTAGGTGCTTCTCATTCAAGCAGCCAGTGTCCCAGGCACTTCTCTGTGTTCCCTCTGCAACCCATCCTCCCACCTCACCTTGCGAAGAAGTGCACGGTCAAAGTCCCCGAGGGCCAACGTAGCAGCCTGACCAGCTCGCAGCACACGACAGGCAGAGCGGTTGCGTTGGATGCTGCATACTCTCAGCTCCAGGAAGCAGCCATCGTCCGTGGGGCCCACTACCAGCTGGTCTCCCTCACGGCAAATCCCACTGTAGCCCAGACGGCAGGTGGCACAGCATCAGCCTAGGCCCCCCCCCCCCAACCTGCTTCTCTGTGAGGGTCACCCAGAACATTCTTTCCCTTCTAAGGCTGACTCCCTCAGGTGGGGGGGAAAGACCCTAAACTCTGGCATGTAGGCAGGGGAGAGGCCCAGTTCAAGGTTCAGACTCTGAAGGCTAATACCTGGAAAGGCCAGTAGTGATGGCTAGAGAGATACCTGCTGCTTTGACACTGAGTACCTGGTGCCTGAAAGAGCAAATTATTCCCTTGGGTTTCACTCTCTGCTTTGAAAAGAGTCTTAAGGGATCTTTTATTTCCCTACATGCAAATGAAGTCAGTTGAATACATCTGGGGCTCAAGACCCACATTTCTCCCTCAGGGGCCAGGAGATGCCCAGTGAGCAGCAATACTGCTTGTTCCCTCGTGAACCAACAGACTAGCTTCTTCTAGCTCTTCTCATTGTGACAGCCCAATCCAGAAACAAGCACACAGTTTGAAGGGCTCTGTTCAACTCCAGGGTCCTTAAGGCCATGACCCAGCATATGGGTATGTGAGGGCTGAATGGGGTAGGCAGCAAGCAAATCAAAGCAATTCACCTGGAAAGTGTTCCTCCAACAACAGTCCCCACCTCTGGTACTGTGTAGATTTCATCCACCTGAAGCCAAAGAAAATGCTATCAATGGCCAGCCAAGCCCAAAATCTCAAAACAGGCTCAGGGCTCAGTCAGAAATAGTCCCTCCCAGGGGCGCCTGGGTGGCTCAGTCAGTGGAGCGTCTGACCTCCGCTTGGGTCATGATTTCACTGTTCATGAGTTCAAGCCCCACATCAGGGTCTCTGCTGTCAGCACAGAGCCTGCTTCAGATCCTCTGTCCTCCCCCACTCCCTCTGCCCCTCCCCTCCTCACATACATGCTTTCTCAAAAATAAAAATAAACAGTGCCCCCCCCCCCCCCAGTTCCTCAGCTCACTGCCCGTTCAGGTGGCCAATTACCTGAAACTCTGTCAGCTGCTGCATGAGTTCCTCCTGCTCCTTGCTGTTGGTAAGTGGTGGCAAGATATTCAGAAAGACTTTGAGCAGGTCCAGACTCTCTCCAGACACGCTGGACAGTGTGAAGATAGGAGTGACACTGTAAAGGAAGGCAGCGAATGGACAGATAAGGAAACTTCTAACAGGAAGCAGAGGCTAGAGCTCCATGTGTGCAAAAGTGAGCTTCTGGGGCAGGGGTGGGGGGCAGGGGTACCTCTCTCCTATCTGCTCACCTTTTCAGGAGCTGAGTCCTCTGTCTGTGAGCCAGCCAAGGAGTGTGGCTCATGAGGCTTATCTCAGGGACCAAGGGAGACAGCGAATGCCTGGCATAGCATTTTGTCTCCTGGGTTCCAGGCACTAGCAAAGCTCCAGGCTGGCTACCACAGACTCCCTCCCACAATGCCAACCAGAAAAACCACAGAACTGAGCCACAACTGGTCTGGACCTGGGGTGGGACACCACACCCTGGGGCCCCATGGCAGCCTTCCCTGTGGATCAGGGCTCTGGGGTGAGAAAGGCTTACTTGGGTGACTGGGCAAACTGTTGGGCAGCCGTGACAGCATCATCCTCGGAGGTGACCAGCATGGGGACCTTGTGGCAGCCAGGCTGCTTGAGGACCCGCTCTAGCTGTCGTACCGTCCTCTCCACTGTGGTCTTGGCACACAGGTCCACCTTGCTGACCACGATGAAGAAGGGCACTTTCAGGGCCAGGGCTAGCCCCAGATGTTCCCTTGTGGTGCCAGCTGCCTCAGAGAAGGAAGGCAGGCAGTAGGAGAAAAGGGTGAGAACATGGGAGGGAGCAGAGGGAACAGGAGAGTTTGTCTGGCTCCCAGATTTGAGGAGGCCCAGGGTAGGAGAGTCAGCACCCCCCTCCAGCCCCGTCCCTGCCCCGATGCCTCGTACCAATCCCAGTGTTAGCACTGACGAGGAGCAGGGCACAGTCAGGGCAGTATGAGGTGAGGCCAAAGATGGTGGTGTGTAGGTACTTGTGGTGGCCTGCCAGGTCGATGAAGGTGATCATCTTGGAGCTGCTTTCACAGATCTCTTCTGCCGTCCGTGAGTCACTGTAATTCACCACCTGGCCCAGAGCCCAGGGCTCTCAGTGCCCCCTGCCAGCCTCCCCAACCCTTTAAGAGTTGCCAGGACCTAAACCGGTCGCTGGGTGACCCTGCCTCTTAACCCTGAGCCCCATATCTGATTTGATCCAGCTGATTCCCCATTTGTTTTCTAAGGAGACAGAGCTTGTTCAGTGCCCTCAGGGTCGTCTTCTACACTACTCCGACAAGTCTCCACACTCTGCCCTCGGACTCTGTCCTTCACCACTACCATCCCATCCTCAGAGTCTGGCCCCACTGGGTCCCGCTGATTTCATGCACCTCTCCCTTGCTGTTAAAGCCCAGGATCTCGAAGCTGATGCTGGAGGTTCGGCCAGACTGAATCTCATGCAGGTGGCGGAAAAGGTTGAGTCGAGCCCGGCCCCGCCCATTGTCCAGCTCTCCCTGGGTCAGGACTCCAAGCAGAGTCGACTTCCCTGAGTCCACATTGCCCAGGACGGCCACACGGAGGTCTAGGAACTGTGGATGAATTGCCAGAGGTAAGGGCTCCAATCCCTTACATCGCTCCATGGATGGTTGAGTTAAGGGCAGTGACACTCCCTGGGGACCAAATAACGACCTGGACACCCCCAGGTTCCCGGGCCAGTGAACAACCTGCCACCAGAGGCCCTCCTGGGAGCGTGGGCGTGAGAGATAGGGAAGGGTGTGTGCTCACCTGTTGGTTGTCAGGGACCTTTCGTACCAGCACCTCGGTAATCTTCCGGGGCATGTCGCTGTCATAATCCACTTCTCGCTCCCGGAGAACAGTGATGTCTGCCCCGACCCTGTCATCACAAAGCCATATTGCCACACCTCAACTTTATTCTCCTGCCCCCCACCTTCTGCCCTCTGGACCAAATGGCCTTCCCACACCTCCCAAACACCCTACTTCACTTCTTATCACTCTTCAATCTATCCTACATCCTTTGAAACAAACAAATCTCAAATCAAGGAGCAAAAAAGCCTAGGTCCAACATGGAGGAGCCCAGAACACTAGCCTTCCCTACTTTAGCCTTTTGTCAAGAGTAGGCAGCAGAGGGAAAGTCCCTCCTTGGCCCCTCGGGCCCAAGATAACTGGGTATTCACAGGTCTTCTCCAGAGGCGGGTGAGGAGAACCGAGGGAGAATGGGAAGCATACTTCTCTGCCATCCGGTGTAGGGTCTTGAGGGATGCCCGCATCTCCTCCTCGGCCAGCCCCACCAGCAGCCCATTGTCCTCTACCCCAATCTGGTAGACAGCCTCACCGCGGCCCTCCTGGAGCCGCCACTTCATCTGTGTCACCAGGTGCTCAAAGCGGTACTGGGATGGATTCACCAGCTTCAGCTTAGGACAGGTGAGGTATCGTAAGAAAATAAGGTCAGAGATACTCCTCCTAAACCCACGTGCTCCCCACCTGTTCTGCTCCAAGGACCAAGACCTTCCCTTCCTCCTTAACTGCCCCCCGCCCCCCATCCCTGGCCTCCTCTAACAGTCAGTCCCCCTCCATCAGAATGAGGTGCAGGGCCCTTACCCTGAATCATATTCCTAAACTGCTATAGATAATGAAATTGAAAGGATCTCAGAAAAATCACGCACCCCCCCCCACACACACACACCCGAGCCTAAGACTCACTTTATATTCGATGTTTCCATCTTCAGCCTGAAAAGAAACAGAGAACAGTTACCACACGTTGTCCTGACCCAACTTCTGCTTCCCTTTGATTCTTGCTGGGGCCCAGGCAGCTAACTTGAGAGAGCAGGAAGCTCAGTGGCACCTGCTTAGACAGGTGCCTGCCAAAGGTCATTGGCAGACAAACCCTCTACTCAGCCCCAGTGGACCTCTCTGAAGGAAAGGCCTCTAGGAATACTGTGAGTCACCCATCTAAGCCAGAAACCGAACCCTTAGCTCCTCCTTTCTTTGATCAATGGTGGTACATTCTTCCTAGACACAAGTTCACCCCCTCCTTTCCCCTGGGGCCTCAAAGTTTTGTCCCCAGGGGTCTAGATCTCCTCCGTGTTCAGGCTGCTGAGGCCCTTCTTTGCTACTGGTCTGGAAGACACCATTTCCTTCCTGCCCACCCCTCCCCGCTGATGTCCTCAAGAGTAAGAGGCTGCAAGAGGTTCTGGATCAGGGCCAAAGGGTGAGCTCAGTACTGGTCACTATAAGCCTGATGAGAGAGGAGCCCAGGTAAAATGAGGGGCAGGGCTCCAAAGCTGGGGCTGAGATGAAGAGAAGAAACTCAGAAAATGCAAAAAAGGGGACAGACTCCACCAACCAGACTCACATGCCTCAGATGATGAAATCCCGAATCCACCCACATAATTTCCTCTACCTCTTCCCTCTATCAGGTGACCCACCAGAGAAGCAACCTGTTGCCTGAGCCTTCCCCTCTAGGGAGCAACGGGGTAAGAGATTTGCTTGTTCTGCCTGTCCTGCATTTTGGCACTGCTCCTCCCTGGCCATTTCTTTTTCTTTTTTCCTTCCTGTCATCATTCCATCTCTCCAACGCCTTCTGACTTCCAGGCTCTCACAGGTCTTCACCCATAATCTCTACTTCATGGAATATAAGGGAGATCTTTTCCCATTAGCAAAGACCTTCCTTTTTATCATCTTGCTAAAAATGAAAAATTAGGATGGGTGGCTGCAGAATAGTGGTAGAAGGATGACGGTCTAGGCCAATAGTTCTCAAAGTGTGGTCCCAGGACCAGGTAGCATTAGCACTGCCTGGGAACTTGTAAGAAATGCAGAGTATCAGGCCCACCTCTGACCTACTGAATCAGAAACTCCAGGGGTGAGGTAGCAATCCAGGGGATTCTGATACATGCTAAAATTTGATAACCACTGGCTCAGCTCTTCCCCTCAGTCCTCCTTTCCTAAGAGGGACGAAATAGCAGTTACTCTCTGCTTTAGGGATAGATGGAGCAAGAATGTGGAAGCTGTCCCTATTTCCTCATAGGACAAAGGGCGGGAAGACCTAAGCCTGACTGTTGTCTGTTTTTACACTGTGTACTCAACGATACAGACGGAACATATTGCTCTTTTCCCCAGTACTCCCCTGTGGAACAAGTTTAGAAAACTCTCTCCTCATCCCAGGATTGAATCTCCCTCCCTTCACAAGGATGAAGCGCGGGTATTCTACTCCGCTCTTTCCAAGGGGATAAAAGTGGGATCATCTTTCCCCACTACTCTTCCTGAGGTTACTGGACCAGAATGGGAGGGATCCTCCCTCCCCACTCTTCCTCGCTGGGGTCTGTCTGACCAGAGGGAAGGTACTCCCTGGGGTCTTAGGACCGGAAGGAAGGGTTCTCCTCTCCCCTCCGTGTTCTGACACCGGAAGGGGGTATCAATTCCCTCTGTCCCGCCTCCCTGGAGTACCGGGACCGGAAAGAGTGGTTTCCTCTCACCCGCCACTTCTTATGGAGCTCACCTCGGGGGGCAGGTACGGAGGGTTGTTGGCTTTGCCTCCTCTGTTCCTTCCGTTCTTCTTTTTCCCCTTCGGGCCCCCGCAGCCGCTGCTGCCGCCGGCCCCCCTTGCCTTAAGGGTTCCGCCCACGGCCGGGCCTCCTCCGGGCCGGCAGCAGCCGCCGAACAGCTCCGATACCCGCGAGTCCATCCGCCGCTGCCGCCAGCCCCCCGCCCGGCCCCTCCCCCCCCGCCACCACCGCCGCCGCCGCCGCCGCCGCCGCCGCCCCTACTGCCACCGCCGCGTCCGGCCAGCCAGAGGAGAGCGGGGTGGGGCCCTGCGCAGGCCACGCCCCCACCCTTCTCTGGCCCCGGGTCGCGTCAGAAACAGCCGCGGGGCACCACGGGAGATAGAGTCCTCAAGTCTGGGATCTCCATTAAATGAGCTGCCTGCTGCCCTACAGCTCCCAGGAGGCATTGCGGCTCAAGGGGCCGTGGGGCGGCTTTGGGGCGTAGGCAAGGAGCGAGCCTTTGCGCGCAAAGGCCTAGGGGAGCTGTAGTCTGGTTCTCAATCTCGGTGCTGTGAGTGGGTCTTTTCTTAGGGCCTCTTTAAGGGGAAGTTTAGGAGCCCGGCGGCCTGGAGGTGGGACAGTCACCCGAAACCGAGGGCTTACATCAGAATCGAGCTTTGTGGGCGCTCCAGGGTTTGGGCCCTTAGCGAGATCCCAGACAACAGGTTTTGGACCTGAAGAGCTGCAAAATTCACGGAGAGAGACTGATCCCTCCAGCCGGCTGGCTCCACCCCGCCTCAATTTCTTCCCCGACTGCTGGCGTGCCGTCGGGGTGAGTCAGGGCGAATGCCAGGGCGGAGGCAGATGGTGGTTAGCCTAATTACGGCTGTTATTGTTGCGATGATTATGCCACCTTTACACAGTAGTCACTGCTTTATTACCAGGCTGGCACCCTCCGGGGGCTGGTTTTAGCAACCCGAGACACCGCGGTGCCATCGACACGAGGCCCAAACCCGTAAACCAGCCTTGCAGCCTGAGGGCTACACGGATGCCCACGGCGAGAATTACCCCTCCCCTTTGTTTTGAAGTAGAACCAATCCCGGCACAGCGAGTTTAGTTTTAAAATAACCAGGGCTGTGGGAGGGGCCTGGCCCCCACTTGGGGCGGGGCTGGGGCTCCGGTTACGTCAGCCACTGCTAAGGTTGTGGCTGCGGGGAAGTAGCAGGTAATAGAAACTTGGCCAAGGGCCCAGGGGATTATTGACTTTTGACTTTCCTGCCAAGCTATCTCTCTTGCTTTTTAGGTCTCTTGCAGTCGGCAAAGAGGAAACACAGCGACAGAAACCAGTGTACAAGACACGAGAAAGGCAAAGTGGAGAAGCATGTTGCTGCGCTGGGAGTCAGGACGCCAAGGTTCAATTCCTAGCCCCATGGCTGTCTCATGATTCACCATTCACCCTGTGCCCACTTCCCCTCTTTCACAAACATCGAGATGCTCTCACACAGCCAAGAAGTAAAAAGGCCCTTCCCTCCAGATCTCAGTTTTCCCTGGAAAACTAGAAGCAGCAGCAGCAGCAGTGGCTCACCTCTGGTGATCCTTTCAGGAGTTCAGACCTGGTGGAGTCCTTGGCTTCCCCTCGACCACAAGGAGGGAGGCAGGGTGGTTGCTGTCCACGTGGCATAACTCCCCAAAGCAGTGGGAGTAGAAGGACCAAAATCTGTAAAAGGGCCTAGCAGATCCAGCCAATTTTGTGGTCTTCAGTGGTTGAAAGCACACATGACTTCTCTCTTCTCGACTCTGTTCCACTGAAGGAAGGTTATACTGCAGAGGTCAACTCCAGCCAGTGGCACAACCCCTCCAGGGAAACTGCTAATAGAGGCTGAGACTGAGGAACTCAGGAAGAGATCTCAAGAAGGATGGGGGTTGGGAGAGCCAAGTCCATTCCCCCAACATTCTCACCACCACCAGCTCTGGGCTCTCTTGATAACCAGGGCCTGCTGCACTCACCTGATAACACTTGTCCTCTCATCTTCCTGGGTCTTTCAGCCACCCAACACACACTTCCTCCATCCCAATTTTTTAATTAAGCTATTTATTTATTTATTTATTTATTTATTTAGAGAGCACACGAGCAGGGGAGGGGCAGAGAGAGAGGGAGAGACAGAGAGAATCCCAAGCAGGCTCTGCACCACCAGCACAGAGCCGATGTGAGGCTCAAACTCAGAAACTGTGAGATCATGACTTGGGCCTAAATCAAGAGTCAGATGCTTAACTGACTGAGCCCCCCAGGAGCCCCGAGGTTTATTTTTATGTTTAAAATCTTTAATCCATGGATCCATGGATCTTTAATCCATGTGGAATTTATCCTTATGTATGAACTAATTTGATTTTTTTCCCTTCTAAACGGATAGGGAGCTGTCTCAAGTTACTTGTTTTAAAAAGTCACCCTCATCATACACTAAGATCTACATACACATGGATCTGATTCTGGACTCTCTCCTGTTTTATTATGTTTGTTTATTCCTGATCCAACACCACAGTATTTTAATCATTGTACTTTTATAGTATGTTTTGATTTCTGCTCCTTACTTCCTGAGACACACCCCTCCTGGCCTCCATGACACACTTGTTTGTTCTTCATTATACCTCTCTGGCTACTCCTTACTCCCCTCCACAGTCTCTTCTCTCTCTGCGCATCCCCTAAATATTAGTGTCTTCAGGATCCTAGCTCATCCTTATTCTACTTGCCTTCCCTGGGTGATCTTATACACACCTATACTGATGACTCTCAAACACATCTCTATTATCAATGGTGTTCCTAAATATCTCTTTACTGTCCAATGGAACAGGAAACTCACTATATAAA
Organism: Lynx rufus; assembly: GCF_022079265.1. Lineage (NCBI taxonomy): Eukaryota > Metazoa > Chordata > Mammalia > Carnivora > Felidae > Lynx > Lynx rufus. The sequence goes on along the minus strand of NW_025814878.1, from coordinate 104,657,145 downwards.
AAATGGAACTCATCTTTTCTCCATACCTACACACCAGTAAACCTGGTCTTCCTTTAGTGTTCTCCCTTCATTGAATGGCACAACTGGCCATATAGTTGTTCATCTTAAAAAACCTGCTTGTCTTAGTAGTCTCTATCCCTTCTCCTCTTCCTGGGGACAACCACCAAGTCATGGTCATTGGACATCCTAAATATCTCTAGGGTTCACCCAATTCTCTCCACCCTACCGTGACTGCCATAGTTCAGGCCTCTTTTATCAATGCACTTGGGTAACCGCAGTCACTAGCTTTAATTGGTATTCCTGCTTCCTCTCTCATCCTCCCTGTAATATAATCTATCCACTGCAGCCAGTGTAGAGATTAAATTTATAAATTTAATCATGTCACTCCCCTACTTAAAGCTTTCAAAGCTTCCTCATCCCCCTACAGGATCAAGTTTAAACTTTTTAACATGGCTAATAAAGCTTTGCCATAATCTGGATCCTGTTTGTCTACCACAGCCTTAACTCTTTATAATGTGAACCCTTTTCATTCCTTGGATGAAGGATGCTCTTGTCTCTCAAGGTCTCCAGGATAGGTAGGTCCTCCTCTTTACCTTTACTCATCCTATAGGTCACAGTTTCTTGGGCACATTTCCTCTGGGACCACCCCTCTCTTCCACATCAGCTAGGTTAGGCACTCGGTTCTTCGCATCCACAGCCCGTGCACACCTCACTGTATATAATTCATCACGTGGGATCGTATTTATAGGTGGCAAACCCCTTGAGGACAGCGACTGCCTCCTGTTTGTTTGCCACAGCCTCCAGCACCTAGGACAGGGCCTGGCACGAAGTAGGTGCCCAGCGAATAGTGAACGCAGGAGAGAATGCGTGAGGGCGAGGGTCCTCTGGAAGGCAGAACTTAGTGTCTGAGACAGCGTGGGTTCTCTGTACAGTTAGGGCTCGGCGTACCTGTGAGGGAGTGTTGCTAGGGAGCATAGGGATCAAAACCTAGCTCGGCCCAGCCTCCATTACTGCGGCGGTGCAGTGCCCCCGCCCCTCCACCGCCGAAGCGGAAGTGGAGGCGTGGGCTTCCCATGATACCTCGCGGGGCGCCTGTTCAAACCGCACGGAGAAGAGGGAGGAGGTAGTGATGGCGGCTCCGGAGCCGGAAGTGCTGTGTCCGGCCACAGTACCTGGTAAGGACTGGGGTCCGGAGGCTCGGGGAGCCTTGGGGACCTGTTTCTTCTCCACACCGCTCTCCAGTCTTTTAGCCCATGACCCTTTCTCTGGCCCTTCTTCCTTGTCCCCATTTCCTGGCTCCCGCCCGGCCCCACGGACTCCATCGCCCCCTCGGTCCTGGATCCCACTGGTTCGTCCCCACTGTTGTCTTCCTCTGGGCGGCACTCTGGACCCCGCTTGATTACAGTTACAGTAAACTAATTTCCCCAGATCAGGGATTCCACTTTCTGAGCGGAGGCCTGGTCACGGTGTCTGAAATTCTCCTTTCCCCCAGCTTCCATCCGGCGTCCCTTAAATCCCCGTAAGCGTCTGGGGTCGGGAGTCTCCTAGCCGCCACCCACACAGGAGTTTGCGGAGGGAATGTGTCGGGCTGTTCCCTCCGCAGTACAAGGGAATGAGAAGACTGAGTTTGGCTTTTAAGTTTTTCAAGTGTCTGCCTTGTTCCTCTGCGCACCTACTAGAATTGGAATGGTATGAGAAGTCAGAGGAAACCCACGCCCCCCAGATAGAACTACTTGAGACTACCTCCGCTCAAGAACCTTCCAACCTTTCGGAGCCCTTTCGCCCCAGAGACTGCATGGTGCCAGTGGTGTTTCCCGGGCCTGTGAGCCAGGAAGGCTGCTGTCGGTTTACTTGTGAACTTCTAAAGCATATCATGTACCAACGCCAACAACTGCCTCTGCCCTATGAACAGCTTAAGCACTTCTACCGAAAACCTTCTCCCCAGGTAGGCACAGGCTTTGGGAGAAAGCTGGTGGGGAGACTGTGATGATTAGACCGTAAACAGCTGTAAAGGGGTTCTGAAGAGTCTTCAGGGCCTGTCAGCCTAAGCAGCTGTAGGGAATGTGTTTCAGCCCCAGGACTTTAGTTAGTTTCTCCTCACCCCAGTCTTTGATATTGATAGCCTAACCCCTCTCGCATTTTCTCATTTTCTTTTTTGGAAAACTGCTATTGTGTTGCATTTTGGCTTCATGAACTGAGCCTGTAGTTTTAGTGTTTTTTCTCCCCCAGTTTTTAATTTTTTTAATTTTTTTTATTTTTTTGAGTTTATTTATTTATTTTGAGAGAGAGAGCATGCAAGCAGGGGAGAGGCAGAGAGAGAGAAAGAGGGAAGCAGGCTTGGCAGGCTCAGCACAGAGCCTGACTTGGGGCTGGAACTCCCAAACTGGGAGATCATGACCTGAGCCGAAATCAAGTCAGACACTTAACTGACTGAGCCATCCAGGCACCCCATCTCCCCAAATTTTCATCTCTTTGTTTTTATGTTTTACTTTATGGGGGACTTCCTTGACTTGATATTCTAACTCTTCTATAATTTTTTTCTTTTTTGGCAATCATAGTCTTAAGAGCTCTTTTTCATGTTTCTTCTTCTTTTTTTTTTTTAAGCTTATTTATCTATTTTGAGAGAGAGAGAGAGAGCGTGCGTGCACAAGCGGGGTAGGGGCAGAGGTAGAGGGGGAGAGAATCCCAAGCAGGCTCCATGCTGCCAGCACAGAGACTGACACGGGGCTCAAACCCACAAACTGTGAGATCATGACCTGAGTGGAAATCAAGAGTTGGATGCTTAACCAACTGAGCCACCCAGATGCCTCTCATGTTTCTTAAAAAAAAAAAAAAAAAAAAAAAAAAAAAAAAAAAAAAAATTGTTTTTAACATTTATTTATTTTTGAGAAGAGAGACAGAGCATGAGCGGGGGAGGAGAGAGAAAGAGGGAGACACAGAATCTGAAACAGGCTCTGGGCTCTGCGCTGTCAGCACAGAGCCCGACGCGGGGCTTGAACTCACAGACTGTGAGATCATGACCTGAGCTGAAGTCGGAGGCTTAACTGACCGAGCCACCCAGGTGCCCCATCATGTTTCTTTTTTAAATAGCATCCTATTGTTTCACATCTATATGATTTTCTTTTACTTGAGAATATTAATTGCTGTATTTTTGAAGTTGTCCTCTGTTCCTTTCAGTTTCTTTTAGATTCATTTTCCTGTTTGTTTTGGTCTCGGTCATGTTAGAGGCTTTTATTCTGTCTCTGGTGAGGGATACCTGGATGGCTCAGTCAGTTGAGTGTCCGACTGGCTCAAGTCATGATCTCATGTTCATGGGTTCCAGCCCTACATCGGACTCTGTGCCGACAGCTCAGAGCCTGGAGCCTGCTTCAGATTCTGTGTCTCCCTCTCTGCCCCTTTCTCTCTCTTGCTCTCTCTCTCTCTCAAAAATAAACAAACATTTTTTATTAAAAAAAAATTTTTTTTAATGTTTTTTTAAATTTATTTTTGAGACAGAGACAGAGCATGAGCAGGGGAGGGGCAGAGAGAGAGAGGGAAACACAGAATCTGAAGCAGGCGCCAGGCTCCAAGCTGTTAGCACAGAGCCCAACGCGGGGCTCAAACTCACGGACTGTGAGATCATGACCTAAGCTGAAGTCGGACACTTAACCGACTAAGCCACCCAGGTGCCCCTAAATAAACATTTAAAAAAAAACAAAAACCATAAATTGGTGAAAGCTCTGTATGCCTGGCTGGGCCTTGTGAGCTGATAGACTTCAAGGATACTGGGTAGGAATCTCGTGGTCTCTTTGGAGGACTCTAAAACATCAGTATTGGAAAGTCTTCTCTCTGGAGAAGACTGGGTGGAGGAAATTGGCAGGTGATCTAAGGGTCCTCACAGAGGTTTTCATGCAGTCCCCCTCTTTTCATTCTTCTGTGATGCCTGAATTGCCAGTTCCTAAGCCTTTCTGGGGTTCTGCAGTATGAATCATTTTGCTTTCATGGGCCTTCCCTCTGTTAGCGCTTGGTAATAAGCTCCCTTGAACTCTTCCATGTGCCTTCTGCTTTCCAAAAATTTGTTGTTGCTTTTGTCTGTTTCCCAGTTCTCTTTGCCCTTGGGAATTCTTTCTTTCCCCCCTCCCTCCCTTCCTTTTTCCCCTTCCTTTTTCCCCTTCCTTTTTCCCCTTCCTTTTCCCCCTTCCTTTTTCCCCTTCCTTTTCCCCTCATTTAGTATTTCAGATGGGACCACAAATAAGCATGTGTTCAATTTTTCATGTTTAACTGGAAGACCAACTGCAGAATCACCTTTCTCAAGCCAAATTATCCCCATTTCCTGTTATCACTCATGGCACAGCAAAATTTGCTACTTGCCATGCCACCAGATCTCCTTGACTATTTTAGTTGCTTATTTCTGGATGCTCTCCTGCTTCAGAGTACTGTCTTTCTGTTCTTTTTATTTATTTTTATTTATTTTTTTAATTTACATCCAAGTTAGCATATAGTGCAACAATGATTTCAGGAGTAGATTCCTTAATGCCCCCTTACCTGTGTAGCCCACAACCCCTACAGGAACCCTCTGTTTGTTCTCCATATTTGAGTCTCTTATGTTTTTGTTTCCCTCCCTGGTTTTTTTTTTTTTTTTTTTTTAATGTTTACCCTGAGACAGAGACAGAGCATGAATGGGGGAGGGTCAGAGAGAGAGGGAGACACAGAATCAGAAGCAGGCTCCAGGCTCTGAGCTGTCAGCACAGAGCCCAACGCGGGGCTCGAACTCAAGGACCACGAGATCATGACCTGAGCTGAAGTCGGATGCTTAACCAACTGAGCCACCCAGGCGCCCCTGTCCCTCCCTGTTTTTATATTATTTTTGCTTCCCTTCCCTTATGCTCATCTGTTTTGTGTCTTAAAAGTCCTCATGTGAGTGAAGTCATATGATTTTGTCTTTCTCTGATTTTGCTTAGCATAATACCCTCTAGTTCTATCCACGTAGTTGCGAATGGCAAGATTTCATTCTTTTTGATTGCTGAGTAATACTCCATTGTATTTATATACCACATCTTCTTTATTCATCTGTCGATGGACATTTGGGCTCTTTCCATACTTTGTCTATTGTTGATAGTGCTGCTATAAACATTGGGGTGCATGTGACACTTCAAAACAGCACACCTGTATCGTTTGGATAAATACCTAGTAGTGCAATTGGTGAGTCATAGGGTAGTTCTATTTTTAATTTTTTGAGGAACCTCCATATTGTTTTCCAGGGTGGCTGCACCAGTTTGTATTCCCACCTGTCTTTCTGTTCTAAATGTGGGAAAAAATATGGTTTTGTACAAAGAATACATTTTCCTTTTTGATTTATTGCCCTCTGATAAAATCCAGCGTCTTTGCCGTGGAAGCCCAGTTCCAGAAGTCTACTGCATCCCAACAGGTATCTTCAGAGGGCAATGGCTTCCCCCATCTTGTCCTTCCCTTTCACCATTCTTTGTCCTCACAGGCAGAAGAGGTGATGAAGAAGAAACCTCGGGCCACTGTTGAGGTGAGCAGCAGGAAATGCCAACAATCCCTGGCAGAACTGGAGAGTGTCCTCAGCCACCTAGAGGGTCTCTTTGCCCGGACACTAGTACCCCGAGTGCTAATCCTCCTTGGCGGCAGTGCCCTAAATCCCAAGGAGTTCTACGAGCTTGACTTGTCCCGGTTGGCCCCCAACAGCATGGACCAGAGCCTGAGCACAGCAGCTTGTTTGCGCCGTCTCTTCCGAGCCATTTTCATGGCTGATGCCTTCAGTGAGCTACAGGCTCCTCCACTCATGGGCACCATTGTCATGGCACAGGGGCACCGTGACTGTGGAGAAGATTGGTTTCAACCCAAGCTCAACTATCGAGTGCCTACCCGGGGTCACAAACTGACTGTGACCCTGTCCTGTGGCAGGCCCTCTATCCCAACCACAGCCTGGGAGGACTACGTTTGGTTCCAGGCACCAGTGACACTTAAAGGCTTCCATGAGTGAATGGGGATGCTTCTTAATCATGAACACAATGGCTTCAGTTATCTTCCCCCCTCTGGCACCAGGTCACCCATCTTTTGCTTAGAGCTAGAGTTGTTTCCTGGTGAGAGGAATGTTCTGTTCTTCCGGCTGCCTGCCTCCCTTCCTCAGACTTCCTGGTGGGCTGATTGTATGGCTGTGGCTGTCATAATTATCATTGAACAACATCTCTTTGAATCAAAGGTTGATTTTCCCAGAAGGTGCTGGGTGAGGCATTTCTGTTCAGGGATGGAAAACAAGTATGAGTCCATAGACAGACACTCTTATGGAAGTGGCTTTTTGCTGTGGCCTTTCAGAATTTTTACCAGGGACATAATGAACTTAAATGTAAAAATGAATGGATCCATATTAAATTATCTGAGACTCTTGTTTTAAAGATTTCCAGGGTTCAGATGGAATATTTTATCTTTCTCCTTGGTCTCTTATGCTCCAGGGCTTCTAGGATTTTTTCGACTGCAGTTCTTTCTCTTTATCAGCCCCAGGCCGATCTGGGAAGTTAAGTGACTTGGCCAAAGTTCTATAACACTTTGATGTCAGAGTTGGGACTAGAGTCCTCATCAGCTGACTCCTAGCCTGGCATTTTTTCCTTGTCACATACTGGTATTTGTGATCATTAAAGTATGTGTGCCCCAGGTCACACAGGGGAAGGGGGCTGAGAGACTGGGCTAAGAGAGAGTCTTTGTAAAGCCTGTGGGATCTGCTCCTGAGGCCAAATGGCCTTTTGGGGATTCTGCCTAGCCTGTCTGCATTGCAGCTGTGTGGTCACCGCTGGCAGTTACTGTTGGCAGTATTGTCCTTAGGCAAACCCCGCTCTCCCGCCTGTGGCAGTTCCTCCTCAGCTGCACCTCTGAATTGGCCCTGCTGATCCTTGCTGTTCTCCCCGGCTTGATGGTGTCCTGACTGCTAAGCACTGATGCTCTTAGTTCCTGAGAACACCTGCTTATTTCTTGGAAGTGAATTGAAGACAGAATCCTTACCTTGCTGGTGTTGGAGATAGGTAGGTAGGTAGGTGTGTGTGTGTGTGTGTGTGTGTGTGTGTGTGTGTAAATGGGAACAATATAAATATTTACTATTTTTTATTTTTTATTTTTTATTTTTTTTAAATTTTTTTTTTCAACGTTTTTATTTATTTTTGGGACAGAGAGAGACAGAGCATGAACGGGGGAGGGGCAGAGAGAGAAGGAGACACAGAATCGGAAACAGGCTCCAGGCTCTGAGCCCTCAGCCCAGAGCCCGACGCGGGGCTCGAACTCACGGACCGCGAGATCGTGACCTGGCTGAAGTCGGACGCTTAACCGACTGCGCCACCCAGGCGCCCCACTATTTTTTATTTTTAAGAAGAATGTTTTTGTCTTTTAAGAAAAAATAGTTTATATTGTATATTACATTTTAAGCACTTTACATACATTATCTCATGTAACAACCTTCCATAGTACGTATTGTTCCCAGTTTATAGATGAGGCTTGGGGAAATTGAACAACTTGCCTACATGGTGAAACCTGGATTCTAACCCAGTCCACTTGGCTCCAGAGGCTTAGTACTGTGTGGTCTTACTCTGAAATAGTTAACCTGATTCAGTCTGCCAAAAGTGGTAGCATCGGAAGGCCTCAGGACTTCCTTTTCTGGCTTCACAATGGTTCCTGACAAGGCACCTGCCATTAATAAGTGGTAAGTAAATCTGGAATCAATGAGAACAAAAGGTCTGAGTTACTTTCAGGGCTATGACCAATTGAAGCCTATTTCACCAGTTAGAATTTCTGCTAGTTTTCTATCTGAGGATGTTGCCTTACAAAAGGAACGGGGCCATACCTCCCACTTGGGAATGGATAGACCAAAGGGTCTGAGCAGAGGGAGAGTTTTCAACAGGGGACTTACAAATTGTTTTTTGAGATGGAAGACACATTAGACCATCAGCTCCCTCAAATTTTAAAAGTCTTTATAAACAATGTCCAGATAATCAAAACAAAGTAATTATCTGGGTAATTTAGACACTTATTTCTCTCTTGGCTTGGCACTGGGGCTCAGGTCATTCTAATTCCATGAGTCCTCTCCAAAGGAATCCAGAAATGAGATCAGTTAATATTAACAAGTCCAATCTCCTTCCCTGACAACAAGCTTGCTGTAGGCATCTGTTCATCTGTTTGACCTTGGCTGGGGACTCCAGAGGTGGGTGTGAAGTAGTCTCTCTAGCCCAGGGAGTGAAGAGCCCCAGCTGCAGTGGGGTTCTGGCCTTTCATGTGTTGCTACCATTTGGGCCTAAAGGCAACTGTTGTGGTGCCCGAGATAGCTAAATGTAGGTGGCAAGTGATGTCATCCTTTTGTAAATGTCATCCTTTTTGTATTTCTCTTCACATCCTGTTTTCCCAAGGCGTAGCTCTGTGCCTTGCCCCAGTGCCTAGGTTTCCATTTGTCACTTGGGTGGAATAGTCCTATGGAAGGAGTAAATAGACATCTCATGAAGACAAGAGAATGGAACGATGGACCCCATTCTGTAGGGCTTGGGGGTGGGGCAGGGGGATTAATTATCTTAGATCCCTAGACTTTTTTATTATTTCAATGTTTGTTTATTTTTGAGGGAGAGAGCATGCACAGGGAAGGGGCAGAAAGCGGGAGACAGAGGATCCGAAATAGGCTCTGTGCTGTGAGCACTGAGCGGAATGGGGGGCTTGAACTCACAAACTGCGAGATCATGACCTGAGTGGAAATCAAGAGTTGGGTGCTTAACCCACTGAGCCACGTAGGTGCTCCAGATTCTTAGACTTTTAGAGCCAGGAGGATCACAAATTCTTTACACAATTCTGAGGCTAAGAAGGGACACAACTGGAGTGAAATAACACGGCTAGTGTCACTGTTCTGTTTTCTTCCCGAGCCCCCATTCCATATAGAATGAGGACTCAATAAATGTCAACTATTTGAAGGGCTCAGGGAAAGGCAAAAATATCTATGGAACTGGGGACCTTCAATCCCACACCGTAGCCTACCTATGTTAGGGGAAACTACGCCATTACTGTCACAGCTGAACACATGAGGTCCCCAATGCAAGAAGGAAAGTATGGGAGCTAGTGTGCGACCCAGCTTTTCTGAAGGGCTGGGTGGGGAGCAGGGCTGGCCTGAGGCTCTAAGAGGGCGGGGCCCACAGGCGGTGAGTGGAATCCTTACTGCCCTACGGAGGGCAGGGCTTTGGTCTCCATGGAGACAGCTTCTCCTAGCAACCTGGCAGGCGTTGAGCCGAGCCTTGGGCACGATGGACGCAGAGAACCTCCTGCTGTCGCTGGAGCTGGCGTCGGGCAGTGGGCAGGGCCTCAGCCCGGACCGTCGGGCCTCTCTACTTACCTCTCTCCTGCTGGTGAAACGCGACTACCGCTATGATCGGGTCCTCTTCTGGGGCCGCATCCTCGGCCTTGTCGCCGATTACTACATCGCGCAGGGCCTGAGTGAGGACCAGCTCGCACCACGCAAGACCCTCTACAGGTGGAGGCAGAGGCCCCGGGCTACTGAAGGGGGCGCCACTAGGAGGTTGGGATGGGGTGGGTGTGGATGGAATAGAAAGGAGCGAGGCCTATAGGGCAAGGTGGGGTGGGGGTGGGGGGCATGAGAACAGCGCAGAGCAGGGGCGGGACAGGGGGAGGAGAACAATTTGGAGGCTGGTGGGTTTATAACAGAGGCCGGGCTAAGAACGTAGGCAGAGCAAGGTGAAAGTTCCTGGACAATGGAGACCTGGAGTGGACGCTAGGTACGTCCTGGTATTGAGGGCAGTTTGGAAAGGGTTAGAAGCCCTGGAGGGTAATGAGGTGCTGTTTAGAAGGGGATGCAGGAGCATCTTTGGTGGAGTAGGAGTTGGCTCACAAAAGGAGGCAGTCTAGGAAGTAGAGAACCAATGCAGAATAGTAGAAGAAGGATATCAAACTGGGGAAAATTCACTGGACGCTACCATACAGGGCCATCCTGCCAGTCTTGACTACCCGCAGCGATGCTGGGAAGCTCACCACCTTACAAAACAACCCTTTCAGGCCGCAGGGAGTTGGGAGACTTCATGTATCTGTCGTGCGTCAATGCAACATTGATTGGATGCGTTCTGTGTAGACAGGGTTACAAAGATGGCCAAGTCTCACCAGTCTCCAAGTTATTCACATCCTGGGAAGGAAGACTGACACATAACCCTGCAAGTACAGCAAAGTGTGTTAACACCTGAACAGAAATGTATACAAAGGGGGACCAAGGCCTTCTAGAGAGCAATTAAATAAGACTGCTAAGGGAGTAAGAGATCTGTTGAGATCTGAAAGCTGATGAGTTCCTCAGGAAGGTGTGAGGGGAAGGCATGCCAGTTAGAGGGAATGGTTCTGCAATCTTGGCTGCAATGGACTTGGAGTGTTTGGGAGAACAGCAGGTAGGTAAACATGATAGTGGCGGGCAAGGGTGTTTATGCAGACTGGATGGAGAGGCTCGGGGAGGGGGTGGTTGAACTTTGTAGGCTATGGGGAGCCATTGAGGGGCCTTAAGCAACAAGAGCCTGTTTATATCTGAGTGGGCATGCCAGCCTGGAAGTGGATGAGCATTCAGGAGTGTGTTGCAGTGTCCGGATGAAGGAGACTGAAAGGAAGAGGTAGCTGAGGGAATAGGGGAGGAGATGGGTGGGAAAGATGTAGACGGTAGCACTGTCAGGACTTGGGTCTGAATGGGGCAGGTGAAGAAGAGGTCAAGGTTGACCCTCCTTCCAGCTAAGGCAGTTGGGTAAGTGCTGGTGCCACCCGCAGGGACAGAAATCCAGAAGTAGGACTAGGGAAGCCCCAGTGAACTTGATATGAGGTGACTGGGGAGCAGGGTCATAAGGAGGCACATTAAAGTACAAAGCTGAAGTCCAGATAAAAAAATCTGGACTGAAGATAAAGATTTGGGACTCATTTTGTTCCATAAGATTTTATCTCTTCAGCACCTACTATGTGCCAGGCATTGATCTAGGCACCAGGAATTCAGTAGTAAATGAGACAAAGTCCTTGCCTTTATAGAGTTTACATTATAGTGTGTGTGTGTGTGTGTGTGTGTGTGTGTGTGTGTGTGTGAGAAACAATATATAAACACACATACATTGCTTGTCTGCTGGTGCGCAGTGCCGAGAGGGATAGAGAATACAGGATGGGGTACTGTTTTAAATAGGGCGGTCAGAGACAGTCTCTCTGATAAGGTAACATTTGTGAAGAGGCCTGAAGCAACTGAGAAAGTGAGCTATGTGTTTATCTGAAGGAAGAGAATTCCAGGCAAGTGAAAAGGGCTCAAGGCAGATGTGTGTTTAGTGTTGGTGGAACCCCATAGAAGCTAGTGCGGCTGGAGAGGAGTAAGTGAGCAGGAGCATTGTAAGACATGAGGTCAGAGAGGTAAGGGACCGAGGACAATCTTGCAGGGCTTTGTGGGCATTGCAAGCAGTGGGCTTCATGGGAAGTGTGGGAAGCTTGTGCACAGAGACATGATCTAGCAGTTGGGTGGGAATGAGACTGAAAGGGGAGCAGGCATGGAATTGGGGAGACCAGTTAGGAGGCTACTGTAATATCTAGGTAAGAGTAGATAGGGACTTGGACCAGTGGGGAGTAGTGGAGTGGTAAGAGGTGGTTGGATTCTGGATACCAACTAGACAGTACCTAAGTCTCTTAAGAGTCAGGTGGGCCAGCCTGCAGAGAGAAAAAGAGGAGCAAGAATAGATCCCTGGGAATATTTAGGGCAGTGAAGGAGGGAGAAGGGAGATGTCAAAGGAAACAGAAATGGAATGCATTTGTTGGTTTTTAGGTCCCATGAATGACCTCCTAAGCCATTTTTTGGGGATGGTGGGGGCAGAAATGACCATGTAGTGGGCAGAGTGAAGGGGAGGGGAAGAAAGGCTTTCACAGAGCAAGTTGTTATGGGATATTTATTTAGAGAGCGAGCATGGGGGAGAGGGGCAGAGGGAGAAAGAAAGAATCCCAAGTAGACTGAATCCCACAACCCCAGGATCATGACCTAAGCCAAAAATAGGAGTCAGATGCTCAACCGGCTGAGCCACCAACGTGCCCCTGAGGTGTTTTTTTTTTTTGTTTGTTTGTTTTTTTTTTTTTAAAGTAGGCCTCCCATCCAATGTGGGGCTTGAACTCATGACTCTGACATCAAGTAGCATATACTCTACGGACTGAGCCAGCCAGGCACCCCTGTTCTGAGATTATTATTCAGAGCTGGAGAGAGAGGAGAGGGGGACAGGAAGAGGATATTTTTTAGCAGGCCATGGACTTGGGGGGTGTTGATTTGGGAAGCTGAGAAGTTTTGATGTTGAGAAAGGAGCCAGCAGAGAGGGAAGGGCAGAAAGATGAGCAGCCTGCGACACAGGCCAAGTGGGTTAGAGTGGAGGGGAGGATGCCCTCTCCTGGTGGGAGGGGAAAGAAGCATCTGGCTGGTCAGCGCTGGAGACCTCAGAGGATGGGCCCTGCGGCCTGAGCTGGCTTCCCTGAGAAATGCGGGAAGACGGCCATGCTGTTGGTTCAGCAGGCAGGCTGAGCATGAATTTGGGGTTCAGCAAAGCGGAGTTGCCTGTAATTGAGGTTCTAGAAACTCATCAGGAATCTCACAGTACAGATATCTAGGAAGAAGTTCTTGGAATTTTGGCATACATGAAGCTTTTGTGAACTTTTACAAAATAAAATGGAATTTGCATCACATGTGGGGGTGGGGTACACCTTCCAAGGGGAGAGCTGTGACTGACTCTTTTCTTGAGCTTCATCCCTCAAGAGAAGGGGCAGTGGCAGGAAGCCTGAGTGAGAGGGGTAGTTGGGAACCAGGTCCGTGGGGATGTTGTTGGCAGCCTGAACTGCATGGAGTGGAGCCTCTTGCCCCCTGCCACGGAGGAGATGATGGCACAGACGTCTGTGGTGAAGGGCCGCTTCATGGGGGACCCCTCACATGAGTATGAACACACTGAGCTGCAGAAGATAAACGAGGGCGGAAAGGTCTTTGAAGAGGAAGTGGTGGTAAGTGAAGACAAGAGGAGGAGGACAAAGAAAGCCTGGGCTATCCAAAACCCAGCCCAATAGAAATTGTGGGGGCATCAGCATAACCCCACTCAGCTCCTGAGCGACACGGGGGAGAGTGGATGAGCCACTCTGTCAGCCACCTGGCTCTGGGCAGGGGCGGGGAGAGGGGGGTCTGTGTTGCGCTCTGGGGCACTGGGATGTGCACAGCCTCTTGTATCTTTTTATATGTTTTTATTTTTCTAGATAATATATCCACATGGCTCGAAATTCAAAGACACAAAAAGGAATTTAGCGAAAATGTCCCTCTCATCCCTGTCTACCGGTCACCCAGGCCCACTTTCTGGGAGAGGGGGGGCATCAATGTAACCATTGTATGTGTATGTGCACGCGTGTCCAAATCTTGCTACACAAATTGCAGTCTGGATCAGAAGCATCACCATGCCCTGCGAGTTAGGAATGTACAATCTTGGGCTGGGATCGGGATCTGAATTTTAACACATTCCAAGGGGATTCGAATACACATTAAAGTTTCAGAAGCTCAACTTCCGAGACACTTTATGCAAATGCAAGCCTCGGCAAATACCTTACCTCTACATATTCTCTGTTTATCTTAAGAGAAAACAAGTGGCAGCATATTATGAACACAGCTCTGCACCTTGCTTTTTTTTTTTTTACCTAATATATTTTGGGGGTCTTTCTATGTCAGTGCTCTAAAGAGCCTCCCCATTCTTTTTACCATTGCATGAATGTACCAAATTTCACGAGTCTTATTCATGAAATGCAGGTCTCCAAGTTTTAGCTCTGACAAGCCGGGGCACAGTGAATGACCTTGTACATAACGTCATTTCCATTTTATGTGCACGCTGTCTGAAGGTTCAATTCCTACAAATGTAATTGCTAGGTCAAAACATAAGGAGCTCAACATATTGAAACTCGACAAACCTGGAATTCAAAACACAGTCTTTGCCCTTGAACCTGGATGATACCTAAAGTCTAGGTCTAGGCCTGTGATGCCTCACCTGGCATCCCCACTCCTCTTCCCCTTTCCCCCTGACAAACTTAACCCCCCTGAGTCTTATTCCTGTAAAATTGGGATAATTATAACTACTTTGTAGGCTTGTGCATATTACATGAGGTGACACAGTTGAAGCCCCTGGCCTGGCCACATACTGAGTCTTAGTTTCTATCTAATTTATAAAATTTCTTGTTGGCAGCTCATGGGAAATAGGCGGCTGAGTGACTCTCAGGGTCCCTGGTGACACATTTTCCCTGTCGAGTGCTGCTTTTCCCACAGACACCTCTATGAAGTCCTTTTATTCAGGGTGGCCCTTGATATTGATTGTAACCAAATTTCATCTGCATAAAAATGTTATAATATGAGGTGATGCTTGAGAAATAATGTTAATTTAAAGAGCAGGATCTGAAACAATATGAACTGTGACTCTAATTTTGTTATATATATATATATATATATATATATATATATATATATGGAAATATACCAATATGTTATTAGTGATTCTCTTTAGGAGGTGGGATTTTAAGTGGTTTTAATTCAAGTATTTTATTTATTTTTTAAAGTTTGTTATTTTGAGAGAGAGAAGAGAGAGAGTTGGGAGGGGCACAGAGAGAGGGAGAGAGAGAATCCCAAGCAGGCTCTGCACCATCAGCCCAGAGTCTGATGTGGGGTTTGAACTCATGAACCACAAGATCATGAACTGAGCCAAAAGAAACCAAGAGTTGGCTGGTTAACGACTGAGTCAGTCAGGCACCCCTCCTTTAAGTATTTAATAAATGATTTCTATATTACCTAATATTCTACAACAAGCATGATTGCTTTTGTATTTTAAAAAGGCAAAATAAGAACATTTAAATATGATATGTTTCTGGAAGAGAATATAAGAAGCTGTTAATGGTGGTTGTCTCCAGTGAAGGCAGTTGGGGGGCTAGGGATGGGGCAAGAGAGACTACTTTTTTATAGTAGTTTTAAATATTGCACGATCAGTCTGTATTAACAATTTAAAAAAGAGGTAGGGAGGGAAGGAAGGAAGAACGGAAGAAAATCTTGAGCGGAGGGAAGGCGAGGGCTTGCCCAGCATGATTTTCCATGGAGTTGGCATTACACTGTGGTGACCCAGGTCAGATGGTCATACAGAGGGCCTTTGCACCAGTGGTGAGTGGGCACAGTACTCTGGCAGGATGGCTCATCCCGTCTCCTTAGGTCCAGATCAAGGAGGAGACCCGCTTGGTGTCTATCATCGACCAGATTGACAAGGCTGTGGCTATCATCCCCCGAGGAGCCCTTTTTAAGACCCCTTTTGGACCTATCCATGTCAATCGGACTTTTGAAGGTGAGTTCTCCAGGGCCCCTCTCAAGGGCAGGAAAGCATCTCTTTCCAAGCATAGTCGGATACATTCTGAGAATTCTGGGGAAACTGTTCACTTCCTCAGAGAAAGAACAGCTGTGGCCATATCACTTGGAAAGATGTGCCCAATGGCCTGGCATCGGTGGTTGGCATGGGCTGCCCAGTCACTGGACCCCACTCTTTTCTGCCTGAGGGTTCTCCTACCTGGGTCCCAGGCTTTGCGTGGGTCTGGGCTCCCTGCCTTTCCCACCTTCTTCCTCTTTGATCTCTCCTCATTGCAGGGCCTGGGGCAAGCTTTGGCTGACAGAACACTACTCCTTTTTCTCCCTTTAGTTCTCGGTCAGTCTCTGACTGAGTCGTTTGCAGGCCCCTCCATGTGGTCCCTGTGCATGGAGAAAGGGGGTGCTGGGTGGTTTGGGGCTGACCATACCACCTTCTTTTAGGACTCTCCTTGTCTGAAGCCAAGAAGCTCAGTTCCTACTTCCACTTCAGGGAGCCTGTTCAGCTGAAGAACAAGACCTTGCTTGAGAAGGCTGACCTGGATCCCTCCCTGGACTTCATGGACTCCTTAGAGCATGACATCCCCAAAGGTAATAGCCCATTACCTTGAGGACATTGGGTCCGCCCCCAGGTCAGAGCAGTGGGCCATGCTATCTGCCATTCTCCTCTGAGATTGGAACCAAGGGCCCGAGTGGGAACGGGTGGCTCACTGGAGGTCCTTGAGGGTGGGGGCTTCCCCAGGGCCCAATACAGGCTCAACTCCTAATAAACAGACGGTACGTGTCTGCAGACAAAAGGAAGTACTGTCTTCCACAGAAAGGAAGTCCCTCGGTGCCTCTTCTGATTTCCATTATTGGTCTTGAAGGAGGCAGGTTGAGAATCCTCCCCCAACCATCTCTGAAAAGATCCCCGAAAATACCAGCCACACATCCATCTCCGTTGTAAGTTCTGCGGTTAGATCCGGTGCTTGTCACATAGCTGGTGCTCCGTGAGTGGCTGCTGACCGACCGAAGGGCAAACCACCTGCTAAGGAAATGAGTTCTGTACATTTGCTTCCTGCTATGTGTGTGGTACTTTTTAATCTTAAGACATGCAGCCTCCGAGGTCTTCCCGTTCTTCAGGGCCCACCTGGCCCAGGCACACACCCAGAGTTTGGGGGATGGGGTCACAGAGACCCCATTTCCTTCCTCTGAGCTTCACAAGCCCTGGGAAGACGCTCTTGCTCAGATGCCCTAGCCCAAGACAGTTGCCAGGCTCTGGGCAACTGGGGGCCAGACTCAAGGTGCTGATGCAGCACCCCTGCCTCTTTTCCTCCCCGTGTTTGGTGTTTCTCCAACCGGAGGGACCTGCTGTTGATGATGGCAACGCTAGGGACAGCGATAAGGATAGCAATGATGACGCATAAAAGCAATGGCACTACTTGTGTGCCAGGCGTTACACTCAGCCCTCTCCATCCCTTATCATCACAGCCAACCTGGGAGGTAGAGACCGTTGTTATCCCCATTTTACAGGTGAAGAAACAGGGCTAAAGTCCACGACACAGCAAATGTTAGAGCCTTAGACTCCAGGCCTCTGGCATGAACTGTGGTGTCAAGTAGATTAGTGTTTCCTTCTAAGCAGGTAGTGGGAACAGCAGGACAACACCCACGCCCACCACACAGGGGAAACACTTCTGAGGAGCCACGGCCACTCCCAGTCAGGGTGAGAGCGGGATGGCAGAGGCAAGGGCTCTGGGCTGGGATTCCGAATCTGCCACTTACTCGCTGTGTAATCTCGGGCAAGCTCCTCAGTCTCCCCGTGCCTCCATTTCCTCATTCCCCCAAGGGAATACTGACCTTTTCTACCTCATTGGGTTGTCGTGAGAACTGAGTTAGTGCGCACACAAAATGCTTATAGCAGTGCCTCACACACAGTAGGGACTCAAATGAAAATCAGGAATTCTATTAGTGCTATTTTGAGTGGCAAAAAGGCCTTAGAGGGGAGCTGGGGCAGGCCAGGGAGGATCGAGAAGGCCAAGGGGTAGGAGGCCTAGGGCAAGGTGGCAGGAGCTGCCAGCGGCTCGTGAACAGGTCTGTGACAATAAGGCACTGGTGCATGGAGGGATGAAATAGGGCCACACAAGGATCTGGAGGCCATTTCATGGCTACTGAAGCACCCCAGGGGCCAGTGATGGTCCCAAGTGGGTAAGGGCTGCCAGCAAGGAATGGCCACTCTGGCCGCTGCCACACGGGGGTACCCGAGTCAAACCTCCCGGAGCTTAGAAAGGGGCCCATGGTGTGGGGGGTGGAAGTGTGGGGGGTCAGGGGAAAAGCAGACACTCTGATTTTGCTCCCAGACTCCCTTACCTGCCAGGGAGGGAGGAGAGGGTGCTGGGAGGCTGTCTGCAAAGCAGATATTGGCCACAGGGCCTGGCTGCTAAGTGGGGCCCAGGAGTTCTTCCCTGGGACGTCAGCACTGGCTGGAGGAATGGATTTGGGCAGTCGCTTTCTGCCCAGGTAGGATCAGTTTCCTTTCTGGGACTGAGGTGACTATTTAGGGGACTCTGTCACCTGTTAGCAGGTATGGTTTAGGTTGGGCCTGTCCCCAGGACTCCTGCTCTCTGTGCCTGTGGAGGTAGGGCCAGCTCAGCAGCTTGTTCCTGGGCAAGCCCTGGCTGAAGAGAGAATGGGGAGGGAGGGACGTTGCCTGGTGCCACCACTACCCTCCCTGGCTGTCCTGCTGTGCCCTGGGGTCTGCAGAGTTTTGTGGGAGTGGGTAGCTTTGGGGGCAGCCTTCTTCCTTGTGCATGAAGGGCAGCAGCCGAGAGTTCTCGGAACTTGGGCTGCAGTTAGGTGGGACAGATGGAGCACCAGGTCAGGCCAGACTTCTCGGCAGCACTCTGCCGTTCAGTGCTCCTTAACCTTTCACTGAGCAGATAGCCACTGAGCAGGTGCCGTGTGCCAGGCTGCAGGATGCTGTCGTGACCAAGACGACACCATCTTTGCCTCGCAGAGTTTTGAAAGATCAAATGAAACTGGATGGGTAGTGAAAATGTAAAATAGAAGGTGCCTCACACAAAAGGTCACTGGTGCCCTGGGGAGCAGGGCTCCTCTCCTTACCCCACTTGAAGGCTGGAGCCCACAGATCTCAGGAAACTGCCGGGTGCCGGACCGCTTGGGCTCCAGCACTTGTGAGCCAGGCAGCAACACCCAGTTCAGGCAGCAGAGGGCAGCAAGATGCCTGCCTGCCAGGAGAACTACCTTTCAAATGTGGCCTTGGTTGGGGAGGAGGCAGGGGACAGGAGTCAGGAATGCTGCAGACAGGTGAGGAACACAGTGCCCAGATCAGCTTTCTCTTGGGGGTGTGTGTGCAGGTGGCTCCTTCCACCCAGTCCCTTGGAAGCCTGGCTGACGGGTGCTTCTGGACCAGGGGGCTTGCCCATAACTTGTGGCCCTGGTGTGGGGGGAGCGGCTGCTCTGAGAAAAGGGACCCATGGCTATTTCTGTGTTTGTGAGAAGTGTGGGGCTGATTTGAGGAGAAAGTTTAAAACCATCTGCTGTGGCTGGAGAGCCCTGTTCCCTAGTCTGGCCCACTCTCCCCCTCAAATGTAATCTCAGAGCTTTGCTACCCTTTTTTCCAGGAGGGCAGGAGAATGTAATTATGACACGTACCCTAGACTGAGGCTTCCACTAGCAAAGTGAGACCCCTGACCCTGGGGCAACCCAGGAGGACTTCCTGCCAAGAGGCTCCATTCCTGATTTACTAACTTGCCCCCCAACACATCCTCAAAAAACAGCTTGTAGAGGACTGGCTGGCTGCCAGGGAGCAGGACGTGCGTTTTGGGGACTTGGGAGAGACCAGGACCATAGGAGGCTGCTTCCTCTGGAGTCTGAGAGGACATGGTGGCAGTGGCTGGGTCCAGCCTTTCCAGCATTTGCAATAAAAGTGGGTGAAGGTGACAGCAAGTGCCTGGCTCTCCAGGTAGACGCTACGTGACTCCTGGCACGTTGAGAGTCTGTGTTTCCTGGGCGACCAGCTGAGCCAGGGACAAGGAGGACAGGAGTGTGACAGGAATGCAAGGGAGGGAGGGAGGCAGTGCTGTTGGCTGGCCGGGCCCTCACACGCCACTTCCGTTCTCCATCAGCACCCTGCTTGGCACTGCCCCCTTACCCCAGTGGGGGCACTGCATTTCTCTAGCATCCCTGCCATCTTTCCCCTTGCTCTTGGTGGGGGTGGAGCCCCTTCATCTACTGGGGAGCAGGAGGTAGGGGGCCAAACTGTAGGTGGGCAGCCTTGTGCAAGGGAAGGTCAGGAGCCGGCCCCTGCCAGGGTGTGTCAAAGGGCTGGCAACTGTGAACTGAGAGCAGTCTAGGCTGGGGGACTCCAGGATTTCATTTCTCCAGGGCATTTGGCTCAGGCAGGCTGTAAGCTGCCCTCCTGGGTGGACAGAGACAAGTGAGGCAGAGCCTGACCCTTTTCAGTTCAAGAAAGCTGTGGGACTGTGGGCTCCAAGGGCAGGGACTGTCCCCAGATGATGCTCTGGGTACTGTGTGTGACTGGATTGGGCGGGGGGGGGGGGGGGGTGGTTAGGGAACGTACCTTCCTGGGGTCTGTGCTTCTGGCCAAAAGCTGAATACGGTGCACTGGGACACTCTGTTCTGTCACACCCTTGCTCTCATTACCCTCAGGCAACCTGTTTTCTGTAATGAGTGACTGGGAAAGCAGCAGGCTAGGGCCTCTCCTCTGAGGGCAGGTCTGGGAGGCAGAGAACCTCAGGTGCCCAGACAGGAAAGTTGTAGGAGCTAGGGGAACTACTACCCCCTTTTCTGGCCAGCCAGTGCCCCAGTCGGGGCTGGTAACCCAGGGGCCCTCTTCCTTCTCGACGCCGCTGGCCAGCACCGTGTGGGCTTGGGGGAGTGGAGTGAAGCCCACACTGTGGCTCCTACTTCACCTTCTCCTGAAGGGGCGGTGGCACCTGGCGCAGGCTGCTGCAGTGCTCAGCTGGGCTCTGAGCCGGCGGCCTCTCCTGAGCAGGCCTGTGCCAGCTGACCTACATGCACCCGGGGAAGCTCTGGCTTTGACCTGGGGAAGGTGATGGCCCCCTGAGCGGGGTTGAGCCACCATTGGGCCCAGGGGCTCCCGGTGGCCAGGTCTGTCAGACACAGGGTGGCCCCTGGTGGGTGCGGACTGAGCCGTGAGGCTGTTGGGTGTGGAGTGACCAGGGTGGGCCGTGGCTGGAGGAGGCCTGTGGGAAGCTGGGGTGGTGGGAGCCAAGCAGCCGGGCTGAGCTGGCAGCCGATGAAGGCCTCAGCGCAGCTCTTAGTGCATCACTGGCTGGTCCAACACCAAAACCTTCAAAGCATTTGCCTTTCTGGCAGGGCCCGGAGCAGAGCTGTGGCTGGGCCGGGGAGAGGCCTCAGTGCGCAGGGGAATAGAAGCTCCAGATCTGCATCCAGAGGCGATTTTCCCAGGCTCCTTCCTCCCACACAGGGGCTCCCTCCCTTGGTTCTGGAGCTGGATCAGGCCCTTCCCGCCAAGTCCTCATGGCTGCACAACTCAGCCCCGGGCTGGGCCGCTTCTGTCTGGGGAGCAAAAATCCAGGGCAGAACCCAGCACACACAAAGGCTCATCAGCTGCAGCCCAAGTCCCCTCCTGCCAAGCATGGCTCCCAGCTGCCAGGAAGGGCTATTGAGCTGGGAGGCCCGAAACAGCCCAACTTCTGTGCATCCCCGGTCAGGTCTAATCCGTCCCGGAGCAGAGGCTTCTGGGGCTGCGGAAGAGAAAGCAAAGTGGCTAAGAGGACAGACTGCACCAGGACTGCAGGCCACTGGTGACTACCTCTCAAATAGGGTGAGGGAGCCTGGGAAAGCCTCCCCGAGCTGGGCCCCATCTCCCCGGCCTGCAGACTCCACTTCCTCCCCCACTCAACCTTTAACTAGACTTGCTGACAGGAACAAAATGGACTAGGGTGTGCTTCACCTCTTTTCATTTCCTTTGCCCTCCCTCTGGAAGTGGTTTTAATGAGCAGCAAAATGGCTAAAAGGCAATCAGGAGGAGGAAAGCGCCAGATAATTAAATTGTCTTCCCTTTTCCCAGCGGAACCTTAGCACCCGGGCCAGGCTGCCTAGGAACTGAGGGCCTTTGCACACAGGGTAGGGCTCTGGCTCCATGGCATCCAAGGTCTCCCCTCCTGCCCGCTTCTTCCCAGGGTCCTGGAGCATCCAGATGGAGAGGGGCAACGCACTGGTGGTGCTGCGCAGCCTGCTCTGGCCAGGCCTCACCTTCTTCCATGCTCCCCGCACCAAGAACTGTGGCTACATCTACGTGGGTACCGGTGAGAAGAACATAGACCTCCCCTTCATGCTCTAGGGGGGGCAGGGGTGTCAGCCTGGAGGGTTTATGTAGAGTCTGAACATTATTTTCATAAATTGCAGTGGATTTGCTGTCTGTTCTGTTTTGCTGCTTCTCCACACCTCCACCTTCATCTGGTGGCCAGGCTCTGAGGAGAGGCCACTGCGCTGGGAGACCCAGCTCTGGAGCAAGTGGCAGAGGGCTGGAATGTGCCAACGAGGGAGGGAGAGAGAGAGAGAGAGAGGAGAGGAGAGAGAGATGGAGAGATGATGGTGGGTGGAAACTGCTGGGAGTGGGGGAGGGGAGGGGACAGCCAGGAGCCTTCCGAGGAAGGCAGCTCAACTTGTTTCCTCGAAGCCCTGCAGGGTGAAGAGCTGAAGGCGGTCAACACAGGGCTAGGGAACCATCTTGGCCTATCACAAGGGATTAGTGACTCGACGTTCAGTAACTGGCTAGAAATGGGCTCAAGGCCCCTGCACTTCCCAGGCAGTGAGCACACATAACCAGTGGTGGAGTCCATGAGCCTGGTTTATGATATTCTTTTTTGGGAGAACTGCCAGTTATAGGACCACAACTGCTGCTCAGGGACCCTGCCACCCTCCCAGTTCTGTCACCAGGCAGGGTGAGGGCACTGAAGTTGGTCCATTGCCTCCTGTGCCTGCCGTGCCCATTGGAGGAGCTGGGCCAGAGTACAGGAGCTCTGGTCACGTTCTCAGGAAGCTCTGCCCCGTCAGTGATACAGCACCAAAGGCTTTCTTGAGTAGGAGACGTTGTCTTTCAGAAGGGGTGACCCCACAGCCATGCGCACTTTGTTCCAGCGGCGGCCTTTATTATAGATGGGCTTGACGGAGCGGGGAGACCAGCGGGTCAGGTACCTGTGGAGGGAGGGTAGGGAGGTGGCTGTGAGGGCAGTGGCCCATGCTAGAGCTGGGAGAGTGGGTACTGTCTCCTCAGGCCAGAGCCTTTCACCAGTTTCTCTTCTTGAGGAGCAGGGGCTTTTCCTGGGAGCAATGACTGAGTGTGCTGTAAACAGATGGGCTGGGCTCTTGCTGCCTCAAGTGTGTGTGGCCAGGGTCAGGCAGCCCAGGGCCACGCGCTCCCTTGATCTTTATGAGTTGTCAGTGTTTGTGTGTATACTTGCTGGGGGAGGAGGCGGGGGAAGAGGTTGCCCAGAGAGCAGATCATTCCTCTCTGGCCTCAGTCATGGGGAGAGGAGAGGCTGATGTAAGGCCTGGAGGAATCCTTCCCTCTTCCCCACTTGGCTCCCTCTGCCAACCCAGCCTTCCGGGAGCTCCCCTGGGCAGCCATACTGGTGTAGGACCCTTGCCCCTCACCCAACCCATGATGGGAGCCAAGGGTGAGGGCCTGTGGCACAGACCTAGCCCAGGAAGGTTCCTGTAAGCAGGAGGGGGGTGGGGAAAGATGGCTGCCGCCCACAGTCCTTTGGCCTCCTTTGGGGATGGCCAGGGCCCTGACAGTTCCCGGAAAAGTGGCTCATGCCGGCTGGGACTGGGGTTTACTCCATCCAGAATGAAACCTGGATCTTGTCCAGAAAGGCCCACCCTTCATCCTGAAAGCTCAGCTATGGCAAAGCCAGGCTCCTCCCCTGCCTCCACTCGAGGCTGGGGCTCAACCCAGCCACCTCTAGAGACCCTCATATGAGAAACTTTTTCATTAGAAAAAATTAATCACCTTGGTTGAAAATTTTTGGATAAAACTGTAAAAAAAAAAAAAAAAGATTGCTGATTTATACATTTCAGCTGGACTCCCCCGGACCTTGGTTTCCTGCTCTTAGCCTCGTGCAAAGGGATCAGCTCTGAGAGGAAGTAAAAAGCTGTGGGAAGTGCTGGCCCACACTCCAAGTATGGGCAGGGAGGGAAGGGCTCTCCAGTATACTGTCAATGTCAGAGCCCCCATCAGGGAGACTTTTGTGTAGTAGGTGGGGCCCAGGGATGGCCTGTCTATGGCTGGTGGTGCTGGGACAGCAGAAGAGTAAAGGTAAAGGGAGGGGAACACCCGGCAGGTCCCCGAGCTGCCATCTCCCAGTTTTCAGAAGGGGTGAAGAGATGTAGTATGGGAACAGGCCCCCCAAAAGGAATGCTCATTGGGATCAAGGACCCCAGAATATCTTGAGGCTGACCGGGTTCTTCAGAGCTGCTACCCAAAGGCCGTTTCCCCCCTGCCCTGGAGAAACCAGCGGGAAGCCGGGCTTTGGCTAGCCCTGGGCCTGATGCCTGTGCCACATGGAACAGCCAGCTGGCAGGGGGGAGTGCCTAGGTGGCCTCCAGTTAGCTCTCTGGGGAACACTCCAGCTCTAGGAAGAACTGAGGCTCCTTTCTATCTCTCCTGAAGGGGCCAGGGAAGAGGGAAGTGTAGCTCCCCAGGGCCCAGCAGAGCCTGGGCCAGTATAGGACAGCTCAAGGACCTCTGGATGGAATCATAAAGTCCCTTGCAAGGGAATCAAACTCCCTCGTAGTCAGAACTTCCCCTCCCCCCCCCAGAGTGGCCTTTTGCAACTCAAGAGCCCCCACACATCATCAATCCTGTGTCACGTTAAAGGACACCGGATATATGGGAGGGAGCCTGGCCTTGCTTCAAAGGCCTGAGGGCAGGATGGATTGTGTCCTCAGGCCGGCTGCTGTCTCTTTACAAGTCAGAAGGGAGGGTAGGCTCAACCCCCAAATGGTCCAGGAAAGGCAGGAAGAGGTTAATATGATCTGCTCCCCCAGGGCTGCGGGCAAATGACACAGCTAGCAACGTGGGAGGTACAGGTGGAGATGGGCATGGGGCCAGGGTGCTGGTGAGGTGTCAGTGAAGACCCAGCTCTGGCCCTGCACCCCCGGTCCGCTGCCTGGCCTCCCACCCTCTGTGTCTGCCATTTTGTTGGGGATCAGCCTTAGAGGTTCGCTGTGGGTGCGGTGTCTTGCTCTGCTTCAACCATCTTTGGTCCCCTACAGACAGCAGTTATAGTAGCAGCTGGACAGACTGCGGAGGGCAGGGGCTGCTGATGGGGGGGGGGGGGGGGACAAGAAGGAAGACTAAAATCAACTTTATAAACCCAGATCTACTCTCAACAAGGGGGTATCACAGATCTAGGAAGACATGAGTATGGTAAAGGAGCTGTCTGGGAGTGTGAGACAGGAATGTGTTTCTATACCAGAGGGGGCCACCCTGCTTAGGCTGAAAGGCAGACTGATTGATTCCAGGATCTAGGGGCCTTCCTCTCCTCTACATAAGCTCAGGACCTCCCAGGCTGCCATGAACAGCCTTGCAGGTTAACTGCAGGACTCTAGGGAGCGCCATTTGCAATCTGGTCTATGTGGATGCTAAAGCTCTGTAGTGTAGGACGTGCACAGTGGCCCTACCCCAAAGAGCCCTCCCATTTCTAAGGCCTCATTTTGCCCTTTAGTAACCCTAGTGCTGGGATACCGAAGTTTGTAGAAGTGCTCTGACATTCCCATAGCAACTCAGTATGATGTCATAAACAGGGGATTAGCACATTCTAATGCCCAACCAGCAGACCTTCTTACCCTCTTTGCCCCTATGCTAAGTGCCCAGCTGGGGAGGGAAGAGGAGAGAGGCTGAGGCCAGCAGGGGAGGCTCACAGAAGTGTGCACGGCGTCAACCGCAGCGGTGGTGGGTGCTCATGCTGGGAGGGATGGAACGGACAGCCAAGCAGCCCTCTAGCTTTCAGAGCTGTGGGACGAGCTCCAGTAAATGGCTTCCCCAGTGGAATACAGTGAGAGCAGAGGGCCTGCCAAATGCTCCTGGTGCTGACACCCAGGTTTGCTTACCGATTGAGCTGGGGTTTGCTCTTCGGAACAAATCCTTCAGGAAGCCGAGGCCTGTGATTTGGGAACAGACCTGAGTGGAAGCAAGAGCACATGTGGGATGGTCTTGTAGCTCCCTTTGCAGCTCTCGGGTGCTAGAGGGAAAGCCCAGGGGGGGCAGGAAGTTGGCACCAGGTGGTGGGTATAATGAAGACTCTGGATGTCCATTTCTCTTCCAGGAGGGGCTGGAACATGCGGTGGCCAGCGAGGGGTGGGATCGGGGGGATGGCACCTATAGCCCTCTGCCCCTCTTAGCCCCGAGAGGGCATTCTACCTGCCCGGTGTGCCATCTTCACACACTCCTCAATCTTGCGGTGCTCTTCCTGGCACAAGCCTGTGATCCTTCGAGGCAGCATGCCCCCGCAAGGCCGGATGAACTGACTGAGCAGCAGAACATCCTGGTGGAAAGGGAAAACTGCAGACACTCAGCTGGTAGGTGTTTGATATAGGGAACCAGGGCCTTGTGGCCTACAGGGGAGGCCGTCCCACCCCAGCACTCCAGGGGGTTGATGTCTCCCTCAGGAACCAACCTGATACCACACCTTCTATATAGAGCTTTGCACACTGTTCCACCTTTACCCTAACAAAAGTTAAATCCCAACTCGATAAGATTTTCCAACCCATAACCAACTCCAAAGGCTCTCAGCTCCTCCATAAGAATCTTTGATAGATTAGAAAACAAACTCTTCAAGAAGGGTTAATCTTGGGGCACCTGGGTGGCTCAATTTGTTGAGCATTGGACTCTGGATTCAGCTCAGGTCATGATCTTACGGTTCGTAAGACTGAGCCCCATGTTGGGTTCTGTGCTGAGTGTGGAGCCTGCTTAAGATTTTCTCTCTCCCTCTGCCCTCCCCTGCTTGCTCTTAAAAAAAAAAAAAAAAAAGTGGCATTAATCTTTCGAGCACCAGCAGCATCTTTTCTGGTAATGAAACGTCTATTATTCTCCTTGGGTGAGATAGGGGGCACGTCACAGATTTCCACACAAAAGGGAAAGTGGGAAAATGGGTACCATTTCTACCCCAAAGCCTACATGCCATGGGACCAGAATACACACAGACCGCCCCTCCAACCTATGCTCTTCCCTTGGAAGTGCAAGGCAGCATATGAGCCGAGTGGGAGGGGACCAGGGTTGTGAAGTTGAATGCCACATCTTCTTAAGCCCCCTGTGAGCAGATGTGAATGGATCCTCAGGCTTCCTTTGGACTGTGAGACCGCTTTGGACAAGTGAAGGAAACAAGGACAAACAGAGCCAAAATCAAGACCAGAGTTGAGTTCCCCTTCCAACTTTCATAGGGTGGCTGAGGGGGTTAAATAAAAGCTATTACTTCCCGATGGAGATGGCAGCCCCGCCCACCTGAGGGGCCTGGCATGCCAGTCTCAGCAGTCATGTTCCACAAACTGGACTTGCTGCCCTGGCAGGCGCCTCGCTGTATAACCGCAGATTTGTTTTAATCACTGGACAGCTCCTCAGGGACCCGAGCCCCCAATTCCCACCCCTGTAATCTTTAGAATCTGGTGAAAAGAACTTGGATTAGATTATCCAGGACTAATAAACTGGGCCCACAGCCCCAGCCCCCCCACTGCAGGCTGCCAAGCAAGCAGACAGCTTTGTGCAGCTCAGGCTAACATTGTCCTGAGTGGAAAGGGGTAAAAGGAAAACAACTTTAGCCTTTACCTCGGAGGGGATTGGATTTCTTCTGCTGGATAAACACAGCCAAATCCATTTCCTGGAAACGGCTGGTAGAAAGAGTGCCCCATGGTGGTTAGGCAGGTGTGGGCTTCACTTCCCCATTTTCAGCTGGGATTCTAAGTATGGACACAACCCCACTAACTTCATGTCACAAGAAGCTGTCAACACTGCTCCGTGACCTGCAGGCTTCCGATTACTTCAGGCAGTTATGAGCAGAAGGGCCCAGGGCAGAGTGAAAGGAGCCCCCCTCCCTGCTGAGTGGCCCGGAGCCAAGGCTCCCGGCCCAGGAGATTAGTCGGGTCATTCTGTTCAGATCCCATGGGCATGTGGCCTCTCCTGCTCTTACCACCTGACCGGGATCTCTGCCCTTAGTCATCCCATTCCACAGAGGGGCACAGGGACAACTTGCAGGTCAAATTGGCCCAGAGCCTGAATCACCTGAAAGCTAAAAATAGGGTGCTTAATGTCACCAATAGAACTCTGAAGGACAAGTATGGATTTTTCTAGGGCTGCGTCCCTTCCCCCAAGACCTCCCTGTTTCTAGAGAGGATGGTGAACAGCAGTCAGGATAGTGGGCTCTGCCTGGGTTTTGTATCCCTAGAGTTTATATCCTGGCTCTGATACTAGCTGGGTGAACTGAGGCAAATTCATCAACTTTTTCATGCCTCGAATTTCCTCATCTAGAAAACAAGGGTGAAAAAAATACCTATTTCACAGGGATATTGTGAAAGCTAAGTGAATTAAGACATGTAAATGCTTACAACAGTGCCTGACATGGAGCCTGCACTCAGTGCGGGTTACGTCTTGTTGTTATTCACCATTATCACCTTTCCGTGGAGACAACAGCTCTAGAAGAGCTGGAGCGAACAGGAGCCTTTATAGCTTCGTATGGAAAGAGACAGTAATGTGTCCCCAGAGCATAGTGAGGACTCTCCAAATATACCCTCCTAAGAAAAGGCAAAAAGTCAAATCTAGATCCTGATTTCATCCCCTTGGGAACACGCCCTGCAAGACTGGGTTACAGGGCCCTGGTGGTCTGAACTGTATGCAACCAGACCATGATCTAAGTTAGTGACTCTCAACCCTGGCTACACATTAGGATCACCCTGGGAGCTTTAAAAAATCATGATGGCCAGGCTCCACCCCAGACCAATGGAATCAGTGTCTGGGGCGGGGCTGGTTTTTTTTTTTTTTTTTTTTTTTTAAGCTCCCTGGCACAGCCAGGGTTGAGAGCCATTGAACAAAATGCTCCTGTCTTTGGTGGCTCCATGAGATGCAGTGGCTGGCGGGTTGGGTTGGGGTTGGGGAGTGGGGATGCTGCTTAAGTGAACCAGGGACCATGACCTCCATGACATGCATAACCGAGTGTCTGAGTAGACTCACCTCATAGCCATACTTGTGTTTCAGGTTCCACCGGCAGATGGGGCACTGGCCAGTGGGGTTAGGGGGGTTTGGACTTTCCTTGGGAGTCCCTGTCATCCGGCCTTCAATCTAGGAGGCAGAGAAAGAGAGCCAGTGAGGAGAAGGCCACGTGGGGCTTCAGATCCTTGAGCAACCCCCAAAATGGTGAGATGCTGGGGAAAGTTCATCTCTGGGGACCTGTGGGAGTGGCTGATAGGTCTCTCCACCCGAACTGTGCTGGTGGTTCTGCAGCTTTTGTATACTGGGCCTTAGGGGTGGCCAGAGACACACGGTGGCATGTAAGAGTAGTGGCAATTAGACTTAATGTTGATGGCAAGAGGGAGGGGTTTGCTTTATCAGCTGAACACCATCTTCCCTTCCTCAAACAAAACAAAACAAAGCAAAAGAAAACACCAGAACATCATGTTTCGTGCTTTGGGAAAAAGTAATAAATGCATATGCTAAGAAGTTTCAAACTGTGCAGGGATACACAGTTAAAAAGAAGTCTCCCTCCCATCCCACATATCCTTCTCAGAGGAAAGTGCCATTTCCAGCTTCATCTTACAGAGGTAAGTCTATGCCAGTGGTTCTCCACCAGGCAGGATTTTGCCCCCCAGGGGATGTGGGACAATGTCTGAGACATTTTATCAACATTTATTTATTTTTTTTGGGACAGAGAGAGACAGAGCATGAATGGGGGAGGGGCAGAGAGAGAGGGAGACACAGAATCGGAAACAGGCTCCAGGCCCTGAGCCATCAGCCCAGAGCCTGACGCGGGGCTCGAACTCACGGACCGTGAGATCGTAACCTGGCTGAAGTCGGATGCTTAACCGACTGCGCCACCCAGGCGCCCCTGTCTGAGACATTTTAGATTGCCACAGCTGGGGGATGGGGTGCTACTGGCATCTAGCTGGGAAGCTGCTAACTGTGCTACAAGGCACAGAACAGCCCCCACAACAGATTTAGCCAGCCCCAAATGCCAACAGCACTGAGGCTGAGAAAGCCTGGTCTATGCCTCTACAAGCAGGTATCGTGTACCCTCCTGCTTTTTCTCTCTTTTTAAAACACACGTGGGAAGATACACTCCCCCGCCTTCCTCCTTGCTTTCATCATTTTGGATGCCACCTTTCAAATCCTGCTGAGGCCACGTGTGCAATGACCTCCGCCATTGCTGCTGTATCCTGTGACACAGCCTTGGAATTAATAAGCCAATGATCTGGGAGGCAGCTCTGATTACAAGAGGGGGAGTTTAGAAAACCTTGCTGATTGAGGCCATGGATTATGAGAGCGAGGCTGGGCTCTGGGAGGAAAGCAATACTGTCTCCTGGGGGAGAACTGGCAAAAGGGAAAGGGGGCTGGATGCAATGCAAGGCTGTGCGGGCACTGCTACCTAACTTTATACCAAGGCTACCACAGCCATGCCAGAAATGGAGAAGTGCATTGGGGAAAACGTGGAGACGCATGGTAGGTCTTGGGAGGAAGTTAAGGCGGACCTGACGGGGGAGAGAGCTAACATTTATTGACTCCCCACTGTATGCCTGGCTCTGTGCTAATAATGGTTCACATGTATCACCCCATTTCACCCCTATGACCTAGTGAGGGAAGCATCATAATATTATTTTATAGATGAAGACAGTGAGACCCAGAAAGTGAGCAGTACCCAAAGTTAGCCAGGGGTCTCACAGTGCCACAGTGTCTCCACGTTTATTTTGCAAATAGCAAATTCACGCTCCATATGGAAAAACACTCCATATTCAAAGGTCAGATATATTTTTCTCCACCAGCATGGAGTTTCTAGGGTGAATGCTTGTTTTGGCTTTGAATAAGGGAACCAAAAGAGGTGCCCAGAGGGATGGGAGCCCCCTAAAAAGAACTGTTTTGAGGTTAACCAGTGAAAAGCTGGAGGAAGTATTCTGGGGAAGACCCAAAGAGGGAACCCAAAGAGGGCTTGTCCTGGGGATAAGACTGCCTTGAGGAGGATCAAGCGTGGCTGGCTGCCAGAAGGGTTAAATCCCTGGTTGACATGGAAGTTAGAGGCTTCTGGGAGCTCTGTGGAGTAGTTGAGGGTTTCTTGGAAGCATGGCAGGCCATGTGAAAACAACGTTGTCTTTTAGGGATTATAGGATAATCTAGGCCCCATGACTCCCCGAGGAAGGGAGGTGAGATGGGCCTACTGAGGGAAAGGGGGGAGTAGGTGGATGAAGAATCATTCTAACTACTTAACCAACAGACAAGCCAGCGCACTAGCTAGAGAGCCCAGGGCCCAGACAGTGTCACCTTTTAACTGTGTCACTTAAGAAGTAGCTTGGTCATTCTAGGCAGGAAAGAAAGGGACTGAGATCCAGGCTCCCACCATGGGTCAGCTTATTTGGGCTTTCCAGTCTCACCACTGCCTTAGTTTCCCCTTTAGAAAACTGATTAATCACCCACCAAAGAACGTATCAACAAAGACCTCTGAGACCTTGTCATACAAAATGCCACTTTAATCAAATAACAGAGGCCTCAGTCCAGGCACAGTGACCGTTTCTGATTCAACCACTACAGTGCACAGCTTGAAAAATGGTAGACTGGGGCACCTGGGTGGCGCCGTCGGTTAAGCGTCCGACTTCAGCCAGGTCACGATATCGCGGTCCGTGAGTTCGAGCCCCGCGTCAGGCTCTGGGCTGATGGCTCAGGGCCTGGAGCCTGCTTCCGATTCTGTGTCTCCCTCTCTCTCTGCCCCTCCCCCGTTCATGCTCTGTCTCTCTCTGTCCCAAAATAAATAAACGTTGAAAAAAAAAAAGAAAAAAAAAATGGTAGACTGTGGGATTTATGATGACAGAGGGAGCTGCTCCTGAAGCCAGGAGTCCAGTTTGGGCCTCCATCCATCTGTCCCTCCCAGGCAGCTACAAGCATTAAAGAGGCTGTAGTGGCCAGCTCAATGATACTTACTATAGTTGTCTTCCCTTCTTGGATCTCCACCACTACAGAGATAAAGGGGAAAAATTAGGTCAGCCATTTAATAAGGAACAGGGAGTTTCAAATAATAGCTCAAATTCTACACATGCAGAAAAACGGAGCTTTCAGTCTGCACTCTCCCACTATCCCCACCTGGAAGAGAAAAGGGTACAGGGTTCACCTCCAAGTGCCCTTGAGGCTAGGTGGGGACAAGCCTAGATCCCCAAGTAATATCATCTCTCTGGGATTAAGGGTCTCCACATTGTTTTTGTTATTCTGAGCCAAAATTCATCTTGGTTCTAAACCAGGGGAATTGGCAAGATCCTACCCTACCATGCCTAGCGATGTGACCTCAGAGGTGAGGTGGGGGTGGGGACAGAAGCATCTAAAAGGTCTTCAAAAGTACCTACTGCATGTGTCCTTTCGTGACAAGAATCAGACAAACATGGCTTCTGACCCTGACGTTTCAGACACAGGACTGAACTAATGCTGTGCCAGCGGCCCCACAGCAGACAAGCAGATGGCACTCCCAGAACTCAGCCTGGGAAGCCGGGTTACAGCTGTATGAGGCAGCGGTGTGACTTAACTCCTCTGTCCTTCTCCACTCCTCTCCTGCAGGGTTGCACCTTTGCTGTATGTACACTGGAGAGGGTGGTGGGGGAGAGGGCCCTGCAGACGCTGGTCCAGGCTGAGTTTTCAGGAGAGCACTGCAATTCCAGACAGAGCTCTCCACCTGTTAAGGTCTGAGGCAGTCAGAAGAAAACTTGAGGGCAAGACAGTAAGTCACACACACATCCATCAGGCTGTATGTATTTACTCCTGGTGTACTCAACCAGGATGCAGAATGACAACTTCAACAATATTCAAAGAAGAACCAAGCCCATGGTGCATGTTCGGCAAACATGATCAAACAAAGTTCTTGGAGGGGCGCCTGGGTGGCTCAGTCGGTTAAGCCTCCGACTTCTTCGGCTCAGGTCATGATCTCGTGGTTCAGGAGTTCAAGCCCCGCATCGGGCTCTGTGCTGACAGGTCGGAGCCTGGAGCCTGCTTTGGATTCTGTGTCTCCCTCTCTCTGCCCCTTCCCTGCTCACACTGTCTCTCTCTCAAAAATAAACATTAAAAAAAAAAAAAGTTCTTGGAGATTCTTCCTTGTTCTCCCAGTTTCTTTAGAAAGAGAGAAACCATTGCCATTAGCATAGGAACTGGTACACAGCACATGCTCAATAAATGCTAGCTAGCATCAAGACCACGAAGTACTTGTCATGGTTCCCTTCTGGCTGCTAATTACTGTCACTGAAAACTTCGGTCCACTTAGCTAGACTGCAAATTGTCTCCCTAAATACTAAAACTGGATTTTAACCTCAGCTTGGCTACCATAATGAGTTTTACTCAGCTTCAGCCAAGGCAAGGAGTAGTGCAGATTAGAGAGAGCCTAAGGTTGTTCCTCACGTTAAGAATCTAGTGAAGGGTCGCTTGGGTGGCTCAGTCGGTTAAGTGTCCGACTTCGGCTCAGGTCATGATCTTGCGGTTGGCGGGTTTGAGCCCGACACCAGGCTCTGTGCTGACAGCTCAGATCCTGGAGCCTGCTTCAGGTTCTGTGTCTCCCTCTCTCTCTCCCCCTCCCCCACTCCTGCTCTGTCTCTCTCAAAAATAAATAAACATTAAAAAAAAAATCTAGTGAAAATTATGGATCTTTTCCTGGAAACACGCTGATGAGCATACAATCAGACGTAGACTTCAGGAGGCTCAGACCCCTGAAGCTGTGTACCCAAATGGTAATGCTGTTTTCATTCAGTGGTGGCAGTACGTGAATTTATTCTCTTTATGCCTGTCCATATTTTCTAAAGTTTCTAAAATAAACACGTACTGCTTTTGCAATAAATAATAAACAAGAAAAAGAGAGAAAGAGAATGTCTAAGAAAAAAATGAGGCAATTCTAACTCAACTGGAGGCCCAGGGCAGCATCTGTGATCACTGAGTTCTGTGACCAACACCTAATTGGACACAGACTGTCTGGAATTGTCCCCCATTTGTTTTTTGGGCAAGACCATTCAGAAAGACTCATTACTCCAAAACGACCAACCTGAGAGCCCCTCAATGTTCCCACTCCAGATACACAAAGGAGTAATGATGGCCAGAAAGGCCCTGAGGCTTCCTCCAGAACACTGTAGTTACTAATCCATTTTCTCCCTGTAAAAGAAAATGCGTCACCCCACACACGGATCTACTTGTTCAGAACAGAGACCAGCCTAAGCGGGACGTGGGTGAGACTCAGACTGATGCTCAGTCAGGAGGCCAGCACAGCTGCAGGGAGACGGTCACTGGAACGTGTCAATGTACAAACGCGGGGGGAGCAGAAAAAGGACTCAGCCCCAGCTCAGCAGGGCTTCCAGGCACCCCGGAAACTTTGCAAAAACCAACTTGGGAGGGGGGCAGAGAGCAACCAAATCTAAGCAGCAACAGGTGAGGGGCAAGTTTTTAATAATCCCGGTAGGAAACAAAAGGAGAGACACATTCTGATACACCCAAGCCAGCAGAACGATGTCTTGAAACATGAAGCGGATAAACATGTGGTTCCCCTCTCTGTGGAGGCACTTGGGTCCTAACCATGAGGTAAACAAATCTAACAGAACACACATCACTCCCGGCAAAGAACCAAACCCTGAAGTCATCTCATTGGCCCCTGGAAGAGAGATCAAAAGCCTGTGGCCAGCTCCCCACACAGCAACCCTGAGCCAGTGAATCATCTTACTATAATCCAGTGGGTAAAACAATAGGCAGATGCTTATCTTATGCAGACAACTTGTCAAACCAGAAGGAATGACCCGAGAACTCTTGCAGGATTGAGAGTGATCAGGGCTGTGTCTCAGTGCACGGGCAGGAGGCCTGGCTGGAGCCTGAAGAGGCCCCTAGCAGATTTTAAGCCTCCGAAAACAGGAGATAGGAATCAAAATAGTATTGATTTTCAGTGTGCATACAAAAACAAGTCAAAACCAAACAAACCCTGAGATCCATTTTGTCCCTGACCTCCTCTCCGTTCAAGATGGGGATGGCCATGAAAAGCTGGACTAAGAGGTTTAGGTACTAACGGAAAACTTGTTTAGAAAAAGATGGAATCACCCTTGTGCTCTGAGGTGTGGCTATTATCAAGTAAACTAAGGAAAGACATGAAGCAGTTTTCTAAACTGGAATTAGGGGTCGAATCTTCTAAGATAGGCACTTCTCATACACATCAAATCATCCGTCCCATGTGAGTGAGACAACACAAGTTGCTGAGCACCTGTGGAGGGTACAGCCCTGCTCTACCTACTGTGGAGAATTAGAACAGAACAGGAAGACAGTCTTTGGCCTAGAGGAGAAAAAGGAATGAAACCAAGTATGGGAACTTCACTACAATAAAAGTCCATGCCTTGTAAAGAGGTCCTTTGAGTACTTCAATAAATACTCGCCTAGGATGGAATCCAAGATAACTGAATTATAACAGTTGAGAGCAAACAGCGCTGTGGTGAGATTGCAGTGAACACAGAAAGACCGTGATGGCCACATAAACACAGACACAGTGAACTGCGGCAGTATAAAGACTCAACTGTTTAGTAAAGTTGGAAGGAGGACCCATGAATGATGTGGAGGGCGCTGCCACAGCAAGTGCCCAGAGACCAAGTCCTTCTTGGACAGGAGCCATGGAAACCAAGTCCCAAGCACAGTATTACAGAACGGAGTCACTGATGGCTAACAGGCGGCACTTACAAGTCTTAGGGCAGGGCCAGGGAGTCGAGTGGGGGTTTGGGATGTGTGGCAGCACTTCTGGCTATTGACTACTTTTCTCAAACTCCTTCCCCACTCCCTTTTGTTCATCTTTAGTTCTGTTACCAAAGTTTTTTTTTTTTTTAATTTTTTATGTATAGATTTTTTTTTAAACGTTTTATTTATTTTTGAGACAGAGAGAAACAGAGCATGAATGGGGCAGGGGCAGAGAGAGAGGGAGACACAGAATTGGAAGCAGGCTCCAGGCTCTGAGCCATCAGCCCAGAGCCCGACGCGGGGCTCGAACTCACAGACCACGAGATCGTGACTTCAGCCGAAGTCGGATGCTTAACCGACTGAGCCACCCAGGCGCCCCTGTTACCAAAGTTTTCTGATTCCCTAATCACCTAGCCTGTTCTTTTCCCTTGGACCTCTGATGGGAATGTCCCTGTGTATTACACTTTACTATGCTTTTTCCACTAGCAGGCTACTCTGGACTATGTCCCTTCAAGTCTGGAAAGCCCCCAACTCACACACTCGTCTCTTAAAGCTTTTAGCTATAGAGATGTCCACTTGACATGCACATCCTTGTCTGAATTGCTAAGTCCTCCAGAAAACCCCTTAGCTAACTGGAAAAGATGAAGAAAATTCCCTCAGCCTTTACTCATTTCAACATACTCTGCACTAGTTTCTGATAGATGATTATTATTCATTCAGATAGTCACGTCTGTTTATTTTTCTTGTTTTAAATACATTTCCTTCCCACGGGGCGCCTGGGTGGCTCAGTCAGTTGAGTGCCCAACTCTTGGTTTCAGCTCAGGTCATGGTATCATGGTTTGTGGGGTTCGAGCCCTGCATTGGGCTCCATGCTGACAGTGCGGAGCCTGCTTGGGATTCTCTCTCACCCTCTCTCTCTCTGCCTCTCCCCCACTCGCTCTTTCTCTCAAAAATAAATAAACTTAAAATAAAAAAAAAATTTAAATACATTTCCTTCCCAAGAGTGATAAGGCAGGAATGAGATCTAACACAATCTTTCCCATAAAAAGTACTAATGGTCCTCGGCGAGTTAAGTGATGAGAGTTTTCACTGGGGGAGAACCACAGGGAAGCCCTTCTGTCGAGTAGCCCAGTGATATTAATGGTGGAGAGGGAAGAGTGCTGGCTCTACTTTGAGGCCATCACTTACTAGCTGTGTGAGCTTGGGCAGCTACTGAACTCCTCTAGGCCAGATTTTCTCATTGTAAAAATGTCAGTAATATCCACCTGTAAGAACTGTTGAGAAGGGGGTGCCTGGGTGGCTCAGTCGGTTAAGTGTCCGACTTCGGCTCAGGTCATGATCTCATGGCTTGTGATTTTGAGCCCTGTGTCAGGCTCTGTGCTGACGGTCAGAGCCTGGAGCTTGCTTTGGATTCTGTGTCTCCGTCTCTCTCTGCTTCTTCCTTCTTGCACTCTGTCTCTGTCTCTCTCAAGAACAAACATTAAAAAAAAAATTGAGAAGACTGAATAAATGTATGTGGAAAACCTAGCACAGTGCTTGCAGCAGGGCGCATACTAAACCACAATTTCCATTTTTATCTTCCTTCACTTTTGCTTTTTCCAGGATCTTTTTTGCTTTTTTTGTGTCCCTCTTATCAACCTTAAACCAGCAGCACAACTAACATTTCAGCCCAGGCTGTCCTTTGCTGGGGATGCCATCCTGTGCACTGGATGTTTCGCAGCATCCCTGGCCTCTACCCACCAAATGCCAGGACTACCAGTTGTGACAACCAAAAGTGTTTCTAGACATTGCCAAATGTTCCCTGGGGGACAAAACTGCCCCTGGTTGAGAACCACTGCTTTGGCCTGAGAGTCTCTACAGGCAAGTGTTGGGTGTTCATGAACTCTGCCTATAATTAGGGAGTACTGTCTGATACTCTAAAAAGTAGGATGAGTATTTTCAGCAAAACACCCAGCTTCCTCCCCACAACTTTATTTTATTTTTTTTTTTTTTAAATTTTTTTTTTTTTTCAACGTTTATTTATTTTTGGGACAGAGAGAGACAGAGCATGAACGGGGGAGGGGCAGAGAGAGAGGGAGTCACAGAGTCGGAAACAGGCTCCAGGCTCCGAGCCATCAGCCCAGAGCCCGACGCGGGGCTCGAACCCACGGACCGCGAGATCGTGACCTGGCTGAAGTCGGACGCCCAACCGACTGCGCCACCCAGGCGCCCCCCTCCCCACAACTTTAAATAGTGTATCAAGACAAAGCGGTTTCATTTAAAGGCTTTGAAGACAGGTGGTTCTCAAGCAGAATAAAGAATATGGTAATGCCTTTATGTAAGGTCACATGATTCAATGATTTAGCTTTTAGGTCTGACGGCAAGTAACACCAAAGAGTTACCAACCCAGATATTTATGGAGAGAAAGAGTTCAAAGACCAATCTGATTATACAGTCCATCATTTCACAAAATCTCCAGCTGAAAAATTTGAATCTCAAATACTCTTTTGTAAACAAACAAACCCTGATCAGGAATCAGGAAACCCTGATTCCTCTCGTACATTCTCTGGAAACATGGCAAAAAACTGTTTTCAACTTTCAATTTCACAATGGATATGTAAACAGCAGCTATTAGAGCCTGATGCTTGGTAGACACTCTCAAAAATCTTATGGGTATATGCTTATTGTGCAGCATGGGTAGAGATGAAACATCTTACCAAGTCCTTCTGTCATCAGCATGATCTCTTTGGTACCTTTCTTTATTAATGGATTAGTTTATCTAATGTTAACCAGGCAGTATCTGAATTATGTTGTTCTTTCTAGTAAATGTTCCATTTTCCCTTCACAGCTAAGTTCTTCTAACATACCTATTTCTGTTTCTTCATGAGATCTCTCTTTGATTTCCCCAAACTGGGACCCCCCTCACCTCCCCTGAATCTGCGAGCTGGAGGCCAAGCCCAGCTAGCTGGGGCCAGGCCTACCAGGAGCCCGGTCTGCCACTGCTGTCTGAAAACTAAAAAGAGACCCTTTCTGAGACAAATCCAATGGACGCTTCATTTGGTTCTTCTTTTTGAACTTTTCTGTTCCCTCTGACAATAAGGATTACCCTTTCCCTCTGGATACCTTTCAGCTTTGAAGGATACGTCGGCCAATACTATGCCAGAATCTTAAAAAACAAAAACAAAAACCAGTATCACTTCTTTTGCACACCACTCCTCCTTTCCTGCTTCCAGCAATGCACAAAGGAAGGCTATGTCCCAAAAGACCTTTTCACTCTCTGCCAGTCCATCCTTTTTTTACAAAGCCTGTTCAAGGCACATTCCCCTCAGTAAAACTTCCAATTGGGTTTCTGTTTCTAGTAACCAAATCTCCCTATATTTAGTCATGTAAAAACTTGCATTTGTTGGAGCATATACATATCATCTCATTATAACCTAACTTCTCAGAAAAGGGGCTGTATCTTTTCTTTTTCCAGACAGAATTCCTTGACAATTTGAAGTCCAGTACTTGGCCTTCTGTAAGCTCTCAGTTCAATGCTGGAAGCAGGCTGCCTTTCCAGACTTACGATTATAGAAAAGGAGAACCACCATCTAGCATGTGTCTGCTTCAAGCTGTTCGGTGGCTTTTCCACCTTAGCTTCCACTTCTCTGGGAGACTAGCGGCCAGGGCGGAAAAAGCCGCCATCAGAACACAGCATTTTCGGATGAGAAACTGGGGAGGGTAGCCACATGTCCTTCGCTCATGGTTCAGGGATTTTTTTTTTTTTTTTAAACGAGGGAGGCAGCAGCTGGGAGAATACGGAAATCAAAACTAACATGCAGACGTTTACCGAAAACTTTTCTGAACCTCGGGACAGGTTTCTTCCTGCCCTGCTAACTAAGCAGGCCTTTCTTTCCGTCCTCCCCTACTAGTGAGAACACTTGCGAGCAGTGGGAAGTCAAGATAATAGCCTCAGGGTCTGGAAAGTGCTTCCAAGCACCCCCAGAGCGCCTGCATCCACGGCGTTTCAGAACCGCGCTAAGGAAAGGGAGGGAGGGGCGTATGGAGGCTGAGGGAAGCAACCTCCCCCGCTCTTTCCCTCAACGTTGGAAGGTAGCCGGGACCCAGGACTCACCTTCCCTGAACCCGCGAGCTGGAGGCCGAGCCCAGCAGGTCGCGACTGGAGCAGCCAGGAGCCCTCGGAGCAGCCGTCCACAAGGATACACCAGCACATTGAGAGCCGCCATCTTGAAAATTAACGGTGACCGCTAGTGCACTTCCGCTTCCGGAACGGCGCGCGCGCAGCCGCAATGGTGAGCAGGAAGTGTGCGGCTGTGGGAGTCTCGCCCCGGTACCCTTGAATTTGTAGCTTCCTCGCCTCTCCGGCTTGGGGCTAAGCCTGGAGCCCTGTGTGAAGCCTGAGTCATTCCGAGGGTCCTGGGCAGGTGTTCTAGTTCTCATATGCCAGTCCTCGAAGTCTCAAGGTCTCTTTCGTTCCCTGACAGGTTTTCTTTGTAAAATCACATACACTACACCTATTTCCTTAAAGCTTTTAAAATTCATATGCGGATTTTTTTGCTTCTTGTGGGTGGGGGTAGGCCTGTACAATAGAGGTTGAAATGGTTAGGACTCCGGTTCTGGAACATCAGGTATCAGGTAGATCTGGCATAGAATTAATTCCTCCCTTCTCCATCAATCTCTCCTCCAACCCCAATACACACTTGCCTTTCATTCTCCTATATTTAACACTTCCCTTTGGCCTCAGAGCCTTCGTATAGCTATTTCTTCTGCCTGCTCTTTGGCCCCCTGGTAAAACTCCTGCTTATTTCTCCTGCTCAAAATTCACTTCCACATTAGAGTCTTCCTTAACAGGGGTTACTGGCTCTCAGCGCTAGATAACTCCATTTTAGTACTTGGCACAGACGCGGTTTTACATCTATTTGTTTAATATTGTCTCTCCACCAAACTGTAAGCTCCACGAAGGCAGGGATATTGTGTTGTTGTTGTTGTTGTTGTTGTTGTTTTGACTTCTATCTCCAGCAATTAGCGCAGTGCTGACACATAATAAATGCAATGTATAGTTGTTGAATAATGAATGAGTAGAATCTATTTTAGAGGGTTGCGAAGATTAGATAAGACCTGAGTGCTCAATAAACAGAAGCTAATTATAAGGCAGTTACTGAGATGGCCCACGTGCTAGGTACTTTACATAAGTTTGATGTACTTGCATAATGAGCAAGCTTGCAGTACTTAAACCACAACGGCCGGTTTTCTCTCTTGGATTTGCAGGATAAATAATATGCTCCCCTAGAGCTACATAAGAAACACACACAGCTCAATTCTTCCACTTGATGGCTAGGATATTCCTCTCCCACTCTCCATAATTAACCTGAAAGGGGGATTTTATAGTTTTCCTACTCTGACTCATAAATGGGAGAACCAAGCTCATTAAATGGCAGAGCATGTTTCCTGACAAAGGGGAGGGAAGGAATCCATCTTCCAATTGGGACTGTCACCCCTGGTGGACTAGGGAGATGCAGAACAGCTGCTCCATGGGGAGCTTGAGTGATACCACCATGGACAAGGAGAACAGTAGAAATGTGGCATTGGGTTACCGTAAAACATTGCATTCGGCAAAGGCAGATCCTGGAGAGAAAGGTCCGTAAGAGTGAGTGAGACACATGGATTAGGAGTGGAGGAGGAGGTTTTGGTGGGGTGTATGTCGAAATGTCCTGGCCAGGATCAGGAAAGCCTTGGCCTCTCCCTATAACTTCCACATTTCTTCTGTATGTTGACCTTGAGCCCTTCCTGCTTGTACTGTTTCCCATTTCTTTTCTTTTCTTTTTTTCTTTAAATCGTTATTTATTTTTGAGAGAGAGAGGGAGAGAGAGACAGAATACAAGTGGGGGAGGAACAGAGAGGGAGGGAGGGAGACACAGAATCTGAAGCAGGCTCCAGGCTCCGAGCTGTCAGCACAGAGCCCAACGCAGGGCTCGAACTCATGGACTGAGAGATCATGACCTGAGCTGATGTTAGACACTTAACCGACTGAGCCACCCAGGCACCCCCGTTTCCCATTTCTTTACAAGTCTCCAGCTTCTGGGGATCCAGTCACAACCAGGGCAGTAAGACAGCCCTGTCTTTGGGGCACAGTGAGCTAAAGTATTTGAGTGCCAACCCTCTCCTCATATCTTATCCTGACTTCTTATAATCAAATTTTATTTTAAAAAACAACTTGTGGGACACCTGGATGGCTCAGTTGGTTAAGCATCTGAATTTGACTTGGAACATGATCTCATGGTTCATGAGTTCAAGCCCTGCCTGCATCAGGCTCTGTGCTGACGGTGAAAGCCTGCTTAGGATTCTCTCCCTCCCCCCTCCCCCCCTCACACTCTCTATCTCTATCAAAATAAATATTAAAAAAACAAATTGTATTTTATATAATGCTGAGTAATGTGATTATTATAGAAAAAATAAAACAGTAAGGTAAAAAGGAAATACATATCACTCATAATCCAGAGATAAACATTATGTACATTTAGCAAAATGAAATAATACTTTTTTTGGTAATATATATTTTTTTCTGAATCCATTTGTTATTAGTTGCTACATGAACAAAAATTCTTTGAGACCCTATTTTGCTCAGGAGACTAGCTTAAAATTTTTTTTAAATTAAACAATAACCTGTATGAGAAAGTACACAAATTATCAGTGTGCAGCTTGATGAATTTTCACAAAGGGAATACACTACCCACACCAACAAGTAGAACATTGACAGCAGTTCATGGGGCACCTGGGTGGCTCAGTCGGTTCAGCATCTGACTCTCGGTTTATGCTCAGGTCATGATCTCACAGTTTCATGAATTTGAGCCCCACGCTGGGCTCTGCACTGATGGCACGGAGCCTGCTTGGGATTTTCTCTCTCTCCCTCTCTCTCTGCCCCTCCTCGGCTCACGCGTGCTCTCTCTCTCAAAATAAATAAACTAAAAAAAAAAAAAAAAAAAAAAAGAACATTAATAGCAGTTCAGAAGACCCCTTGGTGTCCCCTTCCAGACACTATCCCCCCTTCAAGGGTAATCATTACCCTAACTTTTGGCATCATAAACTACTTTTTCCTGCATTTGAACTTGGTATGAACAGAATCTTACGTAACATGTACGCTTTTGGGTCTGCTTTCATCTACTCACCAACAGCATATTTGTGAGATTCATCCCAAGTGTTATGTATACTTGTCATCTGTTCATTCTCATTGCTATATAATGTTCTACTGTGGTTATACTGTCCTTTATTCATCCTTTCTTTTGTTAATAGAATTTGGATACTTTCCAGTTGGGACTACTGCAAAATGTGCTGTGATGAACATTCTTCTGTATGATTTTTGGTGAACACAAGAACAAACTTCTCTCAGGAATAGATCTAGTAGTGGAACCGTTGGGTCATAGGGTGCGTATATACTTAGATACTAGATAGTGGATACTACCAAACACTTTATTCTGGTACCACTTGTGTATAAGAGTTCTAGTTGCTCCACTTCCTTATCAATATTTGATATTTTTTGTACTTTTCACCTTGGCCATTCTGGTGAGTATGTGGTAGGATTTCACTGGGCATTTAATTTACATTTCCCTTATGCCTAATGAAGACGAGTCACTTTTCATATGTTTGTAAGCCATTTAGATAGTTTCTTTTGTAAAATGTCTGTTCAAGTCTTTGGCCCATTTTGCATTAGGTTGCCCGTCTTTTTCTTCTTGGTTTGTACAAGTTCTTTGTATATTCTGGATGCTTGTTTTTTGTTGGCTATAAGTACTGCAAATGTCATCTTCCTTTCTGAGTTGCCTTCTATAGTATATTTTTCTGATAAGCAATATTAAAATTTTTTTAATACAGGGGTGCCTGGGTGGCTCAGTCAGTTGAGCGTCCGACTTCGGCTCAGGTCATGATCTTGCAGTCCGTGAGTTCGAGCCCCGCGTCAGGCTCTGTGCTGACAGCTTGGAGCTTGCTTTGGATTCTGTGTCTCCCTCTCTCTCTGTCCCTCCCCTGCTCATGCTCTGTCTCTGTCTCTCTCTGTCAAAAATAAATAAACATTAAAAAAAATTTTAATACAGTGTACTTTATCAGTTTTTTTCTTTTGTAGTTGGCATTTTTGGTATTTTAAGTAGGTTCCATGCCCAACGTGGGGGTTTGAACTCATGACTCTGAGATCAAGAGTTGCACCCTCTACCAACTGAGCCAGCAAGGCCCCCTACCCCTTCATCTTTTTTTTAAAAAATTTGTTAACACTTATTTATTTTTTTTTTAATTTTTTTTTCAACCATTTTTATTTATTTTTGGGACAGAGAGAGACGGAGCATGAATGGGGGAGGGGCAGAGAGAGAGGGAGACACAGAATCGGAAACAGGCTCCAGGCTCTGAGCCATCAGCCCAGAGCCCGACGCGGGGCTCGAACTCACGGACCGCGAGATCGTGACCTCGCTGAAGTCGGACGCGTAACCGACTGCGCCACCCAGGCGCCCCAACATTTATTTATTTTTGAGAGAGATAGAGACAGAGTGCAAGCAGGGGAGGGGCAGAGAGAGAGGGAGACACAGAATCTGAAGCAGGCTCCAGGCTCTGAGCTGTCAGCACAGAGCCCAATGCAGGGCTTGAACTCACGAACTGTGAGATCATGACCTGAGCCAAAGTCGGACGCTTAACCGACAGAGCCACCCAGGTGTCCTCCCCCTTTTTTTTCCTACCCCTCCTTATTTAAAAATTTGTCCTCTTCAAAATCATGAAGATGTTCTTTTATGTTTTCTTCTAAAAACTGTATTGTTTTACCTTTTACATTGGATCAAAACTCACCTAGAATTATTTTATTATATGATCTGAGATTGGGATTAAGATTCATTTTTTTTTTTCTCATAGCAATATTTAACTGACTGGGCATCATTTATTAAAAGCATC
This sequence comes from Lynx rufus, assembly GCF_022079265.1. NCBI lineage: Eukaryota > Metazoa > Chordata > Mammalia > Carnivora > Felidae > Lynx > Lynx rufus. The sequence continues at coordinate 104,612,938 of NW_025814878.1, read as the reverse complement.
ATATATTCCTCCATTGCATTTTATCTGGTGTAGATCTGTTCCTGGAATTTCTCTTTGATCTCTTTTTCTATCCCTTAGCATTATATTAATTAGTTAATTAATTAATTAAAATGTTATTTTTTTAGTTTTTAATGTATTCATTTTGAGAGAGAGAAGGAGAACATACATGCACACATGCAGGGGAGGGGCAGAGAGAGAGAGAGAGAGAGAGAGAGAGAGACAGAGAATCCCAAGATCCCAAGCAGGCTCCGTGCTGTCAGCAGAGAGCCCCACACAGGGCTGTCAGTGGGGAACCCCAATGGAAGGCTCAATCTCAAGAACCTTGAGATCATGACTGAGCTGAAATCAAGAGTCAGACACTTAACCGACTGAGCCACCCAGGAGCCCCTTAAGATTTTATTTTTAAGTAATCTCTGCACTCAGTGTGGGGCTCTAACTTACAACCCTGAGATCAAGAGTCACATGCTCCACGAACTGAGCCACCCAGGTGCCCCATCTTTAACATTATTTTAAATAGCTCTAGGGGCGCCTGGGTGGTGCAGTCGGTTAAGCGTCCGACTTCAGCCAGGTCACGATCTCGCGGTCCGTGAGTTCGAGCCCCGCGTCGGGCTCTGGGCTGATGGCTCAGAGCCTGGAGCCTGTTTCCGATTCTGTGTCTCCCTCTCTCTCTGCCCCTCCCCCGTTCATGCTCTGTCTCTCTCTGTCCCAAAAATAAATAAACGTTGAAAAAAAAATTAAAAAAAAAATAAAAATAAATAGCTCTATACTATTTCATTGTCTGGAAGTGTCATAACTTACTCAACCAATCTCCAATTGCTAGACATTTAAGTTGCTTTTTAATTTAAACGTATTTTCTAAGACTGATCTCCCTACTTCAAAAATAGCATCTTCTATTTCATCGGTGAGTCTTACATATCCCTCAGTATGTTGTGGATTTTTTTTTTTTTTAAGTAAAACTGTGCTGGGGAATAAGAGGGAGTGAGGACCCTTCTCTGGGGGCTGTAGAATGGTAGCTACTATGCAAAGGAAGGGTCTTTTCAAGAGCCAGAGTTTCTGGGCTGTTGGCAGAGTCATTCTCCTGCATGGGGTGAACTGTTTCCAGCTGTGGTTGCAATCCTGGAACTCGAAGAGCAGCAGTGACCTCGTATGCACATACACGAGAGAAGGAAGACTGATGAACCTCTCCTTATCCTGACAAAATTTCCTATCCCCCCCCTCTTTTTTTAAATGTTTATTTATTTTTGAGAAGGGGGAGGGGCAGAGAGAGAAGGAGACACAGAACTTGAAGCAGGCTCCAGGCTCTGAACTGTCAGCACAGAGCCCGACGCGGGCTCCAATGCACAGACCGTGAGATCATGATCTGAGCCAAAGTCAGACGCTTAAGGGACTGAGCCAGCCAGGGGCCCCTCCACCCCTTCTTCTGAGGAGCCCAGCCCCCTCAATTCTACCCCATTTGCCAGGGATATCTTCCTTCTTTTGTCCATTACTTGTTCTGGACCCTATATCTAAAATCTGGAGATAACTCAAGTCCCGAGAAAACTGTCCTAATGAAGATGTTTGGGGAAACATTCACGAGGCCCAGAAACACTCATTTTGCCAAGAGAAACTTAAACTCGCGGCAGAAATGATCTGGTTTGAAGACTTGCTGCCAGGCACCAGGCCAACCAGCTGAGGCCAGAGCAAAGGCAAAAGCTGGGAAGCCACGGGTGGGTCAGCCTGTCTATGGCTTCGGGGCTGAGGAAGTTCTGGTCCCAGCTGTGGATGAAGATGCTCTTTCAGCCTTCCTCCCACCTCGCCCAGGAAGAGTGGATCAGAGCCAAGAGCCACACAGATGTTCCCTGTGAATGACAATGACAGAGGCAGAGAAAAGGCATGGGAAGGTGGAGAGAGCTGAGCTGATAGAGACCAAGGTGGGAGGAGGCTGCAAGAGAAGTCAGAAGAAAGGCCTGACAGAGTGAATGACTGTCCTGTTTGCTTTCTCTTAATTAACGTGGTTTCCTTACAAACCCCTGCTGATTCCCAGCTGGTTGACTCAACCATAACAACACATGGCCTGGCCTGCGCAGGCCAGGAGCTGAGGCTGTGAGCCTCCCAAGAAAGGTTTGGTTTCATTCGTAGTCTCTGCCCCTCCTCCCCAACTGGCTTTGTGCAGATGAGGGAAAGGGACGGCAGCTCAATGGAGAGCATGAGAGGTTGGGGGGACAGCCAGGGGCTGCTTGCTTTGGGCTCCCTTGGCTGCTCACCCGTGTTTCCCATGACCTTTAAAAAAGGGCAGTTTCTTGCTTGTCTGGGCTGCTGCCTCCACAGGTAGAAAAGGGGTGGGCGAGGAGACCTTGGACAGAAAACCCCTTGGCTTGGTGGGAGCCTCTCCACAGGTGTCCCCTGTTTGACTCAATGGGCCCAGGAACTACTAGGCTATGTGTAGAGTCCTGGGTAATTCAGTGTTGCCTATCCGTTTTTCAGAGTTGTTTCTCTTCCTCACTGGGACTCTCAGGCTGTCCAAGTTAGTCACCGGATCCCCTCGCTTATTTCATTGATTCATCTGGCCGGCAAGTATCAATTGAGGAGCTACCATGTGCCTTTTGTAAACAAATGATTACATGCACCAGGGGATACTCTCCTGAGGTGAAAGCTCTTGTCTGACAAAGAACTATTTTGTTTCTAGATGATTGCCCTGGGATCTATTTGCTTTTTCTCCCCCTCCCCCACTTTTTAAAAAGCATGTTTTTTTTCTTGAAAATAAAATATGTTCAGAAAAAGCACATAAGAGGTACCTGGCTGGCTCAGTTGGAAGAGCACGCGACTCTTGATCTGGGGTCGTGAGTTCGAGTCCCACGTTGGGTGTAGAGATTACTTAAATAAATAAGTAAACTTAAAAGAAAAAAAGCTTGGGCGTCTGGGTAGCTCAGTCGCTTAAGCGTCCAACTTTGGCTCAGGTCATGATCTTGTGGTTTGAGAGTTCAAGCCCCGCTTCGGGCTCTCTGCTGTCGGCACGGAGCCTGTTTGGCGTCCTTTGTCTCCCTCTCCTTCTGGGCACCCCCCCGCCCCGCCGCATTCTCTCAAAAAGAAATAAACATTTTTAAAAAGCTTAAAAAACAGCAAAAGCAAAAGCACATAAAACGTAAATGTCCCATATAACAGATTCATCATAAGGCAAAATCGATTCATTTCTAGGCTGGACCACAAGCAGTCCTGGCTGTGGCTGGACATTTCTGCAGAGGGCCGGATGCCCCTTTTGAAAGGGTCTTCGTGTCCCTGTCACACTGAGGAACTCATCAGATTTCTTTTTCTTGGTGCCTGAATTCAATTCTTGCGTAAGGAGATTTTTACCTTTCAGAGCACTTTGGAATTGTTGGCACATTGTTTCTACTAGGTACAAAATGGCACCCTCGGGGCGCCTGGGTGGCTCAGTCGGTTAAGTGTCCGATTTCGGCTCAGGTCATGATCTCGCGGTCCGTGAGTTCGAGCCCCGCGTCGGGCTCTGTGCTGACCACTCAGAGCCTGGAGCCTGTTTCAGATTCTGTGTCTCCCTCTCTCTCTGCCCCTCCCCCGTTCATGCTCTGTCTCTCTCTGTCTCAAAAATAAATAACCGTTAAAACAACAACAACAACAACAACAACAACAACAAAAAACCAAAATGGCACCCTAGGCAGATGCTGTCCCCTGCTCACACATGGGGACACATACAGAAGGGGAAGAGCTACAGACTGAAAGTGAACCTCTGCTCTCCCCATTGGCCACCTTAAGTCACTTATGTGTTTGGGCCTCAGTTTCCCCCTCAGGAGTCCCGCCTGGTTCTAGGATTCTGATTCCATAAAGACACAGAGCAGGGGAGTCCAGTCCTCAGCTTCCCCCTCCCCACTCTGCTCCCCTTCAGAGACCTCACTTTCACCCTAGTGTCCCCCTCCATGCTGGTCAGCCCCACATCCACAGCCATGCTCTTCTGAGCCCCAGCCTCCATCTCCAACTGTCTGTAGAAATTTCTATTTGGTTCTTCTGGAAGAGCTTAAGCGTGCGCTGTGCCTAAGTAGGGCCACCGCCGTCTTCCTGATACATGCCAGCAATGCTCGAAGTCTCCCTGTCACTCACACAGTCACCATCCACTGCTCCCATCCAGTTTCCAATATTTTCGTTCGTTTCGCAAATCTCACAGTTACACCCTGATTTCCCCTCCTTCACCATCTCCATATCTGTCATTTTCCAAAACCCCTGTTTGCCTATTGCCCTCAGTTTCCCCCTTTCCAGTCTACTCGACTGTCCCCGTCTAATTTTCCCAAACATGCTTGGCCACTTCCCTGCTTGATGGCTTCTTATTGTCCACAGCTGGCCTCTGAATCTGTGTGCTTTTTTTTTTTTTAATTTTAAATGTTTATTTATTTTTGAGAGAGAGAGAGAGAGCAAGCAGGGGAAGGTCAGAGAGAGAAGGAGACACCGAATTCCAAGCAGGCTCCAGGCTGCGAGCTGTCAGCACAGAGCCTGACACGGGGCTCGAACTCACGAACGGCAAGATCTGACCTGAGCCAAAGTTGGACGCTTAACCGACTGAGCCACCCAGGTGCCCCCGAATCTGCCTTTTTAAAGAAGTCCTGGGATACTAAAGTCTGAGAACTATAAGGCCAACTCTGCAGCTTGACATACGGGGCCTTCCTTCTGCAGTGTGGCCCTGCCACCTTCCCCACTTCCTCCCCCTTCTCCCGCATGGATCCTCAAAGCCCACCCTGTGCCCATTTTCCTCCCCCACCCCCACCCTGTACTCAACCATGTTCCTCTTCAGGGGCGCCTCCCCTGCTTTCAAGGCCCAGCCCACTTCTCCCCTCCTTTGTCAGGACTTCCTGCATTTGATCTTTCTGTCTGTGTGTTCTCCCTTGCCTACCGGCCGCTCTAGTGCTGGGCTGCTCCTACCTCTGGCTACTCGATTACACGCTATTCCACATGAGCCAGGACTCTCTGGGTTGTACGTGACGGTCATCAAGCCTGCAGGAGGACACGTGCTACCTCTTATAACCGACCCAGGATGGGCACGGTTCCGTGGGGCCTTGGGGCAACTGGAGCCAGAAACTCAGAAACACCAGGCCCATCGCCTCCTTCTCTGGTCTCTGTTTCTCTCTGCTTTGTGGCTTTATTCACTCCTTCTTTCTCCATAAGGCTGCCAGAGGTTCCTAGCCTTGACATAGGGGTGGAGATATTAAGATTGGCAGGCCCCGGGGGAACTGTATGGAAAAACTGCAGGAAAGGCAAAAGAGGGGACATTTCCCCAGAGAAGGAGAAGTACTGTTTAACTGACTGGCTCAGTCGGTTAAAGCGTCTGACTTTGGCTCAGGTTATGACCTTGCAGTTCGTGAATGCAAGCCCCACATTGGGCTTGCTGCTGTCAGCACAGAGCCCGCCTCAGATCCTCTGTCCCCCCCCTCTCAAAATAAAACAAAAATGAGAAAAAAAGGAAAAATGCTGGACAGAAAAATTAACCAATGATCACCCACTTGTCACGCTAACTGTGCTAGTTAGGAGTCGGGTCAGCCATGCACGACAGGAAACCCCAAAGAACAGTGACTTAAATAAGATGCAAAGGAGGCTCTGGGGTGAGAGGCTCCCTCTAGCTTGCTGCTCTGCCATAGTTCTAGAAGACTGCCTGAACACCAGCCACTCTGCCCATACAGTCTAGGGAGAGGACGGGAGAAATACACGAAGGATGGCCTGACCCGCCATCCTTTAAGACGCCTTCCGGAAGTTGTACACATTGCAGCTTCTAGCCCTCATATTGCCAGAACTTAGACATGTAACTATACCTGGCAGTAAGGGCTTCTGAGAAATGCCTTAATTCTGGGCAGCCATACGCACGGCTAAAAAACAGAGGTGCTGTCACGCGCTGAGGAAGAAGGATGGAATGGGCGTTGGACAATTAGCAGCCTGTGCCATGACCATAATCCATGACGTGCTTTGAGGGTGCATTTCCAGCTGACGGGGAACAAATTGCTACGCAAGGCGACTTGCTCCATTTTTTGGACAGTTCAAATCTGCCCTGCTCTGACTTCTACCTGCTGGTCCTTGCTCTGCCCTCTAACTCTTTTCCACACTATGGCCTTTAAATTTTTAGAAGACAGCACTGGCACCCAAGGAAGTTTTGCTCCAATTATCCTTATCTTCTGTTTTTCTCTCGTAAGTTCCAGACCTCAGTACCCTGGTGTGCAGCTGAGGCTGGTCAGTACTTTTCTTTCTTTCTTTCTTTCTTTCTTTCTTTCTTTCTTTCTTTCTTTCTTTCTTTCTTTCTTTCTTCTTTTTAAGTTCATTTATTTTGAGAGAGTGAGCGAGCGAGCGAGCAAGCAGGAGAGGGGCAGAGAGAGAGAGAGAGGGACAGAGATCCAAAGTGGGCTCTGTGCTGACAGCAGAGCCCGATGCAGGGCTTGAACTCATGAATCGGGAGATCATGACCTGAGCTGAACTTGGACGCTTAACCAACTGAGCCACCCAGGTGCCTCCCCTGGCCCTTTTTTTTTTCCTTTTTTAAAAAAAGTGGTCAGCGGCGCCTGGGTGGCTCAGTCGGTTGAGCGGCCGACTTCGGCTCAGGTCATGATCTCGCGGTCCGGGGGTTCGAGCCCCGCGTCGGGCTCTGTGCTGACCGCTCAGAGCCTGGAGCCTGTTTCAGATTCTGTGTCTCCCTCTCTCTGACCCTCCCCTGTTCATGCTCTGTCTCTCCCTGTCTCAAAAAAAAAAAAAAAAAGTTAAAAAAAAAATAAAAAAGTGGTCAGTATCTTCCTTAAAAATGTGAATCCTTAAGCTGAGCCCCATGTCCCGGATGTCGTGTGACCTGTAGAGGATGTAACTGGGCTTTTGGTAAAGCCCCATCTCAACACGCTACATCGTCAGCGTGCCAATCCATCAAGATTGACAGAGAAGGTGCTATCTCGTGTCTGATGGGCTTGTTGCTGGCTGGCTGTCCTCACACTTACCCTCTTGTGGTCATCATGGTGCCGTGATGCTCACACTCTGTACCCTGCTCCTCTGCCAGGCTGACCCCACAGTTGGTCTTCACGAGTGTCTATGCCAGTTGCCCGTCTCGCTCTTGTGGAGCCTTCCCTGAATGCCTTCATCGTCAGCTGGTAGATTTGCTTTTCCTTCTGACTTCTGCCAGGTCAGGAGCCATCTTCCATGTCCCCCCCCCCCCCCCGGAGCTGCTTATTTTTTGTCTTCCTTTGGGTAAGCTTCTTTCCTCCCTAAGTAAGGCATGGGGCCTCTCGGAGCAATGGAAAACACCCTGGCTTCAGAGTATGTTGCACATTTGGTTCCTTAGAAGCGGCCTCTGAGACGGAGCTTAGCGTGCAATGTTTGTTTGTTGACCAAAGAAAATATTTTTATTTGTCTAACGAAGACTCTAAGAAATGATGACATAATCAAATTAACAGAACTGGTGTCAAGACAGATAGGTCTGGAAAGCTATAGATGATCCATCACTTTGTTTCATCCAACCTTCTCTCAATTGGAGAGCATGGCATTTTTTTTTTTTTTTTTTTTTTTTTTTTTTTTTTTTTTAGGGAGTGCTCTTAGGACCGATGTCTGCCCTAAAGGGAGGGAAGGAAGGAGGATTGGACATAGGGAGGGGTCAAGCTGCAGTGGGGTCTCAGTGAAATGTCCCAGTCTCCCACAGGGAGCCCTGAAGCCGAGATGATCCTTCAGGATTGTCTCAAGTAGGGACAAGATGGCCAGGTCTTCCTGTCCTGATGATGATCAGCCATCGGTGTGGGTCCCTCTTCAGCCAGAGAGGAATTGGCAGCTCAGGGGTTTCTGCCTACAGCACTCTAAGCAGCTGGAAAAATAGGTCCTTTGCTCCTAAAATGGGGTCCGAACAATGCATCACGGCATCTACCACAGAGTGGAAGACCTGGGGGCTCTGCTGGGTGAGCCTGGGCCAGTCCTTTCACCTTACAGAGCCTCAGATTCTCTTCCCATAAAGAATGATGTCGGGGGGCACCTGGGTGGCGCAGTCGGTTAAGCGTCCGACTTCAGCCCAGGTCACGATCTCGCGGTCCGTGAGTTCGAGCCCCGCGTCGGGCTCTGGGCTGATGGCTCGGAGCCTGGAGCCTGCTTCCGATTCTGTGTCTCATTTCTCTCTGCCCCTCCCCCGTTCATGCTCTGTCTCTCTCTGTCCCAAAAATAAATAAAAAACGTTGAAAAAAAAATTTTAAAAAGAATGATGTCGGGGGAGTCACCAGGTGGGATGGGCTGAGCGTGGGCCACGATCTAGCTGTGGTGGGAGCTCTGCTAAACGACCTGCTCTGAGTCTGCAGGTGACTCCCACACCCTCCCATGATCTCCAGCTTTATCTGGTTTACTGTGGGAGTTATCAGAGGGCCCGGAGGTCACTAGGGTCCCAGGCCAGGGGTGGGCATCTAGGTGAGAGGGGGGCAGCCTGAGGGACCGGCCGGCAAGGGCCCCTGGGAGCTCTACTGTTTGGAATGGTTTTCCTCAGAGTCCTAGACAGGCCTGGTGGGGGACAAAAGTCACAGAGTGGTTGTCAAGGACTGAATATTTGTGTCCCCCCCCCCCCATTTCATATGTTGGAGCACTCACCCTCAGTGTGATGGTATTAGGAGGCGAGGCCTTTGGGAGCTGATTAGGTTTCCATGAGTCATGAAGGTGGATCCCCAATGGTGAGATTAGCACCCTTATAAGAAGAAGAGGCACCAGGGCTTTCTCTCTCTGCCTTGTGGGGACCTGGCGAGAATGGGGCCATCCACAAGCCAAGAAGCATACCCTCACCAAGAGCCGAATCTGTTGGCACCTTGATCTTGGGCTTCCCAGCCTTCAGAACTGTGAGAAATGAATGTCTGTGTGTGAAGCCGTAAGGCAGCAGGCGGGGCTGACGAGGGCAGTGGTGGTAGGAGGCGAGGAAGGGCGCAGCTGAAGAATACCTGGGAGGCACTGTTGAGTAGAGTCAGGAGACCTGGGTCTGGGTGACGGGCCTGCCCCTGACTGGCCATGTGACCAGGGGGGTGTCCCTGGACTGCTCTGGACTCCTGTGACCTCCCCCGAAGAGTGAGGTCAGGTAGGAAGTCTCTGAGCTCATCTCTCACTTTGTGGCTTGATCACTCTAGAGCTAAAGTCCTTCCTTTGCTCTTCTGCTGCTGGGGTTAGGATGGGCTGAAGGGAGAGGCTGGGAGCAGGGGAGTAAGCTTCCCTCTCTTTTCCTTCATGCTGGCCCTGCTGTTCCTGCAGAGGCCTTTTCGGGCACCCCAGGAGACAGGCTTTGGAAGGGGGTGGGTGGGGGTGGGGTTGGGGGTGGAGGGAGATGGGGGAGGTGAGGAGACTCCCTCAACATCGTCCTTCCTGGCTCGTGGCAACTTCTGGGTGACCTTTGGATCTGATAGTTTCAGGGTGAATTTATTTTATTTATTTATTAAATTAAAAAAAATTTTTTTTTAACGTTTATTTATTTTTGAGACAGAGAGAGACAGAGCATGAACGGGGGAGGGTCAGAGAGAGAGGGAGACACAGAATCTGAAACAGGCTCTGGGCTCTGAGCAGTCAGCACAGAGCCCGACGCGGGGCTCGAACTCATGGACAGCGAGATCGTGACCTGAGCCGAAGTCGGACGCTTAAACAACTGAGCCACCCAGGCGCCCCTATTAAATTTTTTTAATGTTTATTTGCTTTTGAGAGAGAGAGAGAGAGAGAGCACGAATGGGGGAGGCAGAGAGAGAGAGGGAGACACAGAATCCCAATGACCAGAAGGCAGTGAGCAGAGGGAGAGGGGAGTGCTTTCTCTCCTTTCCCCTTTCTAGCCCATCTGACCTCTCAGTGGGACATCTGTTCTTCTACCCCCTCTCTGAGAATCTGCCTGCAGGACTGAGTGGAGGCAAGGAGATAGGTGGGGTGCTCCCTACAAGGGGCATCGAGCTCGTGGCTTCCAGGGGAGCTTGGTCCTGGCATCTCTGTGGGGGCCAAGCCATTCTATGACCCCAGCTGTCCCTGTCCCTGAAGGCCTGCGCATGTCATCTGCCTCAGTCTTCCAGGCTCCCAGGGTCTCCGGGTGAGGGAGTCACCCCCTGTCTTACACGGGTCCTGGAAGGCAAGAAGTGGCAGGCAGAGAGGGTGGTCCCCTTTCTGGAATGACCTCTCAGCTCCAGAGAGGACAAATGACTTGTCTATGGTGACACAGCAAATCAGAGACAGAGTCCTGGTCAACCAACTGACCTGCCCATCTAGAAAGAGAGAGATTCGGTATTTGTTCTCCTTGGTTGGGGGGGGGGGAGGCTGGAAAATTTCTGTTTGGCTGGTCCTGTAGTCCTGGGAGACAGGATATTCCTGTGGTCCTACCCAGGGTCACTTGCTGAGACTAAGGAGTGTCTGCTCTGCCCACCCCCCACCCTGAGTCAGCCCCAGAGCTGGGGGTGGGGGTGGGGTAGGGAGCAGAGCTCGGGAAGGAGGGAGGGAGAGGCCAGGATGGGGGAAGGCAGAAAGGGAGGGAAAGGGCTTGGGGACAGAGGGAGCCAGAGAATGAGCAAACAAACAATGTCCTAGAAAACAACTTGTCTCCCCTTTCCAGGCTTCCTGCCTGCCTGCCTTTCCCACTGGAGACAGTAATTTAGAATAACGAGTCATAATTTGATTACATTCTCTTCCAGCCTCTCAGGGTAAACAAGGATCTCCACAGAAGGAAGGAACAGCATGGCCCAGGCTTCTGTCATACTCCCCTGGGTCTGGACAGGGGTTTCCCCCTCCTGTAGCTGTCCCTCTTTTCCCGGGTGCACTGGAAACGCGTTTGGGCAGCTTCAACCCCCCACTTTTTCCCCCAGGCCTTCCATTCTTCTATCTCCTGCCCCTTCCTCCCCCTCTTCTTCTCTGCCCTCCCCGAGAATGTCCTTGCCCAGAAGCCTGCGTGCCGTGTAAATATTTAAACCCATGTATTAGTTCCTGTTTATTAGTGGTGTAAATCCTGGGTTCGTTCATTGCGCATCTGTCCTGCTCCATCTATCTCAGAAGGGGAGGCCCGAAGGCAGGGCTATGTGTGTGCTCTTCCCTGGGAACGGCCTCACTCGCACTCAGACCAGTAGTCAGCTGTATCGCCGATTCTGGCTTCGATTTTCTTTCTTCGCCACGTTTTGTTTCACGGCGGTAAAACACGCATAATAGAAACTTCAACGTCGGACCCATTTTGAAGCGTGGAGCCCAGCTGTGCCCCACACATTCCTCGTGTTGTGCAAGCATCGCCACCGTCCATCTCCAGAGATCTTCTCGTCTTGTAAAACTGAAACTCTGTCCCCATAAATACGAATTCCCCGTTTGACTCTCGCCCCCACCCCTGGTCACCGCATTCTACTCTCTGCCTCTCTGATTTGACTACTCCGAGTAGCTCGTATAAGTGGAATCACACAGTAATATTTGTCTTTTTTTGTGACCGGCTTATTTCACTTAGCATAATGCCCTCAGTGCTCATCCGTGGTGCCGTGGAAGTTAGGATTTCCTTCCTTTTTAGGGCTGAACGATATTCTGGGGTATATATATATACCACCTTTTGCTCATCCGCTCATCTGTCATGGACGTTTGGGTTGCTTCCGTGTTTTAGCTAATGTGACGAAAGCTGCTGTGAACACCGGTGTGCACATCGGCTTTTATTTTTTTATAATCAAAGCCTACCTTTTATTGGTGCTTACTCTATGCTCAGGAGTGTGTAGGCTGAATCACTTCATTATCACAAGTACCTGCCAGGTGGCAACTGTTCTGTTTTACGGATGAAGAAACTGAGGTCCTGAGAAGCCAGATTGCCCAAGGCAAGGCAAGGGGGAGCAAGGACCAGCACCTGCCCATGCTCTAGGCCCAACCTCTTACAGTGGACTTGAAGAAGGAGTCTCAGGGTCTATTACCTGCTCTGCAGCCCCACAAAGAGCAGACTGTTTCCTTGACCCTCTGCCCGGTGAGAGCATCCATCCTCCTGTCTGCATGGTTCCATCATGGTTCCATCATGGTTCCATCATGGTTCCATCATGGTTCCATCAGCAGGGGTTCTTGCTCCTGGCTGCACATTAGAATCACCTGCAGAGCTTTAAATTTTTTTTAAGTTAATTCTGTGGTTTTTATTTTTAAAAAAAAATTTTTTTAACGTTTATTTATTTTTGAGACAGAGAGGACAGAGCATGAACGGGGGAGGGTCAGAGAGAGGGAGACACAGAATCCGAAACAGGCTCTGGGCTCTGAGCTGTCAGCACAGGGGCCCGACGTGGGGCTCGAACTCACGGACCGCGAGATCGTGACCTGAGCCGAAGTCGGCGCTCAACCGACTGAGCCACCGAGGCGCCCCAATTCTGTGGTTTTTGAAGAGCACTGATTTCTTTTTTTAATGTTGTTTAATGTTTTATATATATTAGAGAGAGAGAGATGTGATGAGACAGAGACAGAGCATGAGTGAGGGAGGGTCAGAGAGAGAGACACAGAATCAGTAGACAGGCTCCAGGCTCTGAACTAGCTTTCAGCATAGAGTCTGAGGCAGGGCTCGAAATCACGAACTGTGAGATCATGACCTGAGCCGAAGTCGGATGCTTAACCAACTGAGCCACCCAGGTGCCCCTCACGTGCAGAGCTTTAAAAGCAGAAGATGCCCCAGCTTCTCCCCAGAGTTGAGTTCAGCAGTTAAACTGAACTCCCTTGGGGCTGGAACCCAGGCGCCCGCATTTAAAAAATTTCCTCAGGTGCTTCTCTGTGTTGTCAGGGTTGAGAATCGCAGGGTTAGCAGACAGGAGAGGAAGGGGACAGAAGGTCTTTATTTTCCCCTGCAAATCTCCCCCTCCCCGAGGGTCATGAATGCCCCAAGTCCAGTGGCCCAGAACCCCCGGAATGCCTCCTCCTCTGTTTCCAGGGGTTCTATTTCATGGGTGTGTGCCCCGCAGCCTAGACACAGGGGGCTGTGGGGCCCTGGATGGGCCTGCCAAGCCCAGCCAAACCTTGGAATGAAAACAGTTGTTGACAGCCTTCAGGCTGCCGGCATTTTGGTCACCTCCCCAAACGGGGGGTGAAGGTAGTGAGGTGGAGGGCAGGGGTCAGGACGTCATTAAGAGGGTGGGGAGTGGGGAGTAGTAGGGCCCCACAGGGTGGGGTCAGCGAAGTCATCATCCATTCCCACCCCCAGCTTTTGCCTGTGGTCATAGCCCATCTCTCTTTGGTGTTCCCGCCCCTCCTCCCCTATCCTCCAGTCTCCCTGATGGCCCGTTAAATCCAGGTTGGTGTCAAGGCTTGGAGAATTTCCAAGCTGGGCTCTACCCTAAGGTAACCTTCAATGTGCTTGAAGGAGAGCACATTGGGGTGAGGGGGCTCTGTCAGCCTCTCCTGGATTCCTTCCTCTGAGCTACACTTGAGCCAAACACTCCACGGTCAGGTCCGAGTGGGAGTTGCCGTAGGTCGGCTCAGTTCCCAGGGCAACATGCAGGGTCGGGGCGGGGGTATGGCAGAAGAAGGCCTGCCCTGGGCACTGGAAGACAGTTTAGTCACTGCCATGCTGTGTTACCTTGGGCGATTCTCCTCCCTGGGTCTCAGCAGCCCATCTGCATTATAAAGGGGTTGGCTCAGATCGCTGGTTCTCAAACTCAGCCGCACATTGGAATCCTTTGGAGAGCTTTAAAAACTACTCTTGTTTTCATCCTCAGAGATGCCGATTTAACTGGGAGAAGCTATGGCCTGAGCATCAGGGGCGGGGGGGGGTGGCATGGGGGGCATTTAGAGGATCCTCAGATGATTCGAATTTACAGTCAAGTTGGAGAAGCAGTGTTCTCGAGAACTGCTTCCTGACCGCAGTCACGTCATGGCACCCCTAGAACGAGACTGTATTTGGACAGCCCTGTCAACAGAGGTGACAACAGAGGGGGCCCCAGCTGCCCCTGAGAACCGTGGGGCTTAAATGTCTCTGTACCAGCAAGACACCCTTATGTCCTTCCGGCTGTTTATTGCCTCACTGGTCCTCCAGCTGAGGCATACGTGATGGTCCTGCTGACGTCACAGGTGGTTTACAAAGTTACAGGTTGAACAGGGGACATCGTCTTGGAGCATCAATTTCTTGGAAGATTTTAGGAGAAAAGTCATGCTTCACATCTTAAGTAACCTAAGGTAGTTTTGAAAATCTGATAAGAGATACGGCTATATCCCGGAGTAGAATGCAAAGCTCACATATATTTGAAGGTAAAAAAAGATCAGATGTCACAGTGTGGCCATCGTGTCAGGACGCATGGGCCCACGCATGGACAGTGGGTCATACTTCGTGACAGTTTGAGCAAAACACTGGAGAAGCCCTGAGTCAGGCTATGCATCAGCACATGGATCAGAGGCAAGGAGAAGCATTAACTCCTGTCAGTTCAGGAAGGCTTCTTGGAGGAGGCAGCATTTCAGGGAGATTCTCGGGCACAGGGAGGGAAGAAAGGAACCGGTTGGGAGAAGGGCATGGGCGGGGGCTCTCTGGAGCCTGCAGCAGGAATACAAACCCGGACAATGTCTTTCTTGCCCTTGGCTTATGAAGTCAAGAAATTCAGATTGCTGAATAATTGAGGCTGACTTGGCGCACAGCCCGCCTGCCCGGAGCAGCTGGCGCAAGATTGCGGCACTGAAGCCCTGTCTCCCGTGCGCCTCCTTCAGCAGCCAGCCACTCATGACCGTTGCAGAGGTAGCTACCCATCACCCAGGCAGGAGAGCAGCCCAGTTGCCCCAGTGTCCTGCCATTTCCCCCTGCCTACTTGAGAGAGGCCCCCCGAATTACGGGGTCAGGAGCAGACTGGGGGAGCGAGAAACTGAGTCACCCCTGTTTCCTCTAGGAAGTCTAACAAACTGCTCTTTGCCTGTCTCACTCCCTGACTCTCCCTGGTGGCCTCCAAGAGCCTGGGCACGGCCCCAAGAGACGGTCGGAGGGGCACTCTTTCCAGTGGTGAGGGTGCCACAGGGCCCAAGCCCTGGGTCCTCTGTCTAGTAGCCTAGCTAGCAGACGGGGTCGTGAACCCCGGAGACCACCAGCCTCTCAGTAGAGCGGTTACTCTTTTTCATTGGTAACGGGACCAATAATGCCCTGGGGTACTGAGCAGTCTCGTCGCCCATGAGGACTGACCCTCGCTGCTGTTCATGACACCCCAGGGAGGTAGCACAGCAGAGTTGTGGACTGTGTGGCCCGTTCGGAAATTCACTATGTATCCACCAGTGTGTTCTGAGGGCTTAGACAGTGCCTGGCACATAGTAGATGCTCAGTAAGTATTTGCTGACTAAACGAAAGGAGCCAGACTCTGGGTTTGAATCCCCACGGGAGACAGTGCGGGCCCTTTCTGTGCTTTACTTGCTTTGTTCTGCAACATGGGGACGGTAATTGAACCTACTTCATAGGATTAATATGTATAAAGTCTTGAGACAGTGCCTAGCACACGCTGAGCACTCAGTAAGTGTTTGCTGCCGTCTTAAACCTCTGACCTTCTTTTCCAGCCCCACCTCCCCCATGAAAGGCTCACTCTTGCTCTCCTCTGAGCCCCTGCTGGGGTTACAGCTGCTGGTGGAGACCAGCTGGATCCAGCATTGTGCACTTCTGGGGCCCAAGACAGTGCCCGGACCAGCCATGTATGGGGCCATCTTCCTTTCCCTTAACACGCTTGTGGATGAAAACATGGCTCACACACATGCGGACAGAGTCCTGCTTGGTGTGAAGGGCAGGAGGGGCCTGTAGACCGTGAGGCTGACTCATAAGGCCCAGAGTTCTCCCCCTTCGTATCCTTGTTTGCCCTGCCAGAATGGTCTTTCTAAGCCAGAAAGAAGGCCATGTCACCCCCTTGCTTACCGCCCCTCCACAGTTCACTGTTTCTTGCAGCATAAGCCCAGGACCCTGTAGGGCCTGCGTGGCTCCCAGCCTTCTGTTTCCCTCCCCTCTCCATCTTGTGTGTGGCTGTCACTCTTGGGCTCCACATGCCAGTCGCCCCAGATGATCTACCCTCCCCAGCTGGCCCTCAGTCTCCCACAATATGAAGCATATTCCGTCCAGACAGAGATGGGCTCCAGCTGCTGCTGGAAAGCTCATCCCCACCCCTGCTCCCCTGCCCTCATTCACTTTTCTTTTAAGGCTCAGCACAAACGTTGCTTCCTTTAAGAAGCCTTTGTGCGGGGGCGCCTGGGTGGCTCAGTCGGTTAAGCATCTGACTCTCGCTTTATGCTCAGGTCATGATCTCACTGTTTGTAAGTTCGAGCCCCGTGCTGGGCTCTGTGCTGACAGCCTGGAGCCTGCTTCGGATTCTGTGTCTCCCCCTCTCTCTGCTCCTCCTGTACTCATGCCCTGTCTCTTTCTGTCTCTCAATAATAAATAAATGTTAAAAAAAAAAAGAAGTCTTTGTGGGCTCCTGCATCACTAGGCTCACCTATTCCCTTTCTAGCTGTCCAGCCGATGGGGACCTTTAGTCTGCTTCCTTGTTCAGGTGCTGCTTTTCTCCACTAGACAGGTGACCTCTACGTGGGCCCGCATCCCTGGTGCCTTATGTGGGGCTTGGGCCCTCGCGAGCCCAGCGGAAACTTGTGAAATGAAGCATGGAGGGAGGCATGGATTTCTTGGCCCATGTACTCACTGATACATGTCAAAGCGGAGGGGTGTTGCACCCTCAGGGGATGTGGGGCACATCTGCTTGGGCCGGGACCTCTGTGAGCACACACTTGAGAGTGTGGGCATTGGGGAAGGGGGTCGGGCCACTTAGGGGTTGGCAGTTTGGGAGCTGGAAGGCCAGCCTTTTTCTGCCCCCTGCCTGCTTCCTGGTAGCCTCATTGGGGTCTCTGACTGCTAAGCACAGGTTTGGGACCAGACCAACATTTGTCTTTTCTCAGGAGCTGTGTTGCTCCCTACCTTTAACCTCTGGCATTGGTGGCCGCTCCATGCGGTACCCAGTGACGGACGCTGCACACAGGCGTCTCTTAGGGCCTTCAGCGTAGGTGAGAATCAGAAGATGCCGAAAACCTTGGAAGGGGATCTTGTCCAGCTTTCTGCCTCTAGGCAGGATGAGACTGAGAGGGGTCCGTCCTTCCCTTCAAAAGTCTCTGGAGAAGGAGACTCCATGAGACCTTTTCCCCACTTCTCAGTCTTAGGTTCTGGCTGGGACTCATCTGTGTGGTGGCCCGGCCAGGAGAGCCTCTCTCTGGATAGCATATGGCTCATACTGTGGTCATGTGAGATGATCTGAGGAATCGGGAACATATATTCTGGGCTCAGACTGGGTTCAAATCCCAGCTCTGCCACTTATTAGTGGTGATGTTGGGTAAGTTCCTTAATCTTCTGTGTCTCAGTTTTCTTATCTATACAAGGGGGATGATGATAGGGCTGATGTTAGGGTTGTTCTGAAGACCGAAGGAGTTAATGCGCCAAAGGCAAGTAGAGGAGTACCCAGTTCGGAGTAAAAAGCTCAATAAATGTGACCTGTTCTTATTCCACGGCAACTGTCTTCCCGGAGACCTGACGTGGTGTGCATGCGAGCACTTGTGATGCTGGCGATAGGGGGTGAACAGGACAGGTTTCTGCCCTCAAGAAACTCACAGTCCAGGGGCTCCTGGGTGGCTCAGTCGGTTGAGCGTCTGACTTCGGCTCAGGTCATGATCTCATGTTTCGTGGGTTCGAGCCCCCCATCGGGCTCTGTGCGGACAGCTCAGAGCCTGGAGACTTCTTCGGATTCTGTGTCTCCCTCTTTCTCTCTGCCCCTCCCATGCTCATGCTCTGTCTCTCTCTGTCTCAAAAATAAACAAACATTAAAAAAAAAAGAAACTCACAGTCCAGACGGGAGGCTGGCATGGAAATGGATCCGGCAGAGAAACTAAAGGGCCGTCTAACGCAGGAGTGACTGCCGTTCTTTCTGCTTTCTAGGAATGCAGTATGTTTCATCTTGGGGAAGTGGTTCTTTTGTGGGGAAAACACAGCGATGGGCCCTTTGGGTGAGAAAGGCATGGCCTCAATGGGTGAAGATGAAGGTTCAGGCAGAATGAAAGTTTTGCATAACCTGAAGCGGTCAGGAAACTGACAAGTCTGAGGCAGCTGGGCAGAGAGGACTGTGGGTAGGGCCCTCGAAAGAGGGCCAGGGGGTGAGGACCAGTGAAGAAATCTCTAGGTAGAAGTAAGTCTCGTCTTGATTTTTTTAAAAAATTTATTTTTTGTTAGTAGATAATATATTTACATATTTCAAAAATTTCAGAGCACAGAGGTGTATGCCTATAATGAAAAGTCTCCTTCTCCCCCTGCCCCTGGCCACTAAGGTTCCCCCAGTTTCTTATGTGGCTTCCCAGAGATATTCTATGTATATAGGGCAAATGTACATAAACATATCTTCCTTCCCCCTTCTCCACCTTCCTTTCGCAAATACGTCTTTCACCGTATCCTGCACCTAGCTTTGTATTTACTCAGCATTTGTTTAGCTTAGTGTTTGCTTACTGATTAGTCCATGAGCAGCAGAGTTTTCTCACTTTTTGACAGCTGCATGGTGTTCTACTGTGTTTGCACACAGAGGTTTATTCACCCAGATTCCTATGGCCTCCCCTTGACGTTCAAGTTGCTTCCTGCTCTGTGCTGTAATTTCCCACTGTACACTTGGACCTTCAGGAAAGTCTGCCCCACAGATGTGGGCCTGGTGAGGCTGAGGAGCAGATCCCACACAGCTGAGGCCTTCGCGAGGAAAGGTTTCGGAGAACACCCCAATCCCAGCCCTCAGGGGTTCGGGGAAAGGCTCTGACTTCCCACAGCATGTGGATGGGGGCCCAAGGCATCCTAGGGGATGTTTATAGGAAAAGGTAAGTCAAGGAAGCCCAAGGTCAAGTAATCAGACAGGTTCGAGATGCCCGGGTTACTCAAATAATGGCAACGGAATTAGAAATGTGGACAAATATGAACGTACAGGCAGAATCTCAAGGTCATAGAATGCCAGAGCTAGAAGGACCCTTGGAGAACACTGAGCACTCTTCCCTCACGGTCATAATAACACAAATACCTAACAGGTATTGAGACTTTTCTCTGCGCCAGGCAGCATTCCAAGTGCTTTATATTGATTAACCCATTTAATCCTCACACTAATCTTTGAGGTGGCTACTATCCCCATTTTAGATAAAGAAAATGAGGTACAAAGAGGATACGTCACATTCTGAAGTTCACAAAGCTAGTAAGCGAAGAGCTGGAAATCCAAACCCGGGAGTCTGGTGTGGAACCCAGGCTCTGAACCTCTCTGCATTCTACCTCTTACACGGGTGAGGAGACGGCGCCCAGGGGGGACGCCGCACAGCAAGCTGAGGGCAGAGCCAGGGGATCTAGAATCCAGGATCCCTTTTGGGAACCACCTCTCTCCAGCACACTGCCTCAGTTTGCCTGATGAACTGTAGGGAAAGGGCCAACAGGGGTGCGGGTCTGTGAGGATGAAGAGAAAGGCTGTGATTAGTTCCGGGTGGTGATCATGGGGACATCCTGGTGCTCGGGGTCATGCTGAACATTACAGGTTGGTCTGGGGTGTGTCCCAAAGACCCTTGCTGTTGGTTCAAGAGATATATCTGACTCTCGGTGCTCTCCCAACCGTAGTTTGTCCACTTGGTGGCTTCTCTGTGGCCCAAACTGGCTCCTTGCCCTGTTCCCAAACCCAACAGGTCCCTCTCTACCCACCTATCATCAGTGGAATCGCTTTACCACATAAGCAGACCCCATAGCGATTTTGGTGGGGGGCAGCCTTTATTCAAGGAAACGAAGAAACCACATGCAGGTTAGAACTGTATACATCATGAGCACTCCTAAATGTTCTCAGGCCCAACCCCCCTCCTTAAAAGGGCTAATGGAAGTGACTTGGGAATTGGAGATGATGGCTTCAGGACTGTCTGACCTCTTCAGATTGGGGCACTTCCAACAACTCTCCCAGTTAGGCTACGGAGCTCCCCGCCTTACTGGTCCCTGACCCCCAGTCACAGCCCAAGCATCTGTCTGCTGCAGCTCTGAGCCCACCTGCAAGTCTATCTGTGATTGAGAGATCAAGCCCGTTCCGATGGGTGAAGACTGTGACGTGGGGTAGGGAAGCCATCCTCGCTCTGCTCCCACCTGATCCTCCTGCTCCCAGCACACTCCAAGTGCCCTTTCACAGCTCCGCTTATGTCGGATTCGCCCAAGCAGTGTGAGCAACTTGAGGGCATCTGAGTTCTCCCAGCCCCTGTCACGGTGCCTGGCACTTAGTAGGCACTCATTAAAGCCCACGGAAGTGACTAGTGAGTCCACCAGCCTGCCACTGGGTCTCCGAGGAATGCTGCATCCCCCCCTCTGTTCTCTAAGTCTGGCCCCTGCTGATTCCCCCCCCCCCCACCCCGCCACCCGCCTCCCTTCCTGAGTCCCAAAGGAGCTTGTGGTTCTATCCAGCCCGCCTTTTCTTTAAAGGTCTATTGAGATGTAAATCACATGCCATACAATTCACCCACCGAAAGTGACAATCCAGTGGTTTTTAGTCTAGTGGCAGAATTGTGCAACCGTCACCACAATCAGTTTTAGAGCATTTTCATCACCAGCCCGTCTTTTGGCAGCACCCACCCTCCTCAGCTTCCCAACACCCGCAGGTCTTCCTCAACTTAAAAAAAAAGAAAAGAAAAGAAAAAAAAAAAGCTTCACTTGACCGTGCTCTGCACTCTGTGGCCATTGTGCAATATGTTTCCCTCTTTTCGTGACTAAACTTCTTGAATGAGGGTTCACACCCACTGCCTTAATTTTCTCAGATTCAAAAACATTAAAAAAAAAAAAGCATCTACAGGGGCGCCTGGGTGGCTCAGTCGGTTGAGCGTCTGACTTCAGCTCAGGTCCTGATCTCACCGTTCGTGAGTTCGAGCCCCTCGTTGGGCTCGCTGCTGTCAGCGTGGAGCCCACTTTGGATCCTCTGTACCCCCCCCGCCCCTCCCCTAATTGCACTCTCTCTTTCCAAAATTAAGTAAACATTAAAAAAAAAGCATCTACAAAGCGCCATGCCAGAGGTTTTCATATATATCATCTCATTTAATCCTCACAAATACTGTGTGAGCAGGGAATTATCATCTCTATTTTAGAGGCAAGAAATCCAAGACAGAGAGAAAGCCACTTGCCCTAGGAGCATGGTCAGGATTTGAACCCAGGTCTGCACACCATCCCTGCTGCAAATCCGGCCAACCTGCTGGCCTTCCCATTCATCATTTGGGTAAAGTGCTCCTTGAATCCCACCACCCCTCAGATGACTTTGTTGTGGCAACCAGATTATTGCCCTCCATGCTAGGCTCATTCTTTTCTCCAAACCTTTGTTCAAGCTCTGCCTTTCACCTGGCATCCTTTTCCTTCCTCCTTTCAACATTGGAATATCTGAAAATCCTTTTTTAAAAGATCTGCCTCAGGGGCGCCTGGGTGGCGCAGTCGGTTAAGCGCCCGACTTCAGCCAGGTCACGATCTCGCGGTCCGTGAGTTCGAGCCCCGCGTCGGGCTCTGGGCTGATGGCTCAGAGCCTGGAGCCTGTTTCCGATTCTGTGTCTCCCTCTCTCTCTGCCCCTCCCCCGTTCATGCTCTGTCTCTCTCTGTCCCAAAAATAAATAAACGTTGAAAAAAAAAATTTAAAAGATCTGCCTCAGATGGATTTTCTCCAGGAGAACTTCCTGTATCTTTGATCAAGCCTACTTTCTCTTGAAGGCTACAGCTTCTCTTGTTCCTCATCTAACAGCTTAGTCTTGTTACTAAAATTGTTGTGGGCGAAGTTTTAAATCTCCTAGGCTCTGGAACCACATTGGTAGCCTACAACCCGCACCTTGCTGTGTTGTGGAAGGAGCAGGTGCTCGGGAAGTGTTCTGGAAGAAAGGAAAGAAAGAAGGAAGGAAGGAAGGAAGGCAGGCAGGATGGAAGGAAGAATGTGGGGGGTGATACAGTGGTAGTGATAGTGAGGATCCCAAGAGATATGGATATGAAGGTGTTTTCAATTGTGAAATGTATTTTAAGGACAAAGTAAAACTGATGTCTAAGCAAGAAGCCTTATGTATGCTGTGTGCTCAACGATTACTGTTTGCATTAAGTTGAATGGCCGCCCTTCCCCCTGCAACACGCCATTGTTAGAGATAATGGAAGTGGTACTTGTATTCTCTTCTGGATAAAGAGTCTCCAAAGCAGGGACTACATCTGTCCCTGATCACTTTCCTGGACTTAGCACAGGACCTGACACATGGCTGCCCTCCAAAAGTGTTGACCAAAAGAATGGATTTACCTGAATCCCCCAAGATGTGCTGTCCCAAAGGTGACTTGAGGATATATAGCAGCTCAGTTGCCTCATTCATTCAAGAAATATTAAGCACCTACTATGCGCCAATCATAATTCTAGGTACTTGGGATGCAGCAGTGAACAAAACAGATTTGCCTGCCCACGTGGAGCTGAAATTCCAGTGGGCAAGAGACATCATAAAGAAGAAAACAAAAATAAGTAAATCGTAGGGGCACCTGGGTGGCTCAGTCAGTTAAGCATCCAACTCTTGATTTCAGCTCGGGTCATGATCTCAGCCCCACATCGAGCTCTGTGCCGACAGCACAGAAACTGCTTGGATTCTCTCTCTCCCGCTCTCTGCCTCTCCTCTGCTTGTGTGTATGTGCGCTTTCTCTCTCTCTCTCTCTGTCTCTCTCTCTGTCTCTCTCTCTTTCTCTCAAAATAAACATTAGAAAAATTTTAAAAAGAAAAATAGGTAAATCATAGGTATATTAGAAACCCATAAGGGCTTTGGAAATCAAGTTGAACAGGATAAGGGAAGAAGATTGAGAGTATTGAGGGAGAGATAGTTACAGGAAAAAATGGCTTGGTCAGAGTAGACCAAATTGAGAGATGAGAGTTAGGATTGAAAACTAAGGGAGGTGAAGGAGTGAGTCACGTAGATATTTGGGAGAAGGGCATTCAAGGCAAGGAAAACAGCTGAAGAAAAGGCCCTGAGGCAGGAGTGTATCCTGGAGTGTTTGAGGCCAGCGAGGCTGGAACAGAGGGCAGAGTTGGGGGGAGAGGGCAGAGGTCAGATGGTCTGGGTCCTGGAGGCCATTGTGAGACCCTGGCTTTTACTCTGAGTGGGAAGTAACACTGGAAGGTGTTGAGCAGAGGGATGCGTTGGCTTAAAAGGTCAACTCTAACTCTGGTTACTGTGTAGACAGTAGGGCCCAATGGCAGAAGAAGCAAGAGCTATAAGAGGGCATTGAAGTCGTCCAGTGAGAGCAGGGGGCAGGTGGTGCAAGCAGTGATTGGGAGTAGTGGGTTCTGAACATATTTTGAGGGTAGAGCCAACAAGGCTTTCAGATGTTTGAAGGTGAGATCTTGGGGACGTGTGTCAATGGAGGCTCCAAGATTTCTGGCCCTGGGAGTTGGAAGGATGGAGTTGCTATTAGGAGCAATGGGGAAGCTGTGAGTGAAGTACATCTAGAGGGAAAGATCAGGGGTTTGGTTTTGGACATGTTGAACTTGAGCAGTCTAGTGGGGACCTGGTGACACTGATGCATAGGCAGTTAATTATTCAGGCCTAGAATCCTTTGCTATGCGTGGACTTGAGTTTGCTCTTGAACACCTGTGCAGGGCTGCTGCTGGGCACGGAGGGTGCTGTTCCCATATGAGACTGCACGGCGTATGGGGTGGCCCTGTTTTCTTTTCTTTTCTCCTCTTTTCTTTTTCACATTTTTAAGAGTTTATTTGTTATGAGAGAGAGAGGCAGAGAGAGAGACAGAGACAGAGACAGAGAGAAAGAGAGGGAGAGAGAGAATCCCAAGCAGGCTCCACACTATCAGCACAGAGCCCAACACGGGGCTCAAAGTCACGAACCATGAGATCATGACCTGAGCTGAAATCGAGAGTCGGACGCTCAACTGACTGAGCCATGCAGGTGCCCTGGGTGGCCCTATTTATAAGGCTCGGTTTCATTTTTGGCAAGATTTGTTCAATAATACTCATTTTGGGGGTTGTTGTGGGGAATTGAATGACACAGTAGCCGTGAAGCATTTAGCACAGTGCCTGGCACAAAAGAAGCACTTGAACGGTAGTGACGATATAACAAGGAACCAACGTGGATTGACTCCTGCAGGTCAATCTTCGGATGGGTGGAAGGGGTGTGGACCGGGAAGGGCTAGGAGAGAAAGGGCCAAGAATGAGGCTGGAGCAGGGTGGTGTGACTTCATCGTTCCAGGGGACTGGAGCTTGTGGGACAGCAGCAAGGGGAGCCGCTCTGGAACGGAGTATAGAGGGCACCTAACTGCAGCTGACAGACCAGCTCCTTGGGTTGGGACCGAGTGACCGTTCTCTGAGTGTCCCAGCCAGGATGATGAGCGGCAGGCTGTCTGGTCACCTGGGGGCACTGCCCCTTTGCAGTAATACCCGTAGGAGCTGTTAACCAGTCCTTGGCTTTTGAAAGCACATGTGGTCTAAGGGGAGAAGCTAGGGTTTCATTCAGGCCCGGCACTTGGCCTGGTATATAGCAAGCCTTCAGTGAGTGCTAGCATCCGTCCTTCCCTCCACATGTCCAAGAGGGTGGCTGAGAAATCCGTGTCCCAGAATGGCTGGGAAGATGGCACGCGAAAGCACATAGGGAGACATCTTTGCAGCAGTGATGACATTTAACCTCTGGGATAATCGGGTCTCGGAGAGGTGTTCAGGAGCTTCCCCAAGGCCACGGGTGCCATGAGGTAGAGGGAGATTCGGGGGCAGTCTCCCTCGGGAAGGCATCTTCCGCAAGTTTGGGAAGTGAGGAGGGCAGAGCCGAGCCGAGGGGAGGGGGAGTGAGACTCCATCTGGGGAGGGTGCGGCTTTCAGAGCGGGTCCAGGTGTGGGCTAGAGGCACTAGAGAGTGGGGAAGGTGGCTGGTGCAACTTCCGGCAGTACTTAGGAGGGACTGAGTAAACACTGAGTGTGGGCCGGGCCACGGAACCCGCCTGCCAGGGAGGTGCCGTCCGTCCATTGTGCCGAGGAGGCTGCTCAGGCCTGGAGAGCATAAGAGCTTTGCTCAAGATCACGTAGACCGACAGCGATGCAGCTAGGTTCGTGACCCAGCTCTGTTCAACCACAAAGGCTGCCTTCTGTCCACTACGCGGTCGTCGTGACCCCCAGGCAGCAGGGGAATGGACACTATCAGATGACCCTTTGGCCATCTCTTCCGGCAGAAACATTCTCTCGGTCTCTGCTCCCTGGTCTCTCTCCACACTCACCCCTGCCTCCTCCCTGTCTTCCCCTCCTCATTACTCAACCCCTAGTAACCCTACCAGCTGTCCGCAGGGCCAGGGGAGGAGGAGACCAACTCTTCTGAGTGACTCACATGAACCCTCTACAGCCTGCCCACCTCCCTCCCACCCACCAACACAGCGGTGAGGACCCCCCTCCCCCACCCCGTCCTCTGCAAGCGTCCACAACTGAGGGGTACTTCCCAGAATCAGCCACCAGGAACAGCTGGAGAAGGGAGGGGGAAGTGAGAGAAGGGATGGAAGCTAACAGCTTCCAGATGTGCCAGGGCATGAGAGCCAAGGGAGCCTCCAGCCCCATGGTCTCCTGCCGTGGCTGGGAGGCTGGGATGGGCTGGGCCCCTCGACCAGGACTTCAGAATTGCCAAGGCAGCTGGGCAGATCCCCTACTCGAAAACTGCATGCAAATCCATGTGTGCAGAGTGAAGGAGACCTTCGTGGTGCACCTGCAGGGGCCTGTGGGAAAACCCCTGTGGCCCAGCTGCTTTCCGTGGTCTGCTTTTTGTTTTTTTGTTTTCTGTTTTTCGTTTTTAACATTCAACTATTGTTTTATTTATATTACTACACTTAAGCTGCCTGGAAGAGACAACCAAGCAGTTCTGCCCCATTTCAGGGAAAGCTGCCAATCAACACCAATTACGCGGGGACAAATAACTAGGATTGGTGACATCTTGGGTTCAGGACTGACAAGGAAGAATGAGCGCTGGGGCCACGGTTCATCTCCGACGGGACTGTGGCACCGTGGGCCGGCACAAGCCATGGCAACACTGAACCTTTAGCCCCCGTCAAAAATTCAGACCTCTTCTCCGAGGCTAGCAAACCAAGTGACGTAACCGGGTTAAAAAAAAGTTTTAATTGTTTTCAAACGTTTATTGTTGAGAGGTGGGGGGAGGGGCAGAGAGAGGGAGACAGGACCCGAAGCAGGCCTTGGTGCTGACGGCACAGAGCCCGATGAGGGGCTCGAACTCACTGTGAGATCATGACCTGAGCCGAAGTCAAGAGTCAGCCGTGTAACCGACGGAGTCACCCAGACGCCCCAGAAGTTTTAAAATGAAGCCGAAATAAGGGTAAAATCATGCTCTTCTCACAGATTCCTTCCAAAACGTACATAAAATACACGTTTTCCCCAACGATATTAATAGTAACACTGTCCACCTTGGCCATCCCGCCAGGGGTGGAGGCACAGAGCGCGGTAGCTTAGAGCTCAGGGCCCCCCGCTCAGCCGCTCTCCAGCTCCGACACTCAAGGTAAAGTGCCCAGCTCCCTTAGCCGTGAAACGGTTTCTACTTCTTGAAGTTATTCTTAGGGCTAAATGTGATAATCTATGCAAAGCACTTAAACGCAGTGCCTGGCACGTGGTAAGTTAATACCGTTTAGAGGACACCTTCCTTGTTTCAGAAGCTTTGCCATTTTATCCTTGCAACCTGGAAGTTACCTACGAGTACCCCCATTTTTATGAGAGGAAATCAAGGCTCAGAGAGGTAAATTATCTGTCCGGGGTCACACAGGTGTTAAGTGGCAGGGCTTTGACATAAAGCCAGGCCAGTTAGACCTTAAAACCTGGGCTCAGGATCCTGTGTCCCTCCCTGTGTTTCTTTACTATTTAAAAAAAAAAAATATTTTTTTAATCTTTATTTATTTACTTTGAGAGAAAGAGAGAGGGCGCGTGAGCAGAGGAGGGGCAGAGAGAGAGGGAGGAAGTGAGAATCCCAAGCAGGCTCTGAGCTGTCAGCGCAGAGCCTGACGCGGGGCTCGAGCGCACAAACGCAAACCGTGAGATCATCACCTGAGCCGAAATCAAGAGTCGGGGGCTTAACCGACGGAGCCACCCAGGCGCCCCTCTTTACTATTTTTCCATCAGTGGTAAAAAGCTGTAGGACCTGCTGAGGACTGGGAGGCAGTCATTTTCATTCCCGCTTATCTGAAGAGAAGACTGACTCAGAAAAACTGGCAACGGTTTGGGGGTCCAGAGGGGGCCCCGGAAGGAAAAGGCAGGTGCCCTAGAACAGGGCACTAAGAACAGGAGATTTCAGAACCGTGGGAGGGGCAGAGGACAGGGCATCCAGAGGCTGGAAGGAGTCCAGACTGTCCTGGGGTGGCCTCAAAGAGTACCCAGAGCCCCCCTGAGCAAAGCGCCAGGGTCTGCTGACTGATCTTCCTCTCAGTGTGTGTTTCTAGCGTTGCCAGTGGCTGCTCCTTTTCTGCACGTCTTCCCCTTGGCTGGGGCGGGGTAGTGGAGGGTCTCCAGAATTCCCCTTTGTCATATGGGGAGCACAGGAGAGCAGGGAGGAGGAGAACCAAGAGTGAGGGGGGCTGGAGCTGGCCAGCACGGAGGCCTGCGATTGGCCCAGCTCCCAGGGCCTGGGCCTGAGGAGGGAGCTGCCTGCCCCCCACCATTCCCTCCCCCTGCCCCCCAGGGCTCCTTGGCTGCAGAGCCTGCCAGCTGGGCCCCCGCCAAACCAAACAGCTGCCAGGGGGAGAGGAAGAAGCATTTCCGAGCAGAGAGGCCCCTGTGGACTCCGACTCAAGCCTAGAATCCCCCTTTATCATCGCCAAGTGAAAAAGAGAATCTGTACACATGCATACAGACATGCACGCATGGCACCAGGGAGCCCGGGGCACAGGGCCTGAGGACCTGGGATGCTATGGGGGTCGGGGTGGCGTAGGGGTGTCCAGGATCAGGCTTGGGGAGGGATAGAGGGCCGGGGGCCGTGACTGTGCCATGTGGTGGAGGGGGGGGGTTGGGGAATTAGGTTCGGCTCACTCAGAGGTTGAGGAGGGGGTGTAGCGGGTTGAATAGTCCCCCCCCCAAATTTATATCCACCTGAAACCCCTGAGTGTGATCTTAGTTGGAACTAGGGTCTTTGCAGGTGTAATTAAGGTAAGGATTGAGATGAGATCGTGCTGGATCAGGGTGGGCCCTAAATCTCGTGAAAGAATCCTTGTAAGAAACAGGAAAGAACATACAGAAACCCAGGGGAGAAGGCCATGTGAAGAAGATCTGCACGAAGACAGAGGCCGAGGCTGGAGCTCCAAGCCAGGGTACGCCTTGCTCGGAAGCTGGACAAGACGAGGGAGGATTCTCCCCTCGGGCGCCTGGAGGGAGCACGACCCTGCTGAAACCTTGGTTGCAGACTTCTGGCTTCCAGAACTACAAGAGAATACATTTCTGTTGCCACCGGGTTTGTGGCAGTTTGCTACAGCGCCTCCAGAAAACTGGTATAGGGAGGCATGTGGGAACAGGGCCTGGAAAATAGAATGAAAAAGATTTATTATTTATTGTGCTACTATTCTGTGCCAGGCACTTTTAGAGATACTTATCTCAGTTCTTACAATGATCCTGCCAGTAAGAATTATGATTCCCATTCTTTGGTGAAGTTCAGGCCCAAGTTTGTTTTCTAATAGTTGGGATTCCAGTATTGCATCCTCTGTCTCCCAAGCCTGGCCTCTTCCCACTTTCTCTCAAGGGGAGCTCTGGGGGCTTCTAGGTCAGATGATATGTGCTTCAGGTTGGGGTGGCGGGGAAGGTCTCTAGAGGTCCAGGAGGGGGAACATATTAGGCCTCACTGCAGAACGGGGCCAGGGGTCATTACCCCATTGTTCCGGGGGCCTTCTGTGACCGGATCGTCTTACTCACCCCTGTTCCTGTAGCCCTCAGGGACCCTTGTGATGGTCTGTTCACGTCCCTAAGCCTCAGGGAGGGGAGGGACACACCCCTACTTGCCCAGCCGCACTGCCTCCACTGCCGTCACCATCACCAGCCCCACTGTCACCAACAATCCTCCCCCACCGTAATCGCTGGTACCATGACCACCATCAGTGCCACCGAAACTGCTGGAGCCACTGTCAGAGCCGCACTGCCACGTCCCGGGAGCCACCCCCATCCCTTCTGCTCGACCCCTGCCACCGCTGCCTTGGCTTCGTGAGACACCGGGGAGGCCAGAGGTGGGCCAGGGGACTCAGGGGGGCTGTCCTGTGATGGGGCAGCTGAGCGGGATTTAGTAGGGGAGAAGTCAGAGTCAGGATGGGTCTGGCTGACAGACGCCATCAGGGGTAGAAGACTGCTCTGAGTTCAGCCTTGTTGAGAGAGGAGGTGAGCCTGCCTGGCCGGAGTAAACACTTAGTGGGACAGGCTGTCTTCACAGGCGTGGGTTCAGCGGGTGGAGGTTGCTTGAGTGACATATTCAGGCCCTGCCTGGCTCGTGCTAGTCTCTGGGGATGTGGATTTTGGCGGGGCCCTGGCTCCTGGCCATCAGCCTGGCCTGGCCGTGGCAGTGAGGTCATGCGAGTGGTTGTACTGGGAGCACTGGGGAGTGGGGACAGGAGGAAGGGGCCCGCCCTGGCTGGGAGAGGAAGGAGGCCTCTCTCCCCAGGCTGACTCTACCCAAAATGATGAAGTAAGCACATTTTGATGCTCCATCCCCCCCGACTCCCCTCCCCTCTGCCTGCCTGGCTCCTCATAAGCTCTGCAGTGCTATGGGCTCTGAGTTACTCTCTCCCAGAGATACCTGGCTATTCAGTTCAGCCACCTGAGGGAGTGCAGGGACCAGACAGCTCTGATATGGGGGCAGAGAGAGAATTGACTATGGGAGACAGGTGTCTCATTTCTCTACTCAGGTGTGCAACCCCTCCTTCTACCTTAAGCCAAGTGTGGGTGCACGCACGCGTGCGTGTGCGTGAATGCTCACGTGTGTGATGAGGGTGTGGCAGAATTTCCAGAAGCTCAAGCCACAGCTGCTTCCCTTGCCCCTTCCCTGTATGCCCAGCCACCTCCACCACCTTTAAGGATGGGACTGGATGGCTCTGGGAACAGCCTCTCTCAATCCTTCCAAACCCTTGAGCTGCCCAAATGCCAAGCTAATCCCACCCTCTAGGATTGTACTTGAGAACTTCGGGAAGTGGGGAACAATGCTATCGTGGGATGTGTTTATCTCTGCATCAGGCGTGAAAGCCCGGCAGACAGGCTGGCGACTGGAGGGGGGCTGAGGGGCCACTGAGTCCCAGAGACTGGAGGTCTCGGTCAGTAAGCACTGGGGAGGGGCCTCGGCTTGCCCCGGACCCTGAGAAATGGGTGTGGCCGAGCCACCTCCCACTCGCCACTGCAAATCACTCCTCAGGGGAAGGCCTTTTGCTAAGTCAGGAAAGACTTTGGCAGGTCACGAGGACCTTTTGATGACCACACAATAGCGACAGCAGGTGTTTATTGGGCACTTACTATATAGCAGTGCCATTCCAAGTGCATATCAACTCATTTAATCCCCCCCCCCGTATCTCTGTAAGATTAATACCATTAGTGTTATCTGTATTTTACAGTTGAGGAAACTGAGGCACAGATATGTTCTGATGTTTGCTGAAGGTTATAGTGTTGATGAGAAGTGAGCCTAGGATTTGGCTCATTCCATCTGAACTCCAGAGCTCATGCTCTTCTCTGCTCCATGTTGGGGTGGGGGTAGATGTCCTGTGAAGTCCTGAGTCCCTACTCTAAACCTGCAGACCCCTTCCTCTTCCCCAGTGTCCCACCTGGTGTGGCAAACAGCACAGAATTGGGAGCCAGGAGCCTTGGGGTCTTGTACCTCTAGCATGCTATGTGGCTGTGGGCCAGTCCTTGTTCTCTGGCCTCAGTTTCCTTATCTGCCCTGTGCGGGCCTTGCACTGAACCTGCTGCTTCCTGAAGGACCTTGCAGGTGCCACCTGGAATTGTGCCCCCCTAGCTTGGAACTCCTGTTTGTTGGGCCTCCCTGGGATCATCCTGGCCCCCTGGGAACAGCTGGGAGTTGAGGAGAAGACAATGGCCTGAAAGACCTATGTGTCTGGACAGCTCTTGTGTGTCCCTGTGGTGGCTGCCTCTTTAATTATTTTCTATCAAGAGGAGCAGCAGCGTCACAGATCAGAGATATTGGCCAAATTTGCTCACTTACCCAGACCCCCATCTGGGTGTGCGGTGGGGGCAGGAAGAGGGTCTGCTGGCATCTGATTCCCACCAGCCTCCTCTGACTGTGTTCACCTCCACAAAGGCAGTGGTAGGGATAGGGTCAGACCCTTGGCTCTCACTACCCTTCCATCCTTCTCTTCTCCAGTCCTCAGAACACCCAGTGGGCAGCATCTCAAATTATCCTCCTTGTGCACTAAGCCCTTTCTTCCCCTCCAAACCACACCCTGGAGAGCCTTTCTATTTATCCAGTAGATTTGCTAAGTGCCCACTATGTGCCAGGTGCCACGCCAGGTGCAAGAAGACGGGGATAAAGCTTGATTCCTGCCCTGAGGAGCCCAAACCAGTCCCTCATTCCTTACTCTCCATACGTTATCACTTAGCCATACCCTCATGCCTTTGGAGGATCCCTAAAGGTAGGGGACAGAGGTGGACAGAGGGATTCTCTGGGAGATCAGAGTAGATCTGGGGGCACCAGAGCAAGAAGCAAGAGTCGGATCTGGAGACAGTAGGCCCCACAACAGATGCACCTGGCCCTGGAACCCTTTTGACATCTGCCTGGGCCAGTGCCTGCGTGGGAGGAGGATGGTGGGTGCCATCTTCCTCCTTGCTGGAGACTTCTAGCAAGACAGTAGCCTGTTTGCTGAGCTGGAATCCTGAGACCTGTTAGGGCCAACTTGGCTGTGGTGAGTAGATGATCCCAGAACTTTAAGGGAAAGAGCCTCTCTGGGTCTGTGTGATTGGCGAAGACTTCTCTGAGGAAATGACATTGAAATGACATTTCAGCTGAGACGTATAGGATGAGAATAGTGTGTTAGGGTCAGGTTCAGCCGTGAGTGACAGAAAAATTCCACAAATAATGGTGGTGTAAACAAGATACAAGTTTAGTTTTCTCTGACATAAATGAAACTCAGAGCTAGGTCATTCAGGGCTGGTAGGGCATCCCCATAACCATCGAGGATCCAGCCTTCTATCTAATGATGTCATGCTACCATTGTCAGATACACAGCTTCCATCTCATGGTCCTAAATGACTGCTGAACTCCAACAATTATGCCCACAGTCCAGTCAGTGGGAAGGAGAAAAGAAGAGGGAGAAGGGCATGCCCTTCCTTTAAGGACACATCTTAGTCGGTAGCACACATCATTTCTACTTATATACCACTGTGTAGAGGTTGCTGTATACTTAGCTACAAAGGAGGCTTGGGAATTTGTCTCTATTCTGGGCAGCATGGATCTAGCTACAGATCAACAGTTTTATTTCTAAAGAAGAAGAGGAGGTGATGGATAGAAGTCTATGCCACAAGGAATTAGCTGGGTGAAAGCTGGGGTTGATAAAGATGAGAGTGTCAAGATAGAGGGATTACCATGTTTGAAGCCCCTTAAGCAGGTAGGGCCTTGAGAATGACTCCTTGACTCCCTGTTTCTAGTGTGATCAGCTGAGTGATTGGTGACTGCATCTATTGAGCTAAGGGACCTTGAAGAAGGAGCAGGTTTGGTGATCAGGACAAGTTCAGTGTTGGACCCATTGAGTTGAAGGGCCTGTGAGCCATACATGTAGGGAGGCTCGTGGATACAGGGTCTGGGCTCAGGAGACAGGTCTCTATTGGGAATTGTAGTGGCATTGTCAGTGGCAACTTCATCCATTATGGGAGGGAATGAGAAGGCCCAGGGAGCAGTGTAGAGAAAACACCTAGGGCACGGCCCCAAGAACCCAAGGAAGATGTTCACCCTCATTTTGTGCCCTCCTGGTCTCTGGTTCCCTTTGGAAGCATTATCTTTCCACCATTTTGTGGTATGATATATCAGATGATTTGCTCTCCCATTCCATAGTTTGGAAGGATCCCTAGAGACATGTACCACCAGACCCTCCCTCTCACCTCCATGGGATGGTCCAGAGTCTAGGCGGCCATGTGACCTAAGCTCAGCTGGACAGATTCTCTCTCGGGACTGGGCATCGTGAGCACCTGACGCTAGCATGGAAGAGGCCTTTGGAGTTCAGCCAAGTAATTTCTGTTCCATTTCCAAGCGAGGTATTCTAGCCTTCTAGTTCATTCCCTAGCTAGTTCCTCAATATTTTTCCGATAAATTCTTTTTTTTTCCCCCTAGTTTTTGGCTTATAAATGCCAGGGTTGGTTTCTGTTACTTGCAAATGAAGAGGAGCCAGCAAAAGGAAAATGAACCGAACAGGACTTCAGAGGGGCCCGAGAGAAACTAAGAGAGTGAGGTTTCACAAAAATAAGCAAAAGAGTATATCTCAAAGGAAGGAGTAGCCAGCGGTGTCAATTTTTATTTAAAAAATGTCCAGTATGTCTAAATAAGCATAGCAGGAAAAGGCAAGAAGGAGACACAGTTGTTAATAATGATTAAGAATGGTGGGGAGGCTTTGCTAGATCTCGGTTTCAAAGGAAGGAACCCAACTCATACTTGCTTAAGACAAGAACAACACAAAAGTAATTTATTGGCTCATGATCACTGAAAAGTCCAGGGGTGGACCTGTCTTTCGCACAGTTCGAACAATGTCATCAGGTCTGCTCTCCTGTGTCAGCTCCCTCCTCAGGCATCACCTCCTTAGGCAGCACTCCTGGCAGCTCCTGCCAGACACGCACCCACTCGCAATTCCGGAGCAGAAAACTGGTGACTCCAGCGAACTCCGGGGATTAGCCCTGTTGGCCTCGTTTGGGTCATCTGTCCTTCTTGAGCCAATCACTGAAGCCAAGATATTTTGGTGCTTGAGTGGCCAGGCCTGAATCACACGGCTCCCCCTGGAGATGGTCGGGCGGGGGGAGGCATCTTCATCGAAGCCCCTTTTACTGAGGTCCTCGGTGTTGCCCAAAAATAAATCTAGACACAATCATCAGAAGAGGGGATGGGTCCTGGGCTTGGCAACCAAATTGGCAGTCTAATTTACCAGGGGGAAGGTTACAGATGGCCAGGTTTGGGTCACAGAGTCATACCTGAGGGCACGGGGCAAGGCTACTGAGGCATACTTCCCCAAGGCAGTGAGTACTAGGCAGAGACTTGCACGAACAGGTAGTTTCGGTGGGGGGCAAATGTAAGGACGGTAAAAGAGTGTAGTTGTTAAGCGGATGGACTCCAACGTCAGAAACTCCACTTGAGTCCACCTGGATTTGCCATTTACCCTTTTACTTCTGAGTCTCAGTTTCTGATCTGAAAATTGGGTTCATACAGGAATAGTGCCTACTTCTTAAAATTCTTATGAGAATTAAAGGGAATAACCTACCTCAAGGGTTTAGCCGCGTTCTTAGAAGATAGTAAGTGTTCAGTGAATGTTTGCTATTAAAAAAAAAATTCTTTTAAGTAATCTCTACACCCACTGTGAGTCTCAAACCCACAACCCCAAGATCGAGAGCCACCTCCTCCACTGACTGGGCCAGACGGGTGCCCCAGAATATTTGCTGTTATTACAGTGGCCCTGGGGGTTTGTTTCACGCCCTCGGTAGGGGAGCAGGCAGTCTTCAGAGCCCCCCATTCCTCACGCCGTCCGAGTGCCCCAGTTCAGACCTCAGAACTCACTAGTGGGCTCTATCAAAGTCCAGCCATATTCCAAACCCAGGGATGGGGAAAAGAGTGGGGGCCTGGTGGGAGGGTGTGGTCAGGGTGGATCACAGTAGGGCTGGGTCGAGGCTAGTGAGAAGATGCTGAAGGCCAGGGACTGGAGAGGAGGGTGAGGGAGGCCAGGAGGGTGAGGACTAAGGGGAGGGGTGATTTTGGGCAGAGCCAGCAGGGGTCACTGCAGATCTAAATAACTTCAGGGAGGCTGCAGGCCACCCAAGGGCCCTCTCACACTACTACCTGCCTCAGTAACTGTCATCGCCGGGATGTGGGGCTCAGGCCAGTTTTGGGCAGTGGGTTTGGGGTTTGGCTCATGCAGTTGGAGGTGGTTGCCGAGGATGGCTGCCTTCAGTGCCCTCTAGGGCTTGAGCTGTCTCTCTTTGATGGAGGCCCTTATGTTGGGTGTGTACCTGAATTTCCACCTCGTTGGACCCTGAGTTCCGGCCGTACCTTGCAAGTGTCTCTTGAGATGCTTCCCTATAAAGAGCTCTGAGACCAAACGAGTTTCCTTGTCTCATTCCTCCCCTCAGAGGGTCGTGGCCCAGATTAGCGTGTTGGAGGCTCAGAGGAGTCCTGCAGGCAAAAAAACCCGTCAGGCTTTGTTTGGCCCCGGTTTCCTGGGCTTATGGGAACGCTTTCACAACATGCTTAGGGAAATACTGATTTAAGGGATCGTCCTGGGCAGAGGGCGCATGCCCTAGGAGGTGAGTGTGTCCAGCCCCTCCCCTCCCCCCACCTTTTGTTGTAAAGTAATGTGGAACACATGCTTGTTGTGGAGAAAAGGAAAAAATCAAAAGTGCGAAGAGGAAAATTGCTTCCCCCAGCTGTTGCTCCTTAGAGCTACCTCAGAAAGCTCTGGCCACTGTCCTCCCTCTTTCTAGGGAGCAGGAGGTGACCGTGGGGTTTCCCCTCGAGGTACACCCACTGGTGGTGTACTTCTGGGCTTCTCCCCAGCAGAAGAGAGCCCTGTTTAGGGGTCGTCTTATCCAATCCTCTGTCTCCACGCTGTGCAATTCTTGCCTCCCTTTCTTGCGGACATCCCTAGGGGGACAGAGGATGTTGGTGGTGGTTTAGCGGGTGTTGAGTGGCATGGAGGAGAAGTGGGTACCCAGATCATCAGGGTAGAAGGAGATCTTCTTTTCTAGGTGGGGGAACAGGCCCTGAGAGGGGACGTGGCTTACTGGGGCTTCACAACGAGCCAGCGGTAGAGCCGGCAGAATCCTGGGTCCTGGCCAGGTGCCCTCCGCACCTCTCCTCCAGCTCTCGAAGCCAGCAGGCTGTAGAGAGGGGCCTGTGCCCTCCGATCAAGGCTGCAGTTTCCTCTGTGGGACCGTCAGGCCACCCGGGCTGTGTGGGTGCTGGGTACGCGCACCACGGTTGTGTAACAAGCTCTGGGGTGTGTGCACGCGCTTAGAAACCTGATGCAACAGGGAAGTTGCGGTCCCGTGAGCTGGGGTGTGGGCGCTTGGCTGGGGCCCAAACCACAAGGAGTATTTGGCTTGTAGCTGTGGAGGCCAGGCACGGGGGTCGCAGAGTTGTCTACGTCAGGGCTTGTCCATTCCTGGGTGCCCACATCCTGGTCCCCGTGGGCACAGGGCTTGAAATGGGGCTGCCTGGCCGGCTGATGCTGGAGGAGGGTGTTGATGCAGAGAGGGGGGCTCGTCCCATCCTCATCCTGTTTGCCTAGATGCCTATTGTGATGGGGGTGGGGGCAAGTGGGGCCTCCTCTCTGTGGTTCCGTCTGTTTCATCTTTTCCCGGTTGGAAAACTGACCCCTCCCCCCCACCCCCCCTTCCTGGAGCCCTCACCTCAGTTCCAGTTCATTCTGCACAGCAATATCTGTCTTTCACTCCTTCTACCTTCCTGAACCCCCAAACCCCCGAACCATGGTCTTTCCTGCATATTCCCCCGTTGAGGAGAAGCAGAATGGGGGAGGAGAAAAAGCAGCCGTATTGCAGCCAGGCTAGATTCCAACTGCCCACTGCTGTTTCCGAACAGAATGAGTGAGAAGGATCCTTGTTCTTCCTCAGCCTCCATGTGCTCGTCTGAGAGATGGGGCAATGAGGCTTCTGCCACAGAGCTGTTGGAAGGGACGCTAGGATATCTAGGAAGGGGTCTTACGAATGAGCGTTGCCCTTTCATTCAATCCCACATGGATTGAGCATCTGGGCACCCTCACTTACAGCATCTTCAGCATCAGATGGGGCAACGGGCACTTTAAAGGGCCAGGGGGCCTAGAAGGGGATGAACAGGAAAAGCAGGCACTGTCCTGCCTGCTCTGTGCCTGGCGAGGATCTCAGCGGCCACCTGGGAGCCCTCCCTCCACTCTTGTCCTTGAGGGAGGTGAGGTATGTTTGTTTTTTCTGTCCCGTTCCACCTGCTCCAGTCTCTGAGAGAGGCAACATTCTTTAGGGTAGCCGGTGGGTTGCAGGGCCAGGGAAGGGGAAGAAGGGCATCTGTGTCCAGTGTCCTCACCTCCCTCCCTGGCCAGGCTGCACAGGCCCCCTGTGGGGCTCCTCCTCAGTGCCCCCAGAATGCCTTGTGTCTGTATCACTTTATCCTGCACCAACTCCCTCGTGGTTGATAATCTGTTTATGCATCTATTTAAAAGTAATGATAGGGGCGCCTGTCTGTGGCTCAGTCGGTTGAGGTCGTGATCTCGTGGTTTGTGAGTCCAAGCCCCACGTGGAGCTCGCTGCTGTCAGCGAGGAGCTTGCTTCGGATCCTCTGTCCCCCTCTCTCTGCCCCTCCCCTGCCTGCGCTGTCTCGAAAATAAATAAACATTTAAAATAAAAGTAATAACAGCATACAGTGCTTGCTGGGTGCTAGGCTCCGCATATATTAACTCATTTCCTCCTCACAGCAGAGGTATGTACAAACACTATCTGTGAGGAAGCTGGTGCTCGGAGAAGCGTGTCCTGCTCAGATTCAAATAACCTGTGCTGTCTAATTTCAATCACTATCGTATCACCCTGTTTTATTTTCTTCAGAACCTTGATCATAGATAGTTGTCTTGTGTTCACGTGTTTGCTTACTCATTGTTCGTCTCTCTGTCTACACAGCAAGCTCCATGAGGCCAGGGACTTTGTCTTTCTTATTCACATTCCAGAGTCTGTCCTGGTGCCTGGTGGATGGTAGATACTCAGTAAATATTTGCGGGGAGAACGAGGTGCTGAGCCACTCAGTGGAGACTCCTTGAGGGTATGTCCCGTGGTTCACTCTGTTACTCCCGGGCTGCCCAGCACAGGCCCTGGCCTAGCATGGTGCCCGGGAAGCAGTTTGCTAAATGAGTCAAAGAATGTAAAAGGGTCCAGAGAATTCAGTTGTTGCTGGTGTCCCCTTCAGACTCTAGGAACTAGTGAGAGATGTTCAGCCACAAGAAATATGGGGGAAGAATTTATCCTTCTTGGGTCTCTGTTTTGGTTTCCCTGTGTGATTTTGTGTGTGGGCACAGAGTGGGTACAGGGGGGCAAAGTATGAGTAGGAGATTGGAAACATAACAACTGCTGGGAAGAGATCTTTATGTCCAAAGGCAGGAGATATAAACAGAGCGTACGTGTGTGGCCCAGAGGAGGCTCGTTGTCGTAAGTGATGAACACACGAGTGAGTGAGTAAAGGAGTGAGTTGAGCCAACTACATAGTGAACTCCTCGAAGACAGGCTCATTTTCTTGGTGACCTTAGCCCCCAAGCATAGGCCCACATCAGGGCTTGATATGTGTTTGCTGAATGAATGAATGAATGAATGAATGAATGAACAAGTTGGTACCAAGATGTATGGAAATGATTAGAAAAGATGGGTCTTGCAAAGAGCCTTGAAGCCCTAGCGAACTAGACCAAGGATGCAAATTCTAGCCTCTGTGTCTTTTCCACAGGAGTTAGGGTCTGAGAAGTAAGGAAGGTGCAATGCCAGGAGCATGGCTTCCCCTTATTCGTTCTTTCCAGGTGATCTATCTGGGGTAGTGTGTAGATACTAATACAAAAAAATGACTGAATGTTTACTGAGCACTAACTATGTGCCAGGCTCTAAGCTCTTTACATGCTTTAAGTAGCTTAATCCTTTCAGCAACATATGAAATAAGTTGCATTATTTACTCCATTTTATAGAAGAGGAAACCGAGGCACAAGAGAGGTTATGTAAATTGCACAAGGTCATCTGCCTAAAAAGTGTCACACGGTCATTGCTCAGGCTCTGCTGGGAAAAGCAGTGGCTGCCCATCCGTGTGGCCAGTAAATGATGTTCTCTGGGTCTTGCTTTGGCTGTGTCACCTTTCCAGGCCTCAGTTTCTTCATCTGTAGAATGGGAACACACATCGTGATGTGTTTGGAGACCGAAGTCAGAGGACTTTGCAAACTGTAAAGGGCTACGGGGCTCTTCTAATGGGATTTTCCACTTCCTCCTCATGAGTCACCATTATCTTGATCATGATCAGGAGCAGGATCATCTTTACAACTGGTCTCCTGCCATTCATATGCCAGCACTGGCAACCCTGGAGACAGATAAATCCACTTCCCATTCATAGATAATTACTGTCTGATTTGGCCTCCACTTCTCTCCTATTTCCATTTTTATTCTCTACTCTCTAAGCCTTGACTCAGTTCCCACCCCATCTTCTCTTTCCTCAATTATTGCAACAGTCTCCCCAACGGGCCTCTCAGCCTCTGGACTCTTTCTCACCTCTATTAACTAATTTGCTTAATATGTAAATCAAAACTTGTCACTCTCCTGCCCTCATGCCAAGAACTGACTAAACTTTTTTTTTTTTATGAAACATTAAGCCTTTGGTTATGTGGGCCCTTGGAAACACTTCATTTCCAGGCCACCCGGTGCCCTCCAGCCATGCCATATGTTGGCCGTTCCTGTAATAAAGCAGGATTTTCATCCCTCTTTGCCTTTGCTTATGCTGTTCCCTCTGCCTAGCAGGTCTTTTCTGACTTTATCTCTACAGTGAATGCCCACTCATTCATTTTACCCTTCAGAACAAAAAAAGCATCATTGCCTTTTCTGGTTATAAAAGTGATGCATGTTTATTGGAAATAAACAATATGGAATACATTTGGGAAAAAAAAGGAAGTATTTCCTCTTTCCACGGTTCCAACAATTGGAGATAATCACTATTCAAATACTATGAGTATAATCATGAGTTTTTTCTGTAGATAGATATGTTTTTAAATACATGTATATACCACATACTTACAAAAATGAGATCATTTGTGCTATTTGGTAAGCTACCAAAATGAAATATTTTGGATATCTTTTCCTGTGAATAATCATTTTTACATAGTAATTTTTTTTCTTCATAACTCGATTTCAATTCAGATGTTTACTGTCTTGGAAGGATCTCTTGGCTCTCTCCTTCTCCTCCAGCCCCCATCCACAGTGTCCCTCCTGCAAGGACTCATCGCACCTTGTATCTCTTTCTTTGAAACCTTTCCCCCTTGTAGGTCATCATTTGATATAAAAGGAAAATGCGTGAAACAATATTTATAAATCTATGTTAATGGGCACACGATGTATAAAGATATCATCTGTGACAATAATATAAAGGGGGAGAGATGGAGGGGTAAAGGAGCAGAGTATTTGTATATTGAAACTAAACTGGTATTTAAAAAAAATTTCAATGTTTATTTTTGAGAGAGAGAGAGAAAGAGAGAGACAAGTGAGTGAGTGGGGGAGGTGTGGACAGAGAGGGAGACACAGAATCTGAAGCAGACTCCAGGCTCTGAGCTGTCAGCATAGAGCCCAATGTGGGGCTTGAACCCATGAACCATGAGCTCATGACCTGAGCCGAAGTCGGATGCTTAATTGACTGAGCCATCCAGTGCCCCCTAAGCTGATATTATTAAAACCAAGTTGTTATAAATTTAAGATGTTAATTGTAATTCTAAGGTAACCACTATGTAAATAATAAAAAATACACGAAAGAGGAAAAAAGAAGGGCATCAAAATAGTATACTACAAAAAAATCAACTAAGTGGGAAAAAAAAGCAGTAATAAAGGACTTGGGGAAAAACATACAGAAAACAGCTAAATGGCAAAATTAAATCACTCTTTATCAGTATTCACAGTAAATACAGATGAATTAAACTCTCCTTTTTAAAAAAATGTTTTATTTTTGAGAGAGAGGGAGAGCACAAGTGGGGGAGGGACAGATAGAGAGCTTGAATGTGGGAGGGGCAGAGAGAGAGGGAGACAGAGGATCCTGAGCGGGCTCTGCATTGCCAGCACTGAGCCCAATGCAGGGCTCAAACTCACGAACCCATGAGTTCATGACCTGAGCTGAAGTCAAACGCTCAACCAATTGAACCATCAGGTGCCCCGAATTAAACTTTCTTATGAAAAGGTAGAGATTGGATTTGAAAAGCCATACACTGTCTATAAGAAGTTCATTTTAGATACAAGGGCATGAAGAGATAGGAAGTAAAAGGATGGAAAAAGATATCCTATGCAAATAGTAGCCAAAAGAGAGTTGGGGTGGCTATAAATAGACTGTCAGTCAAAAAGCATTATAAGAGAGAGAGAAGGACATTATAGATTAATAAAAGTTTCTTATCATCAAGGGGATATAACATTTATAAACCTCTATACACCTAAAAACAGACCCCCAAAATATATGAAGCAAAAATTGACACGATTGAAGGGAGAAATAGACAATTCCACAACAATAGGTGAAGACTTCAATACCCCACCTTCAATAGCAAGTAGAACAATTGGACAGAAAGTCAATAAAGAAATAGTAGTGGTCTTGAACAACACTATGAACCAATTAGGCCAAACAGACATATATAGAACACTCCATCTGATAATAGCAGAATACACATTCTTCTCAAGTGCACATGGAACATTCTGTAGGATGGATCATATGTTAGCCACAAAACAAATCTTAACAAATTTTAAAAGATTGAAATCATGCAAAGTATCTCTTCTGACCACAATGAGATGAAACTAGAAACTAGTAACAGAAAGAAAATTGAAAAATCCACAAATATGTGGAAATCAAACAACACACTTGTGAACAACCAATGGGTCAAAGAAGAAATGTCAACGAAAACTAGAAAACACATTGAGGGGCACCTGGGTGGCTCATCAGTTAAGCATCTGACTTGGGCTCAGGCCATGATCTCATAGTGCATGAATTTGAGCCCTGTGTCAGGCTCTGTGCCTGTTTCAGATTCTGTGTCTCCCTTTCTCTTTGCCCCTCCCCTGTTTGTGTTCTCTCTCTCAAAAATAGAGAAATAAAACAGTAAAAAAGAGAAAAAACATTGAAATGAACAAAAACAAAAAGACAACATATCCAAACTTATGGGATTCAGAGAAAGCAGTGCTCAGAGAGAAATTTATAGTTGTAAATGCCTACATTAAAAAAAAAGAAAGACTTCAAATCAATAATGTAAGTGTACACCTTAAGGAATTAGAAAAAGAAGAGCAAGGTAAACTTAAAGCTAATAGAGGAAGGAACTAATAAATATTAGAGTAGAGATAAGTGAAATAGAGAATAGAAAAGCAATATGGAAAATAAAACCAAAAACTAAACATCAACAAAATTGACACATGTTTAACTAGATTGACTAAGATAGAAGAGAGAACACTCAAATTACTAAAATCAGAAACGAAAGTGGGGACATTACTACTGACCTTACAGAAATATAAAGGACTATGAGAGAATATGATGGGGGTGCCTGGCTGGCTCAGTTTGAGGAACATGCGGCTCTTGATCTTGGGGTCATGAGTTCAAGCTCCATGTTGGGTGTAGAGATTATTTAAATAAATAACAACTTTTTAAAAGTTAAAAAAAAGAGAGAATACTATGAACAGTTTTATGCCACAAATTGGATAACCTAGATGAAATGGACAAATTCCTAGAAACAAGTAAACATCCAAAATTGACTTAAACAGAAATAGACAGTATAACAATTAAAAAGGGTGAATCAATAACCAAACAACCTCACAAAGAAAAGTCCAGGACCTGATGGCTTTACTGGTGAAATCTACCAACCATGTAAAGGATTAACACCAATCCTTCTCAAACTCTTCTAAAATATTAAAGAGGAGGGAACATTTCCAACTTGTTCTATGAGGTCAGCATTACCCTGATACCAAAACCAGACAAAAACAATACAAAAAAAGAAAACTACAGGCCAATATTACTTATGCATATAGATGTAAAAATCTTAAGCAAAATACTAGCAAACCAAATTCAGCAGCATATTCAAAGAATTATACATCTCAATTAACTGGGACTTACCCCTAAAATGCAAGGATGGCTCAATAAAAAAAAAAAAAAAAAGCGGTCAATGTAATACACCACATTAATAGAACAAAAGGAAAAAGACACATGATCATCTCAATTAGTGCAGAAAAATGCATTTGACAAAGATACAAACAAATTCATGATTAAAAACACTCAATGGGCTATCTGGGTGGCTCAGTCAGTTAAGCATCCAACATCCAACCCTTTATTTTCGCTCAGGTCATGATCTCACAGTAGTGAGATCAAGCCCCTCATCAGGCTCTGTACTGGGTGTGGAGCATGCTTAAGATTCTCTCTCTCTCTCTCTCTCTCTCTCTCTCTGCCCTTCTCCCCTGCTTGATCACTCTCTCTGAATATACATACATAATACATACATACCTAAAATAAATGTAAAAAAAACTCAATAAACTAGGAATAGAAGGAAAATTTCTCAACACAACAGAGGCCATATATGAAAACTACCCACCTAATGTCGTTCAATGGTGAAAGACAGAAAGCTTTTCCCCTGCAGTCCAAAACAAAATGAAGATGCCTGCTTTTTGTCGCTTCTACACAGTAATGGAAATTCCAGCTAGAGTAATTAGGCAAGAAAAAGAAAGAAAAGACATTTAATTGGAATGGAAGAAGTAAAATTATCTGTTTGCAGATGACTCTACCTTACTATATATAAAAATTACCTCAAAGGGTTCCTGGCTGGCTCAGTTGGTTAAACCTCCGACTGTGGCTTAGGTCATGATCTCATGGCTCTTGAGTTCAAGTCCTACTTTGGGCTCTGTGCTGACTGCTCAGAGCCTGGAGTCTTCTTTGGATTCTGTGTCCCTCTCTCTCCGCCCCTCCCCCCCTCACACTCTGTCTGTGTCTCTCAAAAGTAAATAAACATTAAAAATTACCTCAAAATGGATTAGTCACCCAAATTTAAGAGCTAAAACTTTGAAACTCTTAGAAGAAAACCTAGGGAAAAAATTTAAGACCTTGGATTTGGCGATGATTTCTTTAGTATGATGCCCAAAACACAGGCAACAAAAGAAAAAAGATTAATTGGACTCCATCAAAATTAAAAACCGCCACTGAATTATACGCTTAAAATGCTAAATTTTGTGTTTTGTATATTTTACTATAAAAAAAGTTAAAAAAATAACTAAACTAGGGAAAACCCTTCAATTCCATTTCAAATGTTTACTGTCCTAGAAACCTCTCCTCTCCCTTCCCCCCATCCCCATCCACAGTGCCTCTCCTCTGAGGACTCATTGTACCTTGTACATCTCTATTTAAAACCTTTCCTAGGGGTGCCTGGGTGGCTCAGTCAGTTAAGCATCTGACTTCAGCTCAGGTCATGATCTCTCCATGTGGGGTTCAAGCCCCGCATCAGGTTCTCTGCTGTCGGCACAGAGCCCACTTCAGATCCTCTGTCCCTGCCTCTCTCTGCCCCTCCCCCTCCTGCTCTCTCTCAAACTAAACTTAAAAAAATTCTAAAAAAAGAAATCCCAATTATAAGGTCATTATTTGTTTATAAGCTGGTTACAAGTTGCCTCTGAAGGCAGTATGGCACAGTGGTTAGGGCCTCAGGCCCTGGAGACTGAGTTCACATCTTCGCTCTGCCTCTGACTGCTGTGTGACCACTGGCAAATTCCTTCACCACTCTGGGCCTCTACATCTTCATCTATAAAATGGGGGTGAGGCGAGCACTTACCTCATAAGGCTGTGTACCT
This sequence comes from Lynx rufus, assembly GCF_022079265.1. Lineage (NCBI taxonomy): Eukaryota > Metazoa > Chordata > Mammalia > Carnivora > Felidae > Lynx > Lynx rufus. The sequence goes on along the minus strand of NW_025814878.1, from coordinate 104,568,290 downwards.
AAAGGTCTTAGCAGGATGCTATGCATGCACGACCTGTTCAATATACGTTAGCTATTGTTTAACAAAACACAGATGGCTAGATTGTAAAACGAATGCTCAGTAACAAGCTTTGTTCTCCTCTCAGCCATCCCCAGAGGCTAGACGGATATGCATGTGAATGTTCAAACGTGTGTGGATGCGCTGCAGGGTGGGGAGAGGAGGGAGCAAGCCCTTTGCCCCTCCTCCCTGGACCTGTCCTCCCAGACCCTGGCCCAGCCCCAGCCTCCCTGCCCCTGCTGGGCTAGGGCAGGGAAGATGAGACAAGCCCCCCCTCCCTGTCTTTGGAGGATGGTACCCAGTGGCAGCAGGAGCCCCATTCTTCTTTTCTCCCTGGCTTAAAGGGGGCCCCTGGGCGTGCCCAGGTTGGGGAGGATGGGAAGGGCTCAGATTTGGGGGTTAGCGTCAGTCACTGCTGCCATATCAATCAGGGCCCTTTCATCAGCCGGAAACAGCTGCACCCGGCTGTCCCGGCAAGTCCAGACGGGGGTTCCCTGCCCCTCCCAGCCTGCCCCTCTTGCCCCCCTTCCCCAGCTGACAGTCACTCTTACCCTTCCCCGGATGCAGGGGACAGGCTGGGGCAAGCTAGGGACACACTCAGTTTCCCTTCCCTGCTGCCCCTCCCTGGGGTGACACCACATCCTCCCTCCCCCCACCCCACCTGCCCTAAGTCCCCAGGACCTGGGGTGGGGGTAGGAGCTGGAGGGGTGGTCAGGAGAGGACTCCACAGGCGACTGACTGCAGCGGTCAGGCCTGAGCTCCTTACATGCTTTAACTAGAACCCTGGCACAGCAAGGTGGTGGGGAGACCCCAGAGCATGGGGTGCAGAAGGCATTTGTTCAGGGTCACACAGTAGCTAAGCTAATGCTAGAACCCAGAACTTCAGATGCTACTCTCCTTTCCTTACCCTGCAGCCTTCATTTCCCTGTGTATTGAAGGATTGCCAAGGAGTCTCCTGCTTCCCCTCTAGCTCTGATATTGGGGGCCTGCTCAGAATCTCTCCTCCCTCCCAGCTTATTTTCCCCTGCGGAGGTGCCTAGGCTTGCTGGTGGAGGTGGCTGGGGGTCGGGTGAAGGAAAAGGAACCTTCCACCAGGTTCAGCCTCTGTTTTCAACAAGAGCCTCCTGTGGACTAAGGGTCCGGAGGCAGTTTTGTGGGGAGTGCCCGCTTTGGGCAGTGGCCAGATTGGTTTTGCTGGGTTCACAGCTCAGTGGTCTGCCCATTGGATAATCCAGCCTGGAGTCTGACAGATGCCTGATATATTTGACTTCTGCCAGAATACGATTGTTTAAGGCAACCCCAAGGTGTGGGGAGGGTGTGTACGGCTATGGAGGCAATGACCCGGGAAGGACCCGTGAGGGTCAGAAATCAGGATTCCAGGTAGGGGAGGGCTGGCTGAGTCAAACTCAGAATCAGGTATCTGGGGGTCCAGACTGCGGTGTTGCCCTGGCCCAGCCCCCTCTGAGGATCAGGACCTAGGCTGGAGTGCAGAGGGGTCCCTAAGGCCTCAGGGAAATGGCTCTCTTCCCCCTCTGACTTCTGTTTCCTGCTTGAAGGAGTGCAAGGGCCTCACTATAGTAACAGCCAATGTCTTCCCTTTTGGCCAGCATCACCAGACACAGCTATCAGCGAGCTGGGGGAGGGAAGCTGTGGGAGTCTTGGGGTGTGCTCTGGGCTCCTGGGGCTCTTCTCTGGGCTCCATACCCCCCCTCTCCCCCACCCCAGGCTGTATGACTTTAGGTGAGTCACTGGGACTTGTTCTCTCCATCTGGACAATGGGTCTCTGCCCTGCCCTCTCTCGACCACAGGTGGGTGTGGAAATCTCTAGGAAGGAGAGGGTGGGTCTCTGGGACAAGATGGTCCTTCGGCACTTACCCACCCCTCACCCCAAAGCCTGAGGCAGCTGCCTCCAAAGAGACAATTGTCAACCCGTCCTGAGTCAGAACACCTCCATCTCCAGAGAACATCTGACACAGCAGCGGGCAGGCTGTGGCCCTGCCCTCGGAGAGTTTACTGTCATACCCAGCCAGCAGGTACAGGCTGGGGCAGACAGAGGCCCAATTTAGACCTGAGGAGGAGGGGATAGAGGAGCCCCCGTAGCTACAGTCTGGACACATGGCTGGCCAGATACACCTGCCTTGTAAAACCACAGAAGGCCTTCCCGGACCAGCCCCAAAGGCAGCCGTGCCCTTTGTCCTTCTCTCATCTCTCTCTGCCTCTCCCTCACGGGCAGGGGAACGTCCTCTGTCTCCCAGCAGGCTGTGAGCACCGGCCTCTGCTGTCCTGGGGTCGAGCACAATGTCTGCCATGAGACATGCTCATTTGGTGCAGGCAGGGATGGCTGGTGGAACCTGACCCCTGCCTGCTTTCCTGTGCCCTGGACACAGCCTCTGGCTGGGGCTCCAATATTTCAGTAAAGGGGGATATTATGAGGTCACGGGCAAGTGTGTTTTGGGAGCCACGTAGGATCCAGAGGAAGAGAGGGTAAGAGAAACATTGTTTCATCCAGAGGAGGAGATGGGGTAGAAACTCAGAAGAAGGTTGAAGGTGGGGTGTTGGATCCCCTAAGAGATCCACTGGAGCTGTGGACCCTTCTCCTCCTTCCCGCAATCCTGAATCCTGTGAGGGTGGCGACTCCTCAGACGTAGACGGTTACTCCCAGGAAACTACGTCCCACATCCTTGCTGGCTCCCTGTCTGGCATGGGGGTTGTGGTCCCAGGACTCTGTCTTTGGGAGAAAGAGCCTGGTGCCTGGGGACTTACTTCTAAGTAAGACCTCTAATAGAGGTCTTGAGGTCAAAGAAGCATGGTAAGGTCTGGCAGGGGTGCATGTGAGGGGGCGGGGGTCCGAAGATCTTGGACATGGGTGGGCCTGAGTGATGGGGGGTGACTTGGGTATTCCCTATTCTCACTCCTGCCCCTCACAAAAAGTTGCCAGACAGAATTCAGGGTTCCCAGTTAAATATGAATTTCAGAGTCCTTGGCTCTGGGACCCCTTTCTGCATAAAGGAGGAGAGAATAAATAAATAATTAAAAAACTTTTTTGAAATGTTTATTTATTTTTGAGAGAGAGAGAGAGAGAGAGAGAGCAGGGGAAGAGCAGAGAGAGGGAGACACAGAATCTGAAGCAGGCTCCAGGCTCCGAGCTATGAGCACAGAGCCCGACGTGGGGCTCGAACCTACACACCGCGAGATCGTGACCTGAGCCGGAAGTCAGACGCTCAACTGACTGAGCCACCCAGGCACCCCAATAACAAATAAGTTTTAGCACATCTCAAATATTGCATGGGACAATAGGTGTCCCGTATTTTTTATTTGCTAAACCTGGCAATCCTATCCCCACACCCACCATGGCCTTTGTCAGGGACACCTGTCTCCCCAAGGCTGCCTGCAAATGGGGAAGGCCCAGCTTCCAGTGGGCTGGCCGTCCTGCTCCCAGCCAGCCTGAGAAGGCCCTGTGCTGGCTCCGTGGCTGTTACTGCAGGTACAGACAGTGGCTGTGTGAGTGGCAAGGCAGGGTGTGTGTGGAATGGGGGAGGGGAACTGGGCAGTGGCCGAGCCAGAGAGACAAGGGAAAATTTTTCTGTGGGTTCTGTCTTGTCCCCTCCCCAGACTCACCACCACTGGGGCCCTGAGTCACTGGGGCAAGGGGATGGGACAGACCAAACTTTTCCACTCAGCCCCCAGCCCTGCAACATGGCTCACCTGATGGCCCCGCCCATAGAGGGAAATTCCAGTCCTAAATCCTGTCCGGAATTCTCACCCTGGCCAGCCAGCTCTGCACTGGGGGTTGGGGAACTACTGGGGCCAGGGCACACCTATGGGACTCCCTTCTGCATCAAGAAAAGAGTGGCTCGCTTAAGGAGGGCTGGTGTGGGCACAGCTGGGGAGCGGTGGGGCTCGGTATGGGGGCGGCAGAGACGTGAAATCTGAGGCTGAGGCCAACACAATGTGTATAAAGGCGCATTGAGGCCACTCTGGTTCAGCTGACACCAATTTAGACTGTCCCCAAACCCCGTGTGTGTGTGCGTGCGTGCGTGCATGCCCTTCTCACCCAATTGCTGGTGGTGGAGGGGGTGTAATTACAGAGCCGTTGCCAACATAAAGCCCATATTCTCTAGCCTGATGTTCAAGGCCCTTTGTGTTCAGACCTCAAGGCACCTTCCCATGGTTATCCACTGCTGCTCCTTTCGGTGCCCTGGGCTCCTGTCCAGGTCCTCAAACTCAGATGCCTTCCAGGGGCCAGACAGGTAACTGGGGACAAGGGAAGTGGACTGGACTGAAGGGGGAGGTGTGCTACTCAGCTTCTCAATGGTTGTTGCATTTCTGGAATTTAAGATTCCAAAGCCCGTCCTCCCCCACCCCCAGCCTCATTGTTTACCTTCTGGCTCTGGAGATGGACTGCGCCTTTTTCAAGGACGCCCTGCAGGCCAGTGCGGGGTGGGCCAGACAGAACACGTCTGAGGGCCCGGATGTGGTCCACGGGTGCCAGTTTGCAACCTCCCATCTGGCCAAATTGCACCTTTCCTGTTTCGTGTATATGCCCCTCCCACTCCTGCCTCTGTGCCTTTGCTTAAGCTGTTCCCTTGGCCTGGAATGCCCTCTGCCATCTCTGGGCATCCGAATCCCATCCATCCTTCAGAGTTCAGCTCACAGGCCACCTTCCCCATGAAGCCTCTATCACCCTTGCCTCGCACTTCCGGCCTTATGTTAAGGTTATTTATATTCCTGTTGAATCACCTGTTGGGGTTGGTTCTGTGGTCAGGTAACTTCTGACTGCCTGGCCCAGGGCAGCGTTCAATAAAGAATTGTTGAATGAACGTCAACCGGGCAAATGTAACCGCGTCCGGCTCCCCCGCTGCCCTGCAACCCCTTTAAGCCAGAATTGGGCTCAAGTCATGGCTCTGCCTATTTCCTATAGCTGGATGACTTAGGGCAAGTCACTTGGAGGCTTAATTTCCTCATTTGTAAGATGGGTATGTTAATAGTATGTACATCTGATGATCGTCTGAAGAATAAACGTGCTAATGCATGAGAAGCACTGAGAAGTGTACCAGACACATCCGGTCATCACTCTTGTTATTACAAAGCTCCCATGCTGCCCTCCTCCACGAAGCCTTCCCCAGTCCTGCAGTCGGAATTAATCCCTTCCTCCATCGGGTTCCTACTGTACTTTGCCTTGTGTTATAATTAACAGTCTGTATTACTAACTCTTCCATCAGACTGTCACCTCTTGGAGGGTGGGGCTATGCCTCACTGATCTTTGGTTTTCTCAGTCATTCATGCGGCAGTTACTGAGTGCCTTCAAAAGCCAGGCACCGTGCCAGGGGGCTGGAGATAAGCCGGTGAAAGATACGTCCCTTATAGCACTTGGCTCTGTGTCGAGGTTATTGTTTGCAGACACCTCCTTCTGCTACCTAGTGTCTCCTTGCATCACTGGAAGTGGGCTGGAATGGGGTGGGCTAGAATGGGCTGGAAGGTCAGGGCCCAGCAAAGCCCAGGCTCAGCTGACCGCCGAGGGGCAGCTTTACCCCCAGTGTGGCCTTCTGTGCTAGGAGAGCAAGGTCGAGCTGGCAGTCAGGGAGCAGTGAGCAGGTTGGACATGGGGTGCCTCGGATCCTCCGGGTGAGGACTGAGATGGTGCTGACAGGTCCAGTGACTGAGCTGGGTGGAAACCCCCCAGCTTCTGGGTCAGCCCCCACTCCCTGCACTCCCGCATCCCCAGCTTTTACGTTAGGATTCACTACGTACACCCATGATGCAACCTGGACAGATAATTGTGAATCAGATGTGTACAAGCTCTAGAGCAGGCTCCTGAGTGCGACTTTAGCGAGATCCTTGGCCTCCCTGGGCCTCCATTTCGTCACAGGAGGAATTATGCGAGTTAATACCTCTATAGTTCTTTGCATTATTATGGGTTAGCTGCACTAGGTTGGGAGTTAGGAGCCCCAGGTCGATCCCTGGCCCACTCCCAATGCCCTTTGGGACCTCGGACAAGCCCTTTTCGCTGTGTGGGCCTGAGTCTCCCAGGCTGTAAGATCAGGAGTGGTATGTACTCATCTCCAAGGCTCCTCCCGCCTCTGAGAGCCTTTGATCTTAAGATTCTCTCCCTGGGGTCCAGCCTCTGTAAGTGGGGTTTGCCCTCCCTATTCGTAGGGACCAACTTCTCCCTGACAAATGGGGAGTCGTTTCAGTCATGTCTGAGGGGTCCCAGCCCCAATTCTCCAGTTCCAGTTTCAGTCTTGGGACTTGAGTTCCCAGTCCATGGCCTGAACCCCGAACTCCTCTTTCGCTGCCTCCATTTGCACATGGGACTAAGCTCAATGTCACCCGAGGAAGCAGTTGGGTCCCTGTGCCTGCACACCTCACCCTCCTACCCCTTTGCCGGGCCCACAGCCAGGGGGCAAGGAGAGAAGGGAAGGTACTTCTGAACTCACCTGCAGGGGTATGAAGCATGAGATGGGCAGGAGGGACAGCTTTGTCTTTAAGGGCCACAGCTGTAAGTGGGGATCTGAGAGTGTGGCTCTGGGAGGCCCTGCCTGAGTCCTGGTGGGCCATGGACAGGAGGGGCCGCCATTATGTATAGGTGGCCTCCCACTTGTACCTCAGCAGGCTTCCAAAGACAGGCGAGAGGGGTGGCGGTGCTGACAGTGGGCTCCCCTCCCCCACCCAGGCCAGAATGCGAGCTCTTTTTACTAACGCTCTAAGTCCCTGGTCCTCATTAAAGACCCTAATCCTCCGTCTGCCGGCTGCAGATTCAGAGGCCTCTACCCCCAGGTCTAGCGGGAAGGGGACAAACAACCATGGTTTCACTGGCCCTTCCCCCACCCCCACCCATAAGACTGGGCTTGGGCACCTGACTGAGTCGTCAACGGGCATCTGAGGGCCACCAGAACCCAGGGTAGAGCTTCTGGGAAGTAGAGGAGGGAGAAGACAGGCCTCTGAGGGGAGGAATCCTAAGAAAAGAGGGAAAAGAGGAGGAGGTGATGGCAACGTTCTGACCAAGTGGGAGAGTCCCTGGCAAGCGACACTTCTCCCTTTCCCTCGCCCCTTGCCACCCTGGAGATCCCCCACTGAGGGATGCCCACAGGGCAAGCGTGGGCACCCAGGGCACCCTCATTTTCCTTGGGTTTCTCCAATAGGGCTGATCACTTCCTCCCTTGCTCTTGCCTCCCCTCCTGGGGCCTCCAAAGGCCAAGGGGAACACACACTCTAGCAGGTAAGCATAGCAAGTGCTGGAGGAGGCTGGGGCCAGCATTCACAACTGGCTCCTGGGCCAGGCTGGCAACGTGGCCATTGGCCTAGAGCTTCCTTGTGGATGTGGAGTAATCCTGTCCCTTCCCTTTTACCTCCTTTCCCCCTGGATTGCCGACAGCAGCTTCCTAGGGCTCTTCTTTGAATAATGCCTAAAGTGGGCTTCTTCGGGGGGCCCAAGGTTCTCGGGGCCCACCCATCCCCCAGGTCTACTGGGTGCTAGCTGGGGGTGCTGGGCCAGGGATTGCTGGGGTCCCCGGGGAGAGAAGACAACCCATCCTTAGGCAGCTTCCAGACTGATGGGCTGAGACACAGGCCTGCAAACAGAAACGTGCACCGTGTGTCATCCACTATTGACTCAAAGGGGCAGGTGGTTAGTCATTAGACCATGGACATAATCAACTATATCTCATCAGCAGCAAGACACATGGTTAAGTAACGTGCCGCCAAAAAGGAAGAACACTGCTAATTAAACTATGACCCAGTGCCTTCTTGTTATTGATTGCAAGGCGCATCCTGATTTCAGTGATGTTAAAATGTCAAAAATGTGTGTCAGAGAACAAAAATAAAAGCTAAAAACATTTCTCTTGGACACACATTTTTTTCCCCGCTTCTCCCAGCATTTACTTAGAAGGGTTGTTCTGAGGTTTATGAGATTAAGCATGTAAATCAGCACGGTGCCTGGCACATAGTCAAAGGTCACGAAACGCTCTCCATCGTTGCTACTGCTATTACATGTACATGGAAGTCCTTTTTGCTAATTTTGTACTGTTCAGAGGCCAAGGTCTCTGGGAACACAAGTGGCTAAAGGCAGAGGCGTCAGGAGAGCCAAGGAGGCAGCTTGGAGGAGGCACTATTCCATGGGTGAAATATACAGTGTACCTAGGGGGTTACAGTGTAATCCCCAAGGAGGCATCGGAAGGGGGCTGAGCCCAGAGACCCCTTTTGCCAGCCTCTCAGAGAAGCGCCATCCCGACTCATTACCCCTATCAATCAATCAGTCATTGGGTCAACTCATTCATTAAGACATTTATTGAGCACCTGTGCCTTCACAGGCACTGCTAAATCCCCTCCTCCAGCACCTCCCATGTGGCCCCAGCCTGGCCTCTGCCTGTTAGGACAATCCAGGCCTCAGCTATTTGAACTGGCACATCAAAGGCGGAATGGCCCTGACTCCTCATTAGGGGCTTTTTTTCCATGGATCGGCCAAGAAGGGCAGCTCCTCCCCTCTCGCCATCCCTAATCTCACCCACAACAGGGGAGGGCATCTTCATTTCCCAGACACTCCTAGGCTTTTGCAGATGCTATCCTCTCTGCCAGGACACCCTCAGCCCCGTTCTGTGTAAAGCCTCAGTCCCCTTTGTTACAAAGAGGGCTTTAAGCCTTTTCTCCAGGAAGCTTCTCTGAGAATGCCTGGCCCCCAGTCAGCTATTTCTTAGTGCCCTCGGGACCTAGTCTGTACCCTGCAAACTGAACCCTCGTGTGGTCTGGGCTTTTTTGCCTCTGTGTCCCAGTTCAGATGGCCAGATGGTTCAGGTGAACCATCAGATGGATCAGATGGCCACACAGGATAGGTGACCTGGCATTGGGATACTGCCCTCCTGACTTTATTCTGAGTTTTTATCTCCCAAACCCCTCTGGTGGGCTCCTGGGAATCAGACACTGTGACAGGCAGGAGTGGCCCTGCCCTCAGAGCCTTCTCAGCCTACGGGGCTATGGTATCCTCCTCTGTCACAACACACTCCTCGGATCTCCACCTCCTCCAGTGGGGACCCATCCTATGTCCCCCATCAGACTGGGGTATTCCTGTTGAGGGAGAGAGGCTGTATATGCTAAGCTCTTCAAGAGACCCTTGACTCCCCCCAGCCAGCCACAGAGCGCTCCCTAAACTCTGTCCCCTCTCTCCTACCCAAGCAGGCCCTCCGTTGTTTGTTGTTCAAGTGCAGACCCTAGGGGCCAAAGCCTTTCTCACACCCAGGACTGAGCTGTCCTGTCCTTAGCTTTCCAAGAACAGGCTCCATTGAGTGCATATAGTTGTGAAATGATCCTGCTGGGCCCTCCAAGAGATGAGGCCATTTGTGGGCTGAGTGGGCCATTACAGGCTGCCAAGGGTCAGGCTGGGGTCCTGTGGGAGCCAGGGCTCAGGCCTCAGCCTTAGGGAGGGCCCATCTCCTCCCTGCATCAGCCTCTAGGAGCAGGGAGCTTTGGGGAGTGGGGAGCCAAGTCCCTCAGGCCTCCCTCCTACTTTCCTCCCCACTAGGGCTTCTCCAGAGGAGAAGACAGGAAGAAAAATAGACCTTCCTAGCTGTGGGGCGAAACTGGCCCCAGTGGGCCTGGTGCAAAATGAAAACGCAGGTCTCTCGTTCAACAGCAGAACATTACGCTGAGCATGGGGGCCGATCACACACATCCTGCTGGAGACACCCTAGGACTCCTGTGGCCAAGCCCCACACTGTCCCAAGGAGGGGTCTGTGGCCTGAGAGAGGCAGGGTCTTGGCCACTGGCACCCCGGAATGGAGCCTGGGACTCCTGCTCCCTGTCCAGTGCTCGTCCCTGGGCCCCACTGCCCTCGGAAGACCTTCTTCCTCCTGCCCTCCTTGCTTGCTTCTGAGCCTCCTGAAATGCTCTCTGTCCCTCACAGTCTCCTTCTTCAAGGAGCCTTTCTTTCCTCTTTAGAGCAGTTTTACCTGCTGATTATTCCCATGCTTCTTACCCCTCCCAGGCTCATACACACAGCTCTACGCTTGAACTTCTCTCTTAATATGTTAGTCTATGTTAATGAGAGAGAACAGCCTCCTTCCTCCCGTGCCCACCAGCCTCTCCAGGTCTCCCTCCTCAGACTAGGAGCTCTCTGAGGACAGGGCAGGCCCTTCATTTGGACTGGGGGCTCCCTGGGGTTGGCAGTTCTGGGCCTCCCTCGAGGCTCTCCTCTGCTTGCCAAGCCGAGATCCTTCTGATGTTGCACTAAGGGGGTGACTGTGCCCTTATGTTGATACCCAGGTGGCTGTGTGTGTTGGGGGGTGCTGCTCCTGGCTGTCTGCCACCTTCTCTGTCCTTTCCTGATCAGGGGCAGCAGATCCTGTGAGTGAGGTTGGTTGGGGGAAATGGAGTCAGGGGTGAGGGAAGGAAACAGGGGCAGCAGGAGGCAGTGTGGCTGCATATTCCTCCTGCCAGCAGGGCCCCAAAGGAGAGTGGGCCTCCCCCTCAGGGGTGTGAGGGAGGACGGCTGCTCTTGGGCTGGGGTCAGGGGGAGGGAGAGCAGCCACTCAGCTGAGGCCCGTCACTCAGAGGCAGGGTTTGTGGCATTTGGGCCAGCAGGGGAGAAGGGAGGGAATGTGAGGAATATCCTGACTCAGCAGTCGCCCCCCCCCCCAGGGATGGGCGTTGGGGAGGACTGATTGCTGAGAACATGCAGACGGTGGAGGCCTGTCTGTCCCTCCCTCCCCCAATCCCTGATCTGAATCTGCCCGGCTGCGTTTGGGGAGGAGGCTGGGGACAGAGGTCAGAAACACTGGTGTGCCCCCAAAGATACTGGAGAGGCAAAGAAGGAAGTTGAGGGAGGGGGCTCTGGGTGTGTGTGTGTGTGTGTGTGTGTGTGTCTTTTGACCTTGTCATAGATGTTGTCATAGCTGTGACTATCAGCCAAGGAATGAACAGCCCTCTTCCCAAATGGAGAGGATTACTCCTCTGTGGGGACAAGGCAGAGGACAGTATGAGGGAAGGGTTTGGCTAAGGAGGGGTGTGGGAGAGGGGGAGGGGCATTAAACATGAAAGATGGTCGCCTGGACCCTGGGCCCAGTTGAGAGGGAGGTAAATGGAAGCTTGCTTTAGCAAATCAGGCGCTCCCTTCCCCAACGTGAACATAAGCTTGGTTAAGGCCGGGGCTGTCTCATAACTTCTCTTAATTATCTGACACCCCTCCACAGGGCTGGGTGCATAGTGGGCGTTCTGCCCAAGGCAGGTTTTGAGTACGCTTACATTATTTTTAAAGCGGTCTTGCAATAGCAGGTACCCCAAATTAAACTCACGCCCATAATCCCAGCTATTTACATTTCTTCTGGTACCTTCCAATGTCTTCGTAGGTTATACGCTTATGCAAGGCTGACTTATGTAAACTCAGCCTGAGTCAAGCTTTTCCAGCGGCCTTGGTGACCGAGAGCACTGGCTGACAGGGTGTAGACTCGCGTGTCACGCTCCTTGCTCCTTCACTCCGAAGTAACTCTTGTTCACGGGCACCCTCACTAGACGGGTTTCCGTCCCCCCACCCCGCCATGTTTACGTTGCTGCCAAGCAGATACCTGCTTCATTTATCTCCTGATTTGAAAGGATTCTGACTGATATAAAAACAGACTTACATAAGATCTGCCACAATGGAACACTGACCTGATTTGGGCACTGCACGGGTACAGCAGGGGTTGGTTTTCATGTCCAGATCCCTGCTGTATCTGTAGCTGGAAAACCCTATGTTAACACTAAAAAGCTTTATGGAGCGCCTGGGTGGCTCAGTCGGTTAAGCGTCCGACTTCAGCTCAAGTCATGATCTCACGGTTCACGAGTTCGAGCCCTGCTTCGGGCTCTGCGCTGACAGCTCGGAGCCTGGAGCCTGCTTCGGATTCTGTGTCTCTTGCTCTCTCTGCCCTTCTGTCTCTCGTGCTCTGTCTCTCTCTCTCTCTCAAAAATAAACATTAAAAAATTAAAATAAATAAATGAATAAAAAGCGTCAAAATGTCACCGAACTCCAAAATATCGCCGAACTCAGACGACAGGTATCCATCATCTGAGAAAGTCTGTGAAGGCAGCAAGCTATGGTGGGGTCAGAGGAATAATCTGAGTGAATTGGCGTGCCATTGGTCTCCATAGAATGGACACAAGTTTGAACAACAATAGCAAAGGCATTGAGGGATAGTATTCATTCCACTTTGTGAACAAAGATGTTCCTGTTGTTATTTATTTATTTATTTATTTATTTTTAAATTTTTTTTTTTAACGTTTATTTTATTTTTGGGACAGAGAGAGACAGAGCATGAATGGGGGAGGGGCAGAGAGAGAGGGAGACACAGAATCGGAAACAGGCTCCAGGCTCCGAGCCATCAGCCCAGAGCCCGACGCGGGGCTCGAGCTCACGGAGCGTGAGATCGTGGCCTGGCTGAAGTCGGACGCTTAACCGACTGCGCCACCCAGGCGCCCCTCCTGTTGTTATTTAAAGTGGAAGGACTAGGATCCATCGGGGGAAATCGTCCATAAGCTGGGTACGTGATGCCGCATTTAGCTGTCCTGTGCAGAACCATGGGGGGCAGGTGAGAAGTGGGAAGGCAAGACACTAGAACACAGCACTTTGCTCATGAAAATTCAGTGGTCCTTGGGGGAGGAGGGGGAGGGTGGGTGGCGGAGCTGTGCTGAGGTCTCGAGTGTGTAGGTGTTGGGAAGTCCATTCTGAGAGCAAGCGTGTTAGTGTCTGGTCTCAAGACCTGGGGGGGGGGGGCGGTGAGGTGTGGAGAGAGAGAGGCAGGCAGGGGCTAGATCCTGCAGACTCCCGTGCTGATGCTGAGCCAAGGCTCCTTATCCTTAGAGAGAAAGGAGAGCGCCTTCCTGGGTGCCCATGTGAGAGACAGCTGGGAAATTCTTCCCTGTGCTAACTGAGATCCCTTTTGCTGTAGTTTCTGACCATCCCGTCTTCGTTTCTCTCCATTATATATAATTGCTCACCGTGCCCAGGGCAGCTGAGTGTAGATCTTCAATCTGCAGTTCCAAACCCCAGATCTGGGCCTGAGGTCTGACAAGTCCCACAAGAGCTGCGGGGATTCTGAAGCGGGATATATAAGGTAGTCAGGGCCATCCAGAAAACCAGAGCCCAAAGTAGAACACAGTAGAGAAGCTGGGACCCCCTCCCACCTCCCTTCCCTGCTGTGGCCTCCTGCCTCCCTTAGGACCTAGTCTGTACCCTGCAAACAGAACCCTCCTATGGTCTGGGCTTCTTTTTTGCCTCTGTGTGTCCCAGCTCGGATGGCCAGATGCCGGCTGCACAGGATCAGGGGGCTGGAGGTGGTCACCCTAGGCGTCCCACATTTCTACAGCATCCTCCACTGGGTGCTTCTCTGAGAGCAACGTGCTGAGAGAGCACTTGTGGGGTGTGGGGGCGGGGGTGGAGGCAGGGGTCAGGGTGCATTTTAATTTCTCGTTAGCGATGACAGCTGTAGAACTCAAGCAATTAAGGAGGAAGACTCCCCCAGGATGCCAGAAGGCCAGCCCCCCAGCTGCGCGCATCTTCCTCCCTTCCTCCTTTTTCCATTACCCCCGCCCTTCCCCACTTGCACACACACACACACACACACACACACGTGCGTGCGCGCGCGCACACACACGCACACACGCACACAGGCTTCCCTTCTCTGGGCCGGGGAAACTGTGGGCTACAATTGTGGGGAGGAAAGCATTGTAAAGGGGGCCCCTCCTCTGGGCTTCAGTAGTAGGAATCGAGCAAAGTAGGGAGAGGCTGTCAGATCCAGAAGATACCCTCTCCATCATTCAGTAGGGGGTGGGCTGGACTTGCGGAGAGGGGCCCACTCTCTTTGGGGTTGGTATTGAGGTTGGGGGCCTAAAAAATGACCAAGCCATAGTAGCCTTCCCTGTGCCTCTAGACTGAGTGACACCCTCCCACCCCAAGCCAGCCTGACACGTAGGGGTGCAGGAGAAGGGGCCTCAGGTGGGGAAGACAGTGAGAGAAGCTTTTCTTTTATTCTGTCAAGTTGTCCAGGGCATGGGGCATCTCACAAATTTCCTGTCATCTCACTGGGGATTCCTTCCGGCCCCCCACTCTGGATCCTGTCCATTTTGTGGATTCTTGCTCTGTTCCTAGCTGTAGGGGGAGGTACACGTGTCCGATGCCATGCTTTTATTAACATCAGTCCTACCACATGGGCGGGGGTGTGTTTTTGGATGCAGGAACAAAGCTCTATATTCCCTATCAAAACATCTCCCTCCACCCACCAGCTGATACTTGAAACTCCACCAATTAACATTTGCTTTCTTTAAGACTGTCTCCTTGTTAAATTGCAAATTCTCTTGGGAAAGGAACCCCTTTAAAAGATCTGATAGCTGATATTGATAAATGGGTAACTGGGATGGGGGGCCCCGGTTCTTCAGGATTCTCTGGTGGCGAGGGGTTGGGCCAGTAGGTTTAGAGAAAAGGATAGATGTGCTTCACAGCTTCCCCTTGCTTCTGAGTAAGTCTTTAGAGTGGCGGAGAATGACAACTCCTCTCTGACCTGAAAAAAAAAGGAAGCCTCCACATTCTCATGGTCATGACCATGATCACTGATAGCCCTCTACACGCATGGAACACCAGTGATGCTACAAAGATGCCTGACACGTGACCCTTGCTCTCAAGATGCTCACAGCCTGGTGTGGGACACTCAGCTCACCTGAGTGACCAGCGAGGAGCCTGTGGAGGTTTCAGAGAAAGGGCTTACATGTGCCAAGGATTCTCTTAGGGAGATTAGACAGGTAACAAGGAGGATTTGAGGCAGGGAAGAGGAGATGGTTCAAGGGAGAGCTGAAGAGGCCTAGTTAGGCTGATAGTGGTGGGACCAATGGCTTGGGCGTAAAATGCCATTGGGAGAGGCATTTTGGAAAGTGAATCTCCGGGACTCCAGCTATGGGGAAGATGGGAGAGGAAGGAATTGGGTGTGAGTCCAGGGTCCAGAGCTTGAGCACCTGGGTGATGGTGGTGTCACTGGCAGTGAAAGGGAAAGTCTGTTGGAGCTGTGTTTGGGTAGAAGGTGTGTTCTATTTCAGCCTAGTGCATTTGAAGATGTCATTCCCTCCCCCACCCCCCGCCCCAGAAGAGGGCAAGACTGAAGGCAAACCATGCATATACAGAGTATAATTTTTTTCTTCACTAGCTTCTACAGATACCAGGGGTTCTTCAAAGTGGCTAGTACAAGGGTCTAGACAATTTTCCCAAATAGCATGCCTTTGGTCAAAATGTTTTACCCATTTGTGGCCTAGTTCCCTGGGGTCCACTAGGCACTTGGCCCAGTCTTATGTTAAGGACATGTAGACTGTTGGGTTTATGCCTTCAGGGAGTTTACCATCTAATCGGGGTGACATTAAAGGAAAACTCATGAAAGGGCCTGCATATACCTGTGGCTTCCCATCATATTGAGTATATTAGTTGTCTGCTGTATAAGAAATGGCCACAAACTTAGCTCTCCTCAAAACGACATCCATTTATTAGCCCACAGTTCTGAAGGTCCCAAGTCTGGCATGGCGTAGCTGGGTTCTCTGCTTCTTACGGTATCAGATGGCTGAAACCAAGCTGCCGGCTCGACGGAGTTTTTATCTGGAGGTTCCGGAGGGAAAATCCACTTCTAAGCTCCTTCTTATTGTTGGCAGAATCCTGTTTGTTGTGACTGAGAATTGAGACTTTATTTCCTTGCTGGCTCTCAGCCAGGGCTGCTTGAAGCTCCTGAAGGCTGCCTGAATTCCTTGCCACACGGCCCCCTCCGTCTTACAACAGTCATAGCACGTCAACCACTTCTCATGCTGTAGGTCTCTGACTTCCTCTTTGACCAAAGAAAACTCTTTGCTTTTTTGTCTTCTTAAAGTTTTTTTTTTTTTTTAATTTTTTTTTTCAGCGTTTATTTATTTTTGGGACAGAGAGAGACAGAGCATGAACGGGGGAGGGGCAGAGAGAGAGGGAGACACCGAATCGGAAACAGGCTCCAGGCTCTGAGCCATCAGCCCAGAGCCTGACGCGGGGCTCGAACTCACGGACCGAGAGATCGTAACCTGGCTGAAGTCGGACGCTCAACCGACTGCGCCACCCAGGCGCCCCAAGTTTTTTTTTTAATTGCGGTAAAATATACATAACATAAAATTTACCGTCTTAACCATTTTACGTGTACTGCTCAGCCGTATTAAATACATTCAGAACATTGTGCAACCATCATCGCCATCCATCCCCAGAACTCTTTTCATTCTTTAAAGCTGAAACCCTGTCCCCATTAAACACTAACGCTCCATTCTCCCCTTCCCTGACCCCTGGTAACCACCATAGTACTTCCTGTCTCTATGATTTTGACTACTCTAAATACTTTGTATAAGTGGAATCAGACAGTATTTATCTTTTTGTGCCTGGCTTATGTTTAAAAAAATTTTTTTTAATGTTTATTTATTTTTGACAGAGAGAGAGAGAGAGAGACAGAGCATGAGTGGGGGGAGGGGCAGAGAGAGAGGGAGACACAGAATCTGAAGCAGGCTCCAGGCTCTAAGCTGTCAGCACAGAGCCCAACGAGGGGCTCAAACTCATGGACCGTGAGACCATGACCTGAGCCGAAGTTGGATGCTGAACCGACTGAGCCACCCAGGCGCCCCCTGGCTTATTTTGTTTAGTACGATGTCTTCAAGTTTCATCCATATTGTAGCATATTACAGAATTTCACCTCTTTGAAAACTTAAAAAACTCTTTTTTATAATGTTTTTTTAATTTATTAAAATTTTTTTTAATGTTTATTTATTTTTGAGAGAGAGAGAGAGACAGACAGAGACAGAGACAGAGAACAAGCAGGGAAGGGGCAGAGAGAAAGACAACAGAATCTGAAGCAGGCTCCAGGCTCCAAGTTGTCAGCATAGAGCCTGTTCAAGCCTGGGGCTTGAACTCAAGTGCCGTGAGATCATGACCTGAGCCAAAGTCAGGCGCTTAATCAACTGAGCCACCCAAGCGCCCCCGAATTTCCCCTCTTTTTAAGGCTGAATGGTATTCCATTGTGTGTAGAGACATTTGCTTGTCCATTCATCTATTTTTTTATTTAAAAATTTTTTAATTTAATTTTTTATTTTTTAAAATTTACATCCAAATTAGTTAGCATATAGTGCAACAATGATTTCAGGGGTAGATTCCTTAGTGTCCCTTACCCATTTAGCCCATCGCCCCTCCCAC
This sequence comes from Lynx rufus, assembly GCF_022079265.1. NCBI lineage: Eukaryota > Metazoa > Chordata > Mammalia > Carnivora > Felidae > Lynx > Lynx rufus. Next base: position 104,551,060 of record NW_025814878.1, on the reverse strand, counting down.
AACACCTCCAGTAACCCTCTGTTTGTTCTCCATATTTAAGAGTCTCTTATGTTTTGTCCCCCTCCCTGTTTTTATATTCTTTTTGTTTCCCTTCCCTTATGTTCATCTGTTTTGTCTCTTGAGGTCCTCATATGCGTGAAGTCATATGATATTTGTCTTTCCCTGACTAATTTCACTTAGCATAATACCCTCCAGTTCCATCTGTGTAGTTGCAAATGGCAAGATTTCATTCTTTTTGATTGCCGAGTAATACTCCATTGTATGTATATACCACATCTTCTTTATCCATTCATCCATCTGTGGACATTTGGGCTCTTTCCATACTTTGGCTATTGTTGATAGTGCTGCTAGAAACATGGGGTGCATGTGTCCCTTTGAAACAGCATACCTGTATCCCTTGGATAAATGCCTAGTAATGCAATTGCTGGGTTGTAGGGTAGTTCTATTTTTAGTTTTTGGAGGAACCTCCATATTGTTTTCCAGAGTGGCTGCACCAGCTTGCATTCCCACCAGCAATGCAAAAGAGATCCTCTTTCTCCGCATCCTCGCCAACATCTGTTGTTGCCTGAGTTAATGTTTGCCATTCTGACAGGTGTGAGGTGGTATCTCATTGTGGTTTGATTTGTATTTCCCTGATGATGAATGATGTGGAGCATTTTTTCATGTGTCGGTTGGCCTTCTAGATGTCTTCTTTGGAGAAGTGTCTATTCATGTCTTTTGCCCATTTCTTCACTGGATTATTTGTTTTTTGGGTGTTGAGTTTGATAAGTTCTTTACAGATTTTGTATACTAACGCTTTATCTGATATGTCATTTGCAAATATCTTCTCCCATTCTGTCGGTTGCCTTTTAGTTTTGCTGATTGTTTCCTTCGCTGTGCAGAAGCTTTTTATTTTGATGAGGTCCCAGTAGTTCATTTTTGTTATTTAAATTTTTTAAATGTTTATTTATTTTTGAGAGAGAGAGAGAGAAAGAGAGAGAGAGCATGGGGGAGGGGCAGAGAGAGAGGGAGACACAGAATCTGAAGCAGGCTCCAGGCTCTGAGCTGTCAGCACAGAGCCTGACACAGGGCTCGAACTCACAAACTGTGAGATCATGACTTACGCTGAAGTCAGACACAGAACCAACTGAGCCACCCTGGTGCCCCCATTCATCTATGGACTGATACTTGGGTTGTTTCCTTGTTTTAGCTATTATGAATAATGCTGCCATGAACACGAGTGTACAAATATCTTCTTGAGACCCTGCTTTCAGTTCTTTCAGGTATATACCAAGAAGTGGGATTGCTGGATCATATGATTAATTGTGTTTAACGTTTTGAGGAACCTCCATACTGTTTTCCACAGTGGCAGCACCAGTTTGCATTCCCTCCAGCAGTGCACAAGGGCTCCAATTTCTCTACATCCTTGCCAACATTTATTTTCTGTTGCAAAAAAATTTCTTTTTGGTAATAGCCACCCTAATGGAAGTGAAGTGGTATCTCATTGTTGCTTTAATTTGCACGGCCCCAATGATTAGTGTTGTAAAGCGTCTTTTCATGTGCTTATTGGCCATGTGTATGTTTTCTTTGGAGAGCTGTCTCTTCAAGTCTTTGGTCCATTTTTGAATTGTGTTGTTTTTTTTGAGAAAACTCTCTAGGGCTCTTGTGATTAGGTCAGGCCCGTTGGGATAAACTCCCATTTCTGGAGTCAACTGTGCCATATAACAGAAGCTAATCACAGGAGTGCAAGAGATCAGACTCACCATCCAGGGATTATAGTGTTCACCAGGGTTGGGGACTGCTGGGAGGCCATCTTAGAATCCTTCCTTGCACACTCAGAATTAAATATGAAGTTTCTACAGCAGCTAACAAGACTTCACATGTTTTGACCCCTAGCTACCTCTCTCCCTGGCCATTTAGACGTTCTTACTTTCCCTCAAAAGACAAGCATGTTCTAACTCTAGGGACTTTGCACTTATTCTCTCAGTCTAGGGTGCTGTTCCGCAGACATTTCCATGGGCTTCTGCCTTATTTCCTTCAGGTTTCTGTACAGAGACAGCCTTTTGCTGATGCCATCTCAATCTCTATTCTTTCACCTTGCTTTATTTTTCTGCACAGCACTTATCACCACCTGATGTATTATATATGTATCTGTCCACTTATTTATTGCCTGTGTTCTCCAACTGGAAGTAAGCTCAGTGAGGGCATTAATTTTGTTTTCTTCACTACTCTATACCTAATGCCTGGAATAGTGCCTAACACATAGTAGTTTCTCAATAAATATCTGATGAATGAATAATTGGATGTGTTTTTATACCTACTGGGAGCTTTTGAAATGCAAAGGTTCTTCCACAGCACAAAATAGATGAAAAATTTTTCTAGCACTACTTTTGTTTCATCGTTTAAAATTTTTAATAAATTTTAAAAACTTTAGCTACAGCAAATTAAGCACAAAGTAAGCAGAAGAAAGATGAAGAAAATTTAAGTAGGAAGCAGAAAAACATTAGAAATAATCTGAAACTAAAAGCTGTTTTTTTCAAGATAATCAATAAAATTGATAAACCTTTAGCCAGATTGATCAGGAAAAAAAGAGAACACACAAATTACAAATATCAAGAATGAAAATGGCGTTTTCACTATAGATTATACAGGTACTAAAAAGATAAGAATATTGTGAGCTGTTTTACTCCAATTAGTTCCATAACTTACATAAAATAAACAAATTCCTTAAAAATACTCAAGAAGAAATAGATAACCAGAATAGACCTATATCTATTTCCTAAAAACTGGATTTGTAGTTAAAGCTTTCCCACCAAGAAAACTCCAGGCCCAGATGGCTTAACTGATGAGCATTGCCAAACGTCTAATGAGGAAATAATACCAATTCTACATAAACTTTTTTAGAAAATTATAGAGGAGGGAATACTTCCAATTCATCCTATGAGGCCAAGATTACTCTGATACCCAAACTAGACAAAGATACTACAAGAAAAGAAAGCCATAGATCAGTATCTCTCATGAGAATTGATGCAAAAATTCTCAACAAAATATTTGGAAATTGAATCTCACTCTTTCCTGCCTTCTATGATAATACATCATGACTAAGTGGGATTTATCCTAGGAATGCAAGGTTAGCACCATTAAAAAAATCGAGCAATATAATTCATCATATTTAAAAAGAAAACAAATGATCATCTTAATAGATGGAGGAAAAACATTTAACAAAATTCAATATGCATTCCCTCATAAAAGAATTTCAGCAAGTCAGGAATAGAAAGGATCTTCCACAACCTGATAATGAGCCTCTGCAAAAGAAAACCTATGATAGTGAAAGATTGAATGTTTCCCCTCTAAGATCAGTAATAAGACAGGGTTGTCCACTCTTACTATGTCTTTTCAACATTGTACCAGAAATTCTAACCAGTACAGTAAGGCAAGAAAAAGAAATACAAGGTATTCGTATAGGAAAGGAAGAAGTAATACTGTCATTATTTGCTGATGACATGACCAACTGTGTAGAAAATCTGATGGAATATACAATGAAGCTACTAAAACTAAGAAATGGATTTAGTAAGGTTACAAGATACAAGATAGATATACAAAAATCAATTGTGTTCATATTAGTAGTGAACAATTTGACACTAAAATTAAAAAATACTTTATTATTATTATTATTATTTTATTTTTTTGAGAGAAAGAGAGAGAGGTGCAGAGGGAGAGAGAATCTTAAGCAGGCTCCATGCCCAGTGAAGAGCCTGATGCAGGGCTCAATCCCACCACAACCCAGTCATGACCTGAGCCAAAATCAAGAGTTGGATGCTCAACTGACTGAGTCATCCAGGTGTCCCTAAAAACAATACTTTTAAGAGCGATTATCCATTGCCCTGGGATCTCAGTTCTTCAGTTCTGGGAAATTTTCTTATATTATGTCATTAATGATATCTTTCCCTTAGTTTTTCTGTTTCTTCTACTATTTGGATATTATTGCCTGAACTGGTCCTCTCATTTTATTGTATATTCATTCATATTTTTATTTTTATTTTTTTTACTTCTTTAAATTTAATTTTTTAAAAATTTACATCCAAATTAGTTAGCATATAGTACACCAATATGCTGTATTGAGGTCTGAAAAGCTGGTTGGGAACTCTAAGAGTGTGTGTGTGTGTGTGTGTGTGTGTGTGTGTGTGTTTAGTTTGTCATCTGTGAGCCTCACACTAGGGTGATCTGACTGCATATTTCATTTTGAAGCCTCTTATGCTAGTATCTTGGGTCTTTTCTTCCTTTCAGGTTAGTCAGATTCCACAGAAATGCACCCTCCGGTTTCCTGCCTGGAAGACAAAAGCCAGTTTTCTGGTATTCCAGGGGGCCTGGGTCCCAGCATCCACCATGTGAACATTTTCAGTAAGATATATCTGCTCTCAGTGTCCTGGGGTTCCTTGTCCAAACACCTTCCATTTCCCCCTCACCAGGGAATAAACCTAGAGCCCTTTGCCTGGCTGTGTGAGGTAGGGAAAGAATCTGAGGAAAGAATCTGACTGCTTTTAAAAAACACTTTGGAACAGTCCTCTTTATTTACTCAATTCAACTCCCACTTCCAGAGGTAACTGCCATCACTATTTCCTGAGCCTTGTAGAAATTCTAGGGTGTAGACTAGGTGGTTATGGTATTCCCCACCACCTGCTTTCTAGCTTCCAAAATTTTGTTGCTGTTATCTTCTCTCCCATTCTTCCCGTCCCTGTGGGTGTATGCCTTAAAAAGCAAAATCAAATGAAAAGAAAAATGTAGAGAGCCTTTAACTTTGCTTTAGTGGCATTTCAGGAAAGGAGTGGACACAAATGTTCAGGTGGCTATCTTTTCCTGGAAGTCCCTTAATCCATTATTAGAGGCTTTAATTATTGCCAATTCCATGTAATCATACTAAAAGAACAGACCAGGTGTGCTCTGCTCAGGTGCTAACCTATACTTTCCAAGAGGGCAGGAACCGTGTGAGTTTGCTTTACTGTGGCGTTTCGTTCCCTTGAGCAGGGCCTGGTATGTAAGAAGATATCAATAAATATTTACCAAATTTATGAATCAACAAATAAACAAATGAGCTGCCTTCAGAACCTTTATTGCACTGAAAAATTTCCTCAATGATGTCAAGACTTCATCTTGGGGAATGGAATAGTATGTGGAAATAACCAAAAGTTGTTTAGTGCCAAGATGTGTGAACTAGGGGAGTGAGCAAAGTAAGCAGGTAATAACAACACCTTTTTTTGGGTCCCAAACAGGGTGTGGCACCAAGTTATGAGATTGATTTCCTTGTTTGGTGTACAATGAAATCTGAGGTCAATTCACTAAAGGAAGTAAATGTTACATGATTTTAGGACAAGCCATTTGAGCTGCCAAAGATTCTGCCTTCCCTTTCAGAAGAAATAAAGTTGAACCAGATGAGCTATTACTGCCTTCTTGGCCATGGGGTTTGATGATTCTACATCTCTGGGGGCTGAGGTATGATTGGAGGGGCAAGAGAGTGCCGAATTCTGATTCTCTGGGACGTGCATCCTGGTAGGCAAGAGGGAAGGGTTGTCGGGAGATGCTGCTTCTCTGAAGCCAAAGTGGGGTTCAGAATCTGGCCACCTCTACCCAGCTTGAAATGCCAACACTAACAGCTCCAAATGTGTATCATGCACTCACTCCATGCCAGCCATTGAGCCCTACATATGTTGCCTCATTAGGTCCTTGCCATAGTCCTATGGGGTTGGTGGTCTTATTAAATCCCCATTTTCGGGGCGCCTGGGTCGCACAGTCGGTTAAGCGTCCGACTTCGGCTCAGGTCATGATCTTGCCCCGCTTCGGGCTCTGTGCTGACAGCTCAGAGCCTAGAGCCTGTTTCAGATTCTGTGTTTCCCTCTCTCTCGGACCCTCCTCTGTTCATACTCTGTCTCTCTCTGTCTCAAAAATAAATAAATGTTAAAAAAAATTTTAAAAATAAATCCCCATTTTCCAGGTAAGGAAGTTAAGTCACAGGGAGAAGAATATGGTGTAGACATTCCAAGTCAACCGAGGCCCAGAATGACTAGAGGGAGATGGCAAAGGAGGATGGATACCTGAAGGGAATATATTCCCCATTGCCAGATTTTATTATGCAAACTGGGGAATGGGGCACATGGGTGGCTCAATCGGTTAAGCGTCGGACTTCAGCTCAGGTCATGAACTCATGGTTCGTGAGTTTGAGCCCAACATCAGGCTCTGTGCTGACAGCTCAGAGCCTGGAGCCTGCTTTGGATTCTGTCTCTCTCTCTCTCTGCCCCTCCCCTGCTCTCACTCTGTCTTTCTCTAAAATAAATAAACATTAAAATAAAAAAAAATCACAAAAAACTGGGGATTGATGAAGCATATGTGAAAATCAGCCGGTAGGTGGTCTTCTGGTGGTTACTCCATGTTATCTTTGCTGACTGACCAGCAAATATTGATAATTAAATTTTGTCCATTTAATTATCAAAAAGATGCTTAATTGTTGACCAACAAAGAGAAAAACAATAAAAGTTTCTCCTATAGACAGTTGAAATAGAGCTAGGATCAACCGGAACATTCTGGTGATTGATCAATCAATCAAGGTAAGTGATTTTTCTGACTCACTCTGGGATGAATATTGTTTTAACCCTATTGGTACCTCTTCCTTTGATGACTGAGGCTCTCTGGCCTCACTCTGAACAATGTGTGATGGGACGTGACCCCAGGGGACTCTGATTTGAAATCCTGAAAGCATTCGACTGAAGTTCTTGTACCGCCTTGTTTTATTATTTCCATCTTTGATCACAAAAAGGAAATTCTGGCTTTTGGTTCATTCTTCTCTTTAAACCACAGTGGTTAAGAGTGTAGGCTCTGGAACCAGATAGACCTGAGTTTAAATCCCAGCTTTCTTGTTTATTTGCTGGATGATTTTAGGCAAGTTACTTAAATTCTAAGCTGTAATTTTACAAGGTTAACATGGGGAGTCATGAGAAAAAATATAAGGCACGTAGTAGGAATGCAATCAAAGGCAGCATTTACCATTATTACCATCATCATTCAGGGACTCTACATATGGATGTCTACACCTCCAGGTCTGTATTAGTCCTTAGGCTGAGGTGTGGGATGTACAGATCATGGAAAAATATAGTTCTTCCTATGTAAGGGTGCTTGGAGACACACATGCGTGTGCGCACGCACACACACACACACACGACTCCCTCACAAAATTAAATGATCAGCATTGATCCACAACATGAAGCTTGTGAGGGCTAGACAGCTAATGCTGTAGGAGTTTTGGGGAGACTACTGAGTGGAAATGTTCCAGAAAGTCTTATTTTAAGAGGTGAGATTTCATGGCTGGCGAGACCGGGATGAAGAAATAAGCAACGTGCGTTTGGGGCTGTCAGAAGACCTGTCTGACTAGAGTGGGATGTGTGTGTGTGTGTGTGTGTGTGTGTGTGTGTGTGTGTATGTGTAGGCAATGGGGAGAAGGTTGTAAAGTAAACTGGGGCTACACACTATTATATTACTAATAACACTGGGAATAGCTAGCAACATTTATTTAGTGCAGACCAGATGCTTATGCTACACCCTTTGCATATATGACCTCATTTGATGCTCACTCCGACCTCGTTAGGTATTATGATAGGTGTAGGTACTATTATCACAAGTTTTCAAGAAAACTGAGGCTCAGAGAGGTTGGCTAACTTGCCCAAGGACACATAGCTAGAAATTGGCAGACCCACATGGGATCTGAATGCACAAATACACACAGACACTGACACAGACAGACCCACACAGGGGCCCAGGCTCAGGCAACAGACAGTTGTCTCTCTTTTCATTCTTTGCTCCCCTCCCCTCTAGCTGAGTTAAGGGCTAGTTCTTTCCTTTGAGGGGTTCTGTGTGACAAAGTAACCCCTCTGCTCAACTATGCTACCTCTGCCTCAAATATTCCTGTGGTTTTAGTCCCCAGGACAGGCCGCTCAGAGGGCAGGGCTGGGACTGAGATGAGGGAGCGAGGTGACAGGGTGAAGTATTTAAGAAGGTGCCCGCTGTCAGGGCCAACCTTGAACGTTGTGTCCTAGTGGCCTCACTAGCCTTACCCTAGTTTTGACACTGCAAGGGGGTGGGGGGCTTTGCAGCTTTGCTGTGTGGGCCAAGAAGCCCCTCCTTATTCCAAGGGCAGGTGGGAATTCCCAGGGCCCAGGCCACTGCTCTCCTTTCTGTCCCCAAATGAACAGCGGGATAATCTCAGATTGGTCTCAGATAATCTTTCCACTGTTCAAACCCATCCTTGTTCAGCGTGCCCCAGGCCCAGCTGGTTTCTGCATCCTCTAAGCATCAGTCCTCTCAGGCCTGGCCCATACTCTCCAATGCCAGGTTGCAGTCTCCAGCGGGGCACCGCCTTCCCCTGGGGCAGTGGGTGAGGGGGCAGATGGTTGGTCCCAGGGGTCTGTTCAGAGAGCCACCATGGGTATGCCCCAGGGGCCGGGAGTCCAGCACTGCTCTCCCGCGCCCTCTAGAGGCTTGGGGTGGCACTGGGTGAGGTACCTAGGAGGGGTCCTGGTTGAGGAGGGGGCCCTGGGCCTCCAAGAATGTCTGGAAGGTGTCCACAATCAGATGCAGCTTCATTTGAAGCCCACTGCTGGAAGATGCCCAGCAAGTTTGTGCTCTCAGCTCAGGAGAAAGAGGTTCAAGGCCTCCCACCTCTGTCTGTGTGTGGAGGGTCCTTCCTCCTATACGCCAGAGAAGAAGCTCCCTAGCCTGTACCCAGCCAGCCCAGCAGGATGACCCCTCTCCATTTTCACCTTCCCCTTTCGCAGCCTTAAAGAGGCGGGAGGCTTCCCCCTGCCGTCCCTGGGGAGGTGTGGAGACAACTCCTCAGATAGCCAGGGGTCCCCTGAGGAGCATTAGGCCAGGAGGGGCAGAGGGGTGAGGAGTGTGTCCAAGGTGGCTTGGTGAGGACAGAGTGTGGGAAGATGGGAGAAATCTTCAACTCCTGGCCTGGTAGGACGGACAGAGAAGGAAGAGAGTGGTGATGTAGGGAGAGCCAGCCTGGCTGGCCTTTCCAGCCTGGAAGACTGGGTGCTGGGGACCCGGGCCTCCAGAGGGGACTGGGCAGGGCCGACCCAGCTTCCTTGTAATACACAGGCATAAATCATCGGCAGCTCAGCACATCTCCTCACATCAAGGTACCCCGGCCTCACCTCAAATTGTCCATTATTTGGTTGAGGTATCCGGGGGGGCTTGGCCCTACCCTCTTGCTCATCCTTCCCCTTCCCCGGTCCTCACTGCAGTAAAGAGGAAGGGCCTTCCTTCCTGGGTGGCTTTTCAGCATCCGTTCCCTGAGATTCCTGGGTGCAGGACAGAGGAGGAGGCATGAGTCACAGAATTGTCCTATCTGTCCAAGTAAAGAGCAAGGGAAGACACTTTCACGGTCTACCAGCTGCCCCCAGGTGAGAGGTGGGATGACACCCAGAGAAAAAGCAGGTCTGGCCTGAGCACCCCAGCACTCTCGGGGGAAGGAAGTGCCCTTGTCCTCACAGTCTGTCCTGTGGACACGCCCCAGCCTTATCTCCCCAATGCCTGGTCCAGGCTCAGTGGGTGTCATCTCTACTTCTCAAACTGTGGCTCTTTGCTCCTCTACCTAAGCTGATGTCACAGTGGCAGTGCAGGACCTGCCCCAATGAGGATGTGTTGTGCCCGGAGTGGGGCTGGGGGTGCCCAGGGCATGGAGTCCTGGGCTGAGGCTCCCTCTCATCCCCTCCCACCAGGAAGGGTCTTTCTCTCCATTTCCCACAAACACTTGCTTTGCCACTCGACAGCCTTCTCATTCCATTCCCTTGCTGCCCTGCTCTCGGCCCCACCACACCCCTGACAAATTCCTTCCCCCACTTCAGCTCTCAGATTGGAGGCATGGGTACCCCACCCATCTCGCAAAGGGGGTGCCTGGGAGCTGACACCCTGTCTCGCCCTCTCCTGCTTCCTCTCCCACTCCCTGACAGTTCATCCAGGCCAGGAATGGGCCTAGAAGTCTCTAGATAAACATACCACGGCTATCATACCATACATCCCCCAGAGAAGATGAGTTTGGTGGGCCTCTGCTTATATAACTGAAATCCTTCTTGTTGCAATCCCAGCTGTTGTGGTTGATGGCGATAGGCAAACCTGGGCTGTTGGTCAGACAACGGACCGAAGAGTTTGTTCTCTGTCTCCCTGTTCACCTGTGTTCCAGTAATCTTTATAAACATCTCTAAAAGGTGGTCCCAGACGGTGCTCTCTGGTTCTCCCTGGTCCTCTCTCCATACCTTTCAGTTCCAGAGGCCACAGGCCGAGTCCACAGCTCTCACTCAGCCTTACTGCTTCCTCCCCATCCCCTATGGCTATGGGCTGGGAGCCCGACAAGGGCTTCAGAAATCAGTCACCCCTTCACTCTAAAGAGAGGACTCTGAGGCCAGAGATGGGCAGTGCCTTACTTCAGGTCACACCGCACGGCAGTGACACTTCCTGGTTTTGAACTCAGGTGCTGCGACCCCTGGCCACAGCCCCGAGCATGGATATATATCCAAGGAGCTGCTCAAGGAGCAGCGGTGTTTAATGGCAGGGCTTCAGAGACGCGATTTGTTATGAGGGGCTCTCAAGGTGACTCTTGTGGTGGTTTTGGGAGAGAGTTTTCAGGGGGCGCCCAGCCTCTGTAGCTCTGGGTGGGGAGGGCGCCATGACCCAGGTCAGCTTGCCTGGAACAGCTGGGTTTCTGGGAACTCTCCTCTCTTCTCTCTTCTCTGTGGGGCCCTGTCTCGGGTGGTAGTGGCAGTGGTGGGGGTGGAGTTGGGGGTGGGGGTGGTGTGTGTGTGTGTGTGCGCGCGCGTGTGTGTGCGCGCATATGTGTGTGGTTTATTAGTTCTTGTGGCCTTCAGCTTGGAGAACTGAGGAGCTACAGAAAGGAAGAGGTTTTGGTGGATAAGCGGTGGGGACGAGGGTCACACAGTGGGGGAGGAGCAGCTTCCCCCCCTCCCCCCAACGTAAGATTCACTGTACTTACCTCTGTCCTCTTTCAAGCTGCAGGTCATGCCTGGGGGGGGGGGCTTAGGGGAAGGGGTTTGGCGCCCCTCACTGTACTTGTGGCTCTCTCAAGTTGCCGCACCAGCTCCGCTGGCACCCGTGCCACCCAGATGGGTGTCCCATCTCCTCAGAAATCTCCCTTTTGCAGGCTCTCCCTTAGTCCCTGGAGGCCCAGTGGGAATTGGGGAGATGTGAAGACTGCCTATCTTCCTACCTTGTCCCCCATTGCCCAACCTGCCCCCCTCCCCCAGCAGTGGATGGGGGCTAGGGAGCAGTAACCTCGCAGGGGCCTCTGAGAAGCTGAGGCTTTAGACAGGCATACAGGAACACTCAGCCAACAGGATGGTCCGGGATGTTCCGTGGGACAGTGGGGACAGGCAGAAAGGACGGAGGGAGGACAGGAGAGGAATGGAGATATCCAAAGAAAGAGAGGGAGAGGAAGAAAAGGAAAATGTTCTGAGTAATTATAGCTGTCGGTGATCTGGGCACTTGGGGTTGGGATTCCAGCCGAGGGCTAGGGCTGGCTGTGTCTGCCATTTTTTCAACAGTGGCTGGAACCCACGAGCGGTGACATCCCTGCTATGTTGGGTGTGGACTATATTTATGTACAGAAAGGTGGGGAGCCCTGGCCTGGTCTTCCCAGGAGCGGAGGAGACATGGAGGCAGGTAGACCAGGGCCCCAGACAGGCCTCGTGCTCGGCTGGGAACGGTACATTCCAGCCTAGAGTGGAGAGTGGACTGGGGGAGGACATTCGGCTGGTGTGCCTCAGTAAGGCCGTCTGGTCTAAATAGCTGATGTTCCAGCAGCTGGTCCTCCCTACTCCCCACCCTTCTGTGTGCCTCTCCGGTTACTCCAGTCCCTTCCCGGGTCCCCTGGACCTCCCCACAGTCTAGAACCCTGGGGTGTTACATGTGGCCCGGCCTCTGCCCCCAGCTCTATGTGAACTAGTGCCTGAGCCATAAATGGTGGTTAAATATTTTGGCCACCACTCTCAGCTGGGGTGTGGGGACTGGGCCTCGTGGAGTTGACCAGGGCCAGGTCCTGGGACTTGGGGAAGCTAGCAGCAGACACAGCAGCCTGGAGCGTGCCCTACCTCACCTCTCCTGACGCTTCCAGCTGTGTTTCAGAAGGATATGGGTCTAGGTGGGTTGACATCCAGGGCGATGTAGGCAGGACCATCGCTCCAGGGGCCCCCAGGGGAGCACGGTTCACACCAGCTGTGCCCTCTGCAGGGCGCTGCCTGGAATGAGGGAGCCCCTTCATGTGGGAAAGAGAAGCAAACAACCAAACCCTGGGCCGAGCAGCTGACCTGCTCCACATGCATAGGACCCCTCCCAGGCACTGCCTGGCTCCCCATTTAGCCGGTCAGCTCTTGGGGGCTGAAGCCCCACTTCCCCTAGAGGTGCCTGGCTCAGGGCTTTGCCCTGATGAAGTGAGTAGCCCTTGGAGAAATAAAAAGGGCACCAAGCTGTGAGTCAAGAAATCCGAGCTCAGGTCTTGCCTCTCTGTAGCTGTATGGCTTTGGACCACTCTGGACCTCATTTTGCTCATCTGGTCGGCGAAGGGATTTTCAAACTTCTTCAGTAGTGGAGCCTTTTCTTCCAATGAAATCTCAAGTGAAACTCCAATAAATAAGGCAGATAAAACTGGGTGTGCTGTGTCTGCCCATTCCCGCAGCCTTCCCCCCCGCCCCATCTCTTAGGACCTCCCGAGGCTCCCAGGAACCTGGTCTGATGTTCTCCTGACATGGATACCTCTTGACCAATTGTCTGCTTCACCGGTTATCTTGAGGATATTAGGCCAGGCTGCTACTGGAAGCTGAGGGGAGGTCTCCCCCACTCTCTGTGGCCTGCCCTGCACTTCTGGGTCTGGGAAGGCAGGCAGGATGGTGGGAGTGCCTTCTCTCATGGGGCCAATCATTAACTGACTTTATCTTTGTGAACCATCCTGGGGGTGGCCTGGGTCATGGGCCAAGCTTCTGGCCCAGGCCGAAGGGATCACTGGGAGAGGAGGGAAGGGACCCTTCCTGTTAAGAGGCGGGATACCTGCCTCTTTCCCCACCCCCCCCTAGGATTTTCCTGAGGAACCCACAGTGTAGCCAATTCAGTGACAACCTGGTGACACAGTTGCTCTGAAAAGGTTGTGACACAGTTGCTCTGAAGAAAGGCTAAAGAAGGAACGAAGCCGACATATCCTTCACCCCTAGTCATCTCTGGCATCTTCCTTCCTTCCTTCCTTTCTCCTTTTCCTTCCTTCTTTCTTTCTTCTTTCTTTCGTTTTTTTTTCCTTCCTTTTCTTCCTTCCTTCCTCTTCTTTTCCTTCTTTCTTTCTTTTCCTTCCCTTCCTTCCTTCCTTCCTTCCTTCCTTCCTTCCTTTTCTTTTCCTTCCTTCCTCTCTCTCTTTCTTTCCTTCCTTCCTTCCTTCTCTCTCTGCCTCCTTCTTCTCATTCTCCTCCTCCTTCTTTTTTTTTTAAGTTTATTTATTTTTTTTTTGAGACAGAGAAAGAGAGCACAAAGAGGAGTGGTAGAAAGAATCCCAAGCAGGCTCCACACTGTCAGCACAGAGCCCGATGCAGGACTTGAACCCATGAACCGTGAGATCATGATCGGAGCTGAAATCAAGAGTCAGATGCTTAACTGACTGAGCCACCCAGGCGCCCTTTCTTCTTCTTTACAGGGAGATGGGATAAACCCATTTCCCTAATTTTTTTCTGTTTGACTTTAGTCAGATGATAGTGAGTTTGTATTCTCTGAGTTTGCTCACTCATGGGGGTAGGGACAGAGAAAGGGAAGGGAAGTAACATGTATGTGATACTTGCTTTAGACCAGGAGCTTTGCTTATATTCACAGTCTCCATTTATTTTCTTACTACCCTGGGAGGTACAGCACCACAACTCCCATTTCACAGATGAGGAAAACAGGGCTCAGGCAGATGATGTGACTTGTTCAAAGTCTCCAGGCTTGGATGGGTGGACCAAGATTGAGTCCAGCCTGTGTGGCTTTTTCCATTACATGCCATGGGGGTGTAGGGGTGGGGCAGGGTAGCTGGTGGGGGCTTTTCACAGTGAGGATTCACCAAGCCAGTGTCTTTTCTAAAATTTTTTTTTTTAACGTTTATTTATTTTTGAGACAGAGAGAGACAGAGCATGAACGGGGGGAGGGGCAGAGAGAGAGGGAGACACAGAATCAGAAACAGGCTCCAGGCTCTGAGCCATCAGCCCAGAGCCTGACGCGGGGCTCGAACTCACGGACCGCGAGATCGTGACCTGGCTGAAGTCGGACACTTAACCGACTGCGCCACCCAGGCGCCCCACCAGTGTCTTTTCAAAAAGGACAGAGATTCTAGTGTCCCAGGTAGGAGAGGAAGCAGTTCCCTACCTGCTGGGATTGGAGACGTTCCCTGGAACCACATCTCCTCTCCACCACTTGGTACTGTGCCCCAGATTTCACCCATCTTTGAATTAAGCATTGTCCTCTCCAAGGGGAGCCTTTCAAAATACACAGCCCCCTGGAAGATGTGACATTTTATATAAGTGATCTCAGTTGGAGTGTTTGATGGAGCTGTAACAGAGCCTTAAAGCTTAGGGAGTATAACCTCATGCTTTTACCTAGGAGGATCTTGAGGTCCAAAAAGGGACTGACTTGGCCAAGGTCACATGGCATGCAGCAGACTTGACTTCTCCTGGTGCTGTTTCCAGGTCTCTGCATGTCTGTGACAGGCAGACAGGAGACCTCTGGGCACCTGTTGGGGGGTAGGGAGGGACAAAGCTGGAGAAAATCTCTTTCTGCTTTGTGCCCTGCCCCAGCTGAGTGGCACTGTGCTTGTCATGGGCTGGTGTCCTCTGCCCTCTTCCTCTCACTCCTGGGCAAACAACAACAGTGCTAAATGTGCAAGCTGGACCTACCTCTAGTGTCTCCTTGTTTGTTTAAATTCTCTGGCAGAGACATCCTGTCCCAGAGGGCGGGGAAATCAGTGTGGGGCTCACCCCCTGAGGGAGCTGCATTGTCCCTGTGGGCTTTGGCTGGGAATGTTTCTGAAGAAGCCCTAATCCCCTGCCCTACCTAGCCTCAAAGTCTCTATCACCCCCAGAGGAGTACTGGGAGAGCCTTGTGAGCCATCAGAATCCTCCAGACCTCGCTTCCCCTGCCTGCTCTTTATCCCTGTCCACTCAGCGGGCCAAACTCTGCTCTTCTATCTACACTCAAGTGTCCCCTCCTCCAGGAAGCCTTCTCCTACTCCCAGCAGTTACAGTGGCCCCCTCAGAGAGTTTTTATTTTCAGTTTACCCTGTGGTTCTTCCAGACAGAAAGCCCCTTCCACATTGTTGTAGCCCCAGAGTCCAGCCAACTCTGCCTTCATAGCACCTTGTGCCTCTCTCTTAGGGCCTCTTTCCTAATCCACCTGCCAGCGTAGCTGTGTGTTTACCTGTCCGCATACAGCGACTCTCCAAGGCAGGCATTTGCACTCCTGTCTTACAGACGAGGGGAACTGTGGGTCAGAGAGGCTGAGTAACTCGCCTAAGGTCACTCAGCTAAAGAATGGCAGCCAGGAGTGCCACTTGTGTCCATTTGGATCCAAAGGCCCTGCACTTTCCACTGCCTACTCCGGTGTCCCTGTATCTCCTATAGTCAGCAAGGTGTCTGATGCCTGGTCGGCCTTGGGAAAGAGCCACGATGGGACAAGGCTCCGCTCCCAGGCAGGGCCCAGGTCTCAAGGGAGAGTACAGCTTTAGGACCTTAGTGGCCACCTCTTGCCACCACTCTTCCCAGCAGAGGGGCCCCCTCCAAGACTGAGTGGGGGTGTATGAACAGGAGCTGCAATGGGCAGGATGGGGGCCAGATTTTGAGGGGTAGCAAAGACTGGGTGTCAGGAAGTGAACATGTCTGGGGCTGGCAGGGAGAAGCCATCCAGGGGCTGTGAAACTGAGGCCTGTAAAGGACAGGCATAGACTTGGCTGATAGGGACGAGGACTGGCGTGGGCCGGCATGCTCCCCCCCCCCCCCCCGCTGGTGACCCTGCCCCATGCCTCTGCCCCTTCTCCTGCTTGCTCGCCATCCCTCTTCCCTCCCCTTTTTCAGACTGACTTCTCTGGGGGAGTTACCCTCTTGGGCTTTCTCCGCTCCAATCTCGTTACCAGTCAGCATCCTTGCCTATCATGACCCCACGTCAAACCTCCAGCTCCAGATTGGGGCGCAAAGTTGGGAGAGAAAGGGGCCCTTCTTCCTTGCTTTTGCTTTGTCTTTCCATTGCTTTGTTGCCAAGACATAGTGGTAGAGAGAGGACAGGGGTGGGGGGAGAAAGAGACAGAGACAGAGAGATTGACTTACCAACGGAGAGAGGGAATTGAAGGGAACCACTCCAATTCTCTCTCCTTCAATCCAACACGTTGGTATTCCTGCCCTTCCAGTGGATCCGATCTGTGTCCGGTTAGGTGTCTGGGAGTCAGGGGATGGTGTGAGGGAGGAGACCTTTCTTCCATCACAGCGGAACCACCTGGAGAAATGTTTAGGCAACAGCAAGAATCAGCAACTCTCTCCTCTCCTTGTTTCCTCACTTCGGAGGGGCTCTGTCCCTTCATCCGAGGGTTTGGAGGTTAATTGCCCACACCCACACAGGCAAGAGCTTCCCTGAACATCAGAGTAACAGGACGTTAGGACAAAGTACAACTATTGTGCCTTGGGCCTCATCACTACTTCTTTTGTCTGGGGCCACTGTTGGCTCCTGGCCACCTTTCACGCTCTTCTCTACCCCCACCCCCACCCCTCTCCTCACTTCCCCCTCACCTGGAACACCTTCCCCTTCCTCTTTGGCTCCTTTTGAACTGTCTCAGAGCCATAAGCTGAGACTGCCCTGGTCCTGAGGTGGGGCCCTCTGAGTGGGGCAGAGGATGCCCTTGGAGGGGACCCAGCATGACCTCTGTCTGGGCTGCTCTCTGCTCCGTGCCTCACCCCCCCATGTTGTTAGGTGACCTTGGGTCCTTCTGTGTGCTTGGGATTCTCTGGGGGTTCAGTGTGTCCTGGGACTCCCAGCCCTTCAGCGACCTGTGGAGGGAGCATGTTGGGGGGATTAAGTCTGTCAGAGGAGATGGTGCTGGAGAGACACGATGTGGTCTACCGATTGTTGATTTGCATTCCTGATTCTGTGTCCTTCGTCCCCTTTTTTGGCGACCCAGGTGTGTCGGGCTCTCAATGCGATGCTCACGTGGGCACTGGCCGGGTATTGTACATCATTACAGCGTATTGTCGGGAAAGCTGGTGACACCGCCCTGGGGGATAGCATCCAGAGTTGACCCTCCTCTGAGTCACCACCAGGCTGTGTCTCTGAAATGAAGGGCGGGGCTGGGAGACCCCTCCCCACCAATGAAGCTTGCTCAAAAGCTCCTCAGGTCAGGGTGCAGTTCGGCCCCCTCATTCCCTTGGTTCCCTGGGCCAAGCCCACAGAGGAGGGAATCTCACATAGGTAGCTGAAACACACCTTGCTGAATACCACCAAGGGGGATGTTTGGGTCAGTTTGGGGAGAGCCCAGGGATTATTATGACAATGACACCCACCTCCACCTTGGAACCCCTCCATTCTCCTCTCCAATTCAGGGTCTTTTACTATGACCCCTTCTTCTGGCCCCTGAGGGGCCAGGGAAGGCTGAGGTGAGAAGGATGCCGTGGAGGGGACCAGGGTGAGCCCCTGCTCGTGCTGCTGGGAGACTCTGTCCTGGGCTCTGCCTGCTCCTTTGCTCTGCAGGGGTGAGGGAGGGGATCTCTGCCAAAGCCCCCACACACCTTGTGCTCTGGCTGCACTAGATGTAGACCAGGTTGGAAGGAGGATGTTTAAGGGCTTCGCTTCTATCTTCCATGCAGAGCTTGGAGCATGGAGCCTAGGTAAGGAGGGGGGCCCTGAGCCAGCAAATAAACATTTCCTAACTGGAAAGAGACCTCGTCCCTGTGCTGGGGAGCCTGCCAGGTGGTTCAGGCAGGACTGGAGGCATGAATGATGGAAAGGGTAGGATGGGATGGGAGTGGGCAGCCCTTCTGCTCATAGGGGCATCAGGACACCAGTCGTGTGGAATTGGGCTACTAAAAAGGTAACCTAGCACCATGTGCTTAGGCAGGGGGTTGGCTGAGTAACCTCCCTGGATCGTTTGGTCAATTTGGGGGATGCCGTCACAGTCCAGTTCTCAGCCCCGGCACTCACAGAGGCTACATCAGCCCTGGGCCTGGCACTGATCTGGATTCATAATGAGACTGGTTGGTCCCTCTCTTCCCTCAGGTATCAGAACCCCCTCTTTGTTCCCTGGGGGGAACCTGGGAGCTATTGGGTCAAAGCCCAACCAGGAATTTTTCCAGGCTGGTTCCTATATGCAAGGGTGGGGTGGGGGGCCTCGGGAGCACTCAGGGAAGACCGGGGGAGTTGGGGGAGAGGGGAGCTTTGAAGGAAGGGGGGGACTGGGGGAAAGAGGAGAGAGGCTGCCAGCTGGGAGAAGTAGGCAAGGGACCCTGGGGGTCTAGGGGTACCAAGGAGAAACCCCAATTCTGTTCAGAAGATGAGCTAAGAGCCTGGGCTGGGGCTGATAGAAGGCTTGGCCCCCAGCCTGGTGGGAGCTCCGGGCAGCTGGCCTACAGACGTTCCTTAGCGTTGGTGAGTAGGTTTGAATCATCACTTAGGCCCTGGCCTCCATCCGCCCCCACCAGCCCCCTGGCCTCAGTTCCCTGGCAACATCTGGGGTTGGGGGGGAGAGCAGGAACAAGGGCTTCTGTCTGCCCGGCTGCCTCTCCCTTTGGGCTCTGCCAGACTCCACAGTGCATACGTGGGCTCCAACAGGTCCTCTTTCCTCTGGGCCACTGACTAACCCCAGAACCACACGGCTTCCCATTTTCAGCCCCACAAACTTAGTGCCAAATAATTTTCCCCAGGAAAGTCTCCCTGGACACTTCCCAAAGGACCCCAGTCACCCCAGTCTGTTGGCTGTAGCTCACTCTGATGTCAGCAGGCCAGATGAGGTCTCCAGATGGGCACATTGTCCACATGGGTACATCATGTCTCCTGTGCCCAGCATTGGGCTCGCTGCACACGGGTCCATTCGAGTCCCAAACATGCCTCTGTTAGGGAGGTCAGAAACGAGGGAGTCAGGGGTAGTGTCCCTCCACCCTCTTCCTGAAGCCCATTCCCTCTTAAGCCAGAGCTGGGGTGTGCGGGCAGTAGTCACTAGGGGGCGCTCGGCCACCACAGGGAAGCTGGTGAACTTGGGAGAGCAGAGTCTGCGTGTGAGTGAGGACGCGTGTGTCAGTGTGAGTGTGTGTGTGTGTGGGGGGGGGGGCGGGCTGAGAGTGCTGGAGTGGGAAGAAGGCCAGGGGTCACCCCAGGATTCCAATAGATCTGTATGTCCTTCTCCCCACCCGTCCCTATCCGACTCCCTGCCCTCCCCGACGCCCCTCCCTCCAATATTCCCAGCAAAGAAGGAATAGCTCTCGAGCCCTGTCCGCACATAACCTCACTTTCCTGTTCCCTTCCCCCCAATACCACGCGGGCGTGTGTGTGTCTGAGCAAAGGGGGGCGGATGGGTAATTTTCGGGCTGTGAACCTAGGTGGGGGTCGAGCTTCCCCTTTACGGGTAGGGGGGCAGGCTTTGCTACACGTCCCAGGGGAAGGCCCGAGGGGCACGCGGGGCAGCGGGAGAGGCGCCGAGACTGGGCCTGTCCCCGCCCCCAGGGCGTTCCAAGGGCGGGGTCCAGGCGGGGACAAGCCGGGTCTGATTTTTAAGCGGCCGCTAGTGGTGAGGAGCGCAGAGGCTTGGGGCAGCCGGGCTGCGAGGAGGCCGCGGCGCGGGGGGCGAGTGGAGCCGGCGGCAGCGGCGCTGGGTCGGGAGGCGCAGCGGCGAGGCGGACGAACCGGCGGGGTCACTAGCCAGAGGTCTCCGCACTGGAATTCGATATTCATTTATCCAGGGTTTACCCTCCTCTTTTTTTTCTTAAGCAATTTTAAATATCCACATTTTTTTCCCGTTTTAATTTATTTTTGCTTCCCATTCCCCGCTTAAATCGGGCCGACCGTTTGGGGAGATTGCTCCTTTACTTCTCCAAATCACTTCGGATTTTGGAAACCAGCAGAGAGAAGAAAGAGGTAGCAAGAGCTCCAGAGAGAAGTCGAGGAAGAGAGAGAGACGGGGTCAGAGAGCGCGCGCAGGCGAGCGAGCAACGACAGGGACAGGGGCAAAGTGAGTGACCTGCTTTTGGGGGTGACCGCCAGAGCGCGGCGTGAGCCCTCCCCCTTGGGATCCTGCATCGGACCAGCAGCGCTGACGGACAGACAGACAGACACCGCCCCCCGCCCCAGCGCCCACCTCCTCCCCGGCCGGCGGCCGAGGGTGGACGCGGCGGCGAGCCGCGGGCAAGAGCCGGAGCCCGCGCCTGGAGGCGGGGTGGAGGGGGTCGGGGCTCGCGGCATTGCAGTGAAACTTTTCGTCCAACTTCTGGGTTGTTCTCGCTCCGGAGGAGCCGTGGTCCGCGCCGGGGCAGCCGAGCCGAGCGGAACCGGGAGAAGTGCTAGCCCGGGCCGGGAGGAGCCGCAGTCGGAGGAGGGGGAGGAGGAAGAAGAGAAGGAAGAGGAGAGGGGGCCGCGGTGGCGACTCGGAGCTCGGAAGCCGGGCTCATGGACGGGTGAGGCGGCTGTGTGCGCAGACAGTGCCCCAGCCGCGCGCGCGACCCAGGCCCTGGCCCGGGCCTCGGCTCCGGGAGGAAGAGGAGCCCGCCTAGGCGCCGAGGAGAGCGGGCCGCCCCGCAGCCCGAGCCGGAGAGGGAGCGCTAGCCGCGCCGGCCCCGGCCGGGCCTCCGAAACCATGAACTTTCTGCTCTCTTGGGTGCATTGGAGCCTTGCCTTGCTGCTCTACCTCCACCATGCCAAGGTAAGCGGCCGTGCCCACCAGGCGTCGCGGGCCGCTTCGAGCGCCTCTCCCCGCTGGGGACGTGCGTGCGAGCGCGCGCGTGGGGGCTCCGTACCCCACGAGGGTCCTTGGGCACCGGGCGCGCGGCTACCCCCTCAATCCTCGTACGTGTAGGGGGAGGGGGCGCGCGCTAGGTGGGAGGGCACCAGGATAGAATCTCACCGCCCACGCGGGCCCTGCCCACCCACCAGAGTCACCGCACGTACGATCTGGGCCGACCAGCGGAGGGCGGGAGCCGGAGGAGGAGGCCGAGGGGGCTGGGCTTGCGCTGCCGCCGGCGGCTGAAGTTTGCTCCTGGCCGCTGGTCCCCGACGAACTGGAAGTCCGGGCAGCGGGGGCGGGAGCCGGAGCCCAACGGGCAGGGGGGTGCCCAGACCTTGGGCCGAGGGAGGGCTGAGAGCGTGGAGGGGGCAGGGCGCGGGCGAGAGAGGGGGCTTGCTGTCACTGCAGCTCGATCTCTTCGGCCCTCGCCACGAGTTTGAGAAAAGTTTCGGGGTGGATTGCCGAGGGGACCCCCGGTCTCCGCCGGGCCACCTGCGCCAAGGCACCCCCGCCCGTCCCCGCTCGCGTCCCGCTCGGTGCCCGCCCTCCCCCGCCCGGCCGGGCGCGCGCGGCGCGGAGCCGATTACATCAGCCCGGGCCTGGCCGGCCGCGTGTTCCCGGAGCCTCGGCGGCCCGAGCGGGGAGCCCCGGGCGGCGAGCGGCGCCCCTCCCCCCGCCGGCCCTCCACGGGAAGGTGACCTCTCGAGGTATCCCTAGCCAGAGGATCTGGAGAACCCCCCCCCCCCCCACCGTCCCCAGCCCCTAGCCCTCTCCTGTGCTAGGAGGAAATTTCTTGACACCCCTTCCCCATTTCTTCCCTAAAGTGGAGAGAAGCCCCTGCCACCTTTCTACTTTTCACTACCCTCTGATGAGAAGACCCGTGTAACCCGCCTCTGACCCCAGCGGCCAGGGAAAGGATGATCACTGTCAGAGGTCGGGGTGCAAGGGCCCACCCTGGTGCTTTGTCAGACTACCTAAAGTCCGGACTCGGTGACAGTCTGCTTTGCTCCCCTCCCCCACACTTCCGAGCTGTGCCTTTAGCTTTTATGGGGATGGGCTAAGGGAGGAATTAAATAGTGTCATTATTCCACTTTACACTTTTTGGAAAAATGGCTTAAATTTTGCTGTGATATGGATAGTGTGGGACCAGCTTTCCCCGCACCTTTGGAAGGAGCTCCTGCCAGCCTTGCAAACACACTTTGTCCTGGTGAAATGGGGGGTGTTGGAGCAGGAGCAGGTGGTTTTTTGGAACTCCAAACTTGCCCACCCAACTTGCTTCTCAGAGTCACCGAAGGGGTCCTTTTATGCTCTTCTCTTGTACCTTTCCTCAGCCAGAGTCCCCTTGGAGAGAGGCAGAAGGAAGGAAATGGGCTGGGGTCCCTGCTGCCACTCTGAGTTCCTCAGACGCTGGCACAAAGGCCTTGGCTCCAGGCCTCCAAGGAGGGGGGGGGGGGAGGGGGAGGAATGGCAGCCTGGCCACACTGTGACCTTCAGAGGCCCCCAGAGAAGGGCACCTGGCCTCTCCCTGCCTAGAGCCACCCCTCCCAGTGCCCCCTGGCCTTGGAGGGGGTTAAGAAGTTTCTGTCCCCTTTCCTCATTGGGGCCCAAGAGGAGCGGAGGACATAGAGAGAACATTGGCAGAAGGAAACCAGAGGGTATCGTTGGGATGGGTGAGAGGCAAAGTGGAGACTCCAGGGGGTCCCTGAGGGAGAGCTGCAATGGAAGTCTATCCAGCTGGGATCCTGGAAACTGTTACCTGACCTTGGCCCTAGGGACAAGGCTGGGGGATCTGGGGTGCCCTGGGGATGTGTGGGAAGGAGACAGACAGACAAGACAGACAGACAGTGAGACTCTGTCAGGGGGGTCTGCAGTTCCGTGGGCTGGAGTACAGTTCTGCTGCTGGGGATCTGCCCCCGAAGAAGGGCAAGTGAGGTGGCCAGCTGGTGAGAACCAAAGGCCTACTTGAAGGGCTGGGAGAAGCCTTTGCCTGCTCCTAGCTGTCAGGTCCACATGGTTGGGCTTGTTGACCTTCACAGCTTGTGGGGAGGGGAGGAATGATCTCGTGGGGGTGGGGAGGGATGGGGAGGATAGGGGAAGCCTCGGCCTAGGAGGTGCAGGGGGCCCCCTAGGGGCTGGGTAGTGCTAAGGCATAGAAGGCTTTCCTGGTTGCCTTTGAGGAGAGTGCACAGCCAGGTGAGAGGGGCTTGGGACCCCCTCGGTCTGGGAGGGAGAAGAAACCAGAGAGTGAGGTGGGAGTGTGAGGCTTGGGGCTCTGGAGATACATTCAGGCTCTGGGGAGATTTGTGTGCTGGGAGCAATGGGCTCTCCCCTCCTGCAGGGTTTCCTCCCTGGTTTTACCATCTAGACAACCTGTGGGTTTGCTGAATATACCTGAGGATATCTGCTGAATGTTCCCGAGGAAGGAGGAGTTTGGATGGGGGAGGGTGGTTGGCGCCCTTCGTTCCTCTGCACCCCCCTCGCCCTCCCCAGCACCAGCTCACCCTGGTATTTGTCATGTCAGCAAGAGAAGGTCACCATGTTGTTTTTCTCGCCCCCAGTCTTTCCTTCCTGCCTCAGTCCAAATTTGTCCTCCTATTTGACCTTAATACTTACCGTGGCTTTGGACCAGGGAGTCAGGGGTCTGAGAAAATTAACTTAACTCAGCAATGGACCGTTGTGGCCAGGGGTGTGTGTGGGCGGGGGATGGGGAGTGGGGGGGGAGCTAGGAGGGAGGTAATGTGGGGAAGGGGCGGGGACCTGGACAGCACAGCATTCTGGTGTTTTTCTCCTGTATTTTTAGTTTCCCACCCCCCAATATCTGCTTAGTTTCTTTCTTCCTTCAGAATTAGAGCAGTGCAGGGGTGGAGGGCATGCTCTGTGCTGTGGGGAGCCCTGCAGGTGCCTTGTTCCACCCAGCAGCCTTGGAGAAGCCAGAGGCTGCTGCCTGGGCGGGTGGCTGGGCCTTTGCATCCTGCTCATGCCCGTGTTTTGCTCTTTGTTTTGTCCTCAGTGGTCCCAGGCTGCACCCATGGCAGATGGAGAGCACAAACCCCACGAAGGTGAGTCCCCCTGGCTCTTGGGTGGGGTACCTGTCTCCCCAGGGGATGGGTGGGGAGGGCCAATTCCTTTCTTTCAGGGCTATGGGGGCAGGAAAGGGGTGCAGGGATGGGGATCAAGAAGGGAAGAGGGGAGCACCATGAGAGTAACCCTTTGTTCTGGAGGACTCTCTTTCCTAGTCAGGCCTCTGCTACAAATAGGACGTGTTGCCTTTTCCTTCTGCTCTTTCCAGTAAAATTTTACTTGGAGAGGCAGCCGTGAGCACAGACCAGGAAGGCAGTGTTCAAAGATCCCCGGTGTCAAGGGAGGTGTCCCTTGTCCCACCTGCCCTCAGGGGAGGATGGGTATTCTCTGTCACATCCAACCCAGCTGCATCACACCTGTGGGGCCTCTGTGGAGGGGGCTGTGACCCTTGCTGTCCAGCGAACTAGCTGTGCGTGAGCTGGAGGTGCAGGGGGGCCCCACCTCGTAGGACCCCTCCCCACAGTCTGCATTCCTTAGCGGGTGGAGAGAAGGCCCTATAATCTCCTCTGCCCTCTGGGTGGGATGGGTTTAGGTGCTGTGAACTTCCCTCCTGGGCCAGCAGAGGGCTGGCTGTAGCTCCCAGGTGCCCCGCCCCCTGCCCAACTAGAGTCCGCCTGCCTTTTGTTCCTCTGTGGTTTGGAGCAGGGACCCTCCCATTTCTCCAGGGAAGCCCTGGCTCTCCCCCAACACTGAATGCGGCCTCTGCTTCAGCCTGGGGGAGGAATGCCTGATGCCACTCCCCCAGCTCCCCACCCCTGAGGAGAGAAGGCCCTGGGGTCTTCCTTGGGGCGCGTTTTCTGACCCAAATCCAGCGTGGCCCAGGGTAGTGGCCAGGGGCGGTGTTTGCACTCCCTGGGCCGGTGGTGATGCCCAGCCGGTTCTGCCTCCTTCCCTCAGGAGCTCTTTCCTTGGCCCGGGGCCTGGCTTCCCAGCCACTCCACAGCTTGTGCCACTCACAGCTCCTGGCTCCCAGTGTGTGCCCACCCGCCATCGGTCTCTCGGTGGTCTCTGTGGTCTGGGAGAGGCAAGCAAATGGTCTTTGTTTGCTTGGGGAAAAGATTGTCTTCAAGAAATAAGGAAAAGCAAGACAGCTTGATGTTGGAGTAGACGTATGTTTATGGCCTGTGCAGAAGTGGGACGGTTTTCCTTAGAGGCAGTGGCTGGGGCGTGAAGGGTTTGGGTGAGGTTCTCCCCTCTACCTTCCTCCGCCGCACGGCCCTTAGGGATTCCAGGGAGCTTTTCCAAGGAATTCCTTGCCTGTGTCTTTTTAGCTTCAGCAACCCACGGCCACGGCCCAGGCCAGACCTTTCTGCTTTCCTGTCTTGGGTGGGGCCCCAAACCTGGCCACCTGTGTCCCCAGCCATAACACAGTGTCAGGTCAAGAATTCTTCAGTCATCTTCGATATAGACTTGGATTAGAAAAGGGCTTCTTCGGATCCCTGGGCTTCATTCTTTTTGAAGGTGCTTTGCCTTAACCCCTCTGAGGGTGGAGGAGAGAATTCTATGCCTGTTGTCTGCATAGGGGAAGTAGATCTCAGGCAAGGCCAGGGACTATCCTGCTGTTGTCACAACTGTGGCCTTCCCCTCAGCTCCCAAATTTCAACCCACCTATTGTGTATATGCCCCTCAACCCTGCTCCCCGGGGCTCATCTTCCTTTACCCTCTGGAGGGAGGGGGAGGCTCAGCTTGTTTCTGGGAGAGGCAGGCTAGGAGGTGGCCCTTCACATGCCTTGGTGAGGTTCCAGACTGTTACCTGGGCTGACAAAGAATGCTTATTCACAGGGCTGGAAAGGGAAGACAAAACCCCACATTTCAGCCTCGCTCTCAGTGTCTTTAAACATGCCCCCCCCCCCGCCAACCCATTTACACAGATGTGCAGTCTGAGGCCCAGAGAGGGAGGAACTGGCCCAAGGTTACACCAAGTCATGGCCTGAGCTTGGACTACTTCATGGCCTGGGTGCTGCTCCTTCTTCCTGTGCAGGGGAAATACGTTTCAGGGACAGGATTACTCTGTGTGTGTGTGTGTGTGTGTGTGTGTGTGTGTGTGTGTGTCAGAGAGAAAGGGAGAGAGGGAGAGTGGCAGTCTGGGCCACAATTTGGAGTCCTCAGTCCAGGTCCTGATTGCATCTATTCTCAAGGACCCCGCCCCTGTGGCCTAGAATTACCCCTTCATGCTCCAGTGCACCCCAGGCTCCACGGCCAGCCTGGGAAGCTGTCTTTACCCTGCTCTCCCTCCAGATCAGCTTCTAGAAACGCTCCGTGGCTGCAATGGCAGCACCGTTTTTTCCATGATGCAAGCAGTTTGCCCTCTTGGGCGGGGTTATCGGTGGCTGGCAGGGCCTGCATAGTGTGCCCACCCACTGCCACCTGCTGATTCCTGGCCGGCCCAGGCCCTGTGCTGATGCTTACCGCTTTCCCAGCCTGCGTCTGGGGAGGGGTCTGGCAGGTGGCACAGCGCTTCCCCTCTGTTTTCACACGATGTCGCTTGCCTTGGGAAGGCTTCCATGGCAGAACTGATTTGAACTCTTAACACTTAGTGAAGTGTGGCCTTGGGGCGAGTTACTCAGCCTCTCTGAACCTCCAGTTCCCTCTTGGTAAAATGGGCCTCCTACTGGAACCTGATGGTGTCGTGCGGGGAGAATTGTTGGCCGTGAAAACTATGGGCTACTGCACACCTTGCTCAGCATATAATAAGTGCTCATTAATTGGCTGTTGGGGTGGAGGGTGGTGTGGCAGAGGTCGTAGGAAAACGGGAAGTAGGTTTGCCAAGCTGGCTGTTGCTCCTTTCACGGGCAACTTAGATCACCCCTCAACAAGTAAACTCGTGCTCGAACTATGTCCTGGCATCGAGGCTGACCCAAGAATGCGCTCGGCTGTCATGGCGAGGCAGCGGGATCACATGTGGCAGGTTATCTCTGGCAGAACCTGACAGCCTGGTGTGATCTTTGGAATAAAACCAGGCCTTCATCAGTGCTGATGGTGGAAAGCTTAGGGAAGGATGCCAACCACAGCCGGAGGGACCTAGGTTAGAGTTTTGGAAGGACCGGCCCGAAAGTGGGCACCTCTCACAGGCACTCTGAGGGGCGGCCTTCCCAAGCTGGGCGGAGTTAGGAGCCGGCCATCTCTCGTGTGACCTGCTGGGCTCACGTGTCACCCCATCCCACGCAGTGGTGAAGTTCATGGATGTCTACCAGCGCAGCTACTGCCGTCCCATCGAGACCCTGGTGGACATCTTCCAGGAGTACCCTGATGAGATCGAGTATATCTTCAAGCCATCCTGCGTGCCCCTGATGCGATGCGGGGGCTGTTGCAATGACGAGGGCCTGGAGTGTGTGCCCACGGAGGAGTTCAACATCACCATGCAGGTGGGCATCGGCAGGGAGTGGGGGTGGGAGGGGGGGTTAGACTTGGGGAACAGGTGGTCCCAGGCCCTTTGCTGGGCAGCTCTTGAGAGGAGGAGCCAGACTTGACTTGCTCCGCTCCTGCCCCTGGGTCCGTCGCAGGGACGTGTGGGGGAGTCTTGCTTTCTTTGGAGAAAAAGATGCCTACATTCCCCAGTCCCACAGGGGCTGACGCCTGTGACAGGAGGCCTTCTCTTCCTCTCTTGGAGGAAGAGGGCCCTTCCTCTTTGGGGGCTCTATCTGGGAAGCTGGATGAGCCTGGTCCGTGGAGAGGTTTAAAAGCCAGTTGTTTGGTGCTTCGCAGCGACAGGGCACATCTCAGCTTGAACAGGGTGGGAGGGAGCTCTGAGACCCCAGGGAGGGTGGCTCTTGGGTAGCTACCAGGGATGAGGGTAAAGCCTAGAGGAAATAAAAGGAGGGGAGGGATTGGGACCGGTGAGAACCCAGGACCTGAATTCCCAGCCTGGCCAACCCGTGCAGCCATGTCTGCCCTCAAGAAGAACAGGGGCTCCTTGAGATCAGCAGGGTTGGGGACGTTGGGGTGGGCCCGAGGCTCTTTCTGGCGGAGCCCCTGGTCCCTCCTGCCTCTGTCCCCCACCCCTGCTCTGTAGAACCCCTGGGTGCTGAGTGGCAAGAGCCATGGGGTGTCCCATCTGGGTATGGCTGGCTGGGTCACTAACCTCTGTGATCTGCTTCCTTTCCCTCTAGATTATGCGGATCAAACCTCATCAAGGCCAGCACATAGGGGAGATGAGCTTCCTACAGCATAGCAAATGTGAATGCAGGTGAGGATGGGGTCACGGGCTCATTCGTTCAGCACGTGGCGGCGGGGTTGGCCCATGTCCACCTTCCCACTGTGGCACCTTGGGCGACTTTAATTTTACCTCACTGTGCCTCAGTGTCTACATCTGGAAACGGGCATAATAACGCTAGGTACCCCATAGCATCGTTAGAAGGATTAAATGCGTTAGTTTGCGTCAAGAGATTAAAAGTGCGTTGATATGTCATAGTAGTATGTGACTCTTCTTGTTGGTCTCATCACCATCTCAACCCTTCTCTGTTTTGTTCTTCTCTTTTTCTCTGCCCGCTGCAGACCAAAGAAAGATAGAGCGAAAGAAAAGTAAGTAGCCATGACTTTAGCTCCTCTCCCTCTCCTTGGCCCGTTATCTTGGTTTGGGGTTCTTGGCTTCCTCTGTCGGGGGTGGGGGCGGTGGGGGGGGGTCTGATGGCTTCACTGGGTCAGGGAGTTGGTCTCCTGAGGACTTGTGGTGGTAGTAGTGGGATTGAGCAGACTCGAGGATTATGTCTCTAGAATTAGGGACAAAACCCAGCCTGGAGCCTGGAGCTTCCTTTGGAAGAGACAATGCATTCCAGGTCTCCGGGTCATTCCTGGCCGGGACTTGAAGTTTTGGTGTGTCAGGGGGCAGCGCGGACACTGGGTCCCTGGCTTGCTCTAGTCTCCCATCACCCACCGCAGGGAGAGGGAGTAGGTGACAGAGAGACCTTTTGTGTGCCAGGGGAAACGGCCTCTTACGGCGGCTGCTGTGGTGGCGCAGTTGGACTTGGGTCCGGCTGAGATGTTTCCTTGGTGATGCCCTCCTGTAGCAGTGAGGCAGGCCAGAGACACTCAGCCCTCCTGGCCAGGGAGAAGTGAGTTGAATGTTGGTCATTTTCTGAGGCTTCCAGTTGCTCAGTGTGGAGGGTTGGGTCAGGATGGAGCAGGGGGGCATAGTCTGGGGGCAGTGAGGCTTCAAAACTGGGTGAGCAACTGGCAAGGGGGCAGGCCTGCAGGGAAAGAGAATGAGAGAGAGCACCTGTGCCCTTTCCTCCCCCACCTCACCATCCCGTCTGCCCCCAAAGCTCTAGGGACATAGAAACTCCTAGGCCCCAGCCCCTTACCTCTTCCCTAAGTCCCCAACTTCCAGAATTGCTGTGGCTACCAGAGCAGTGGTTTGGGAGAGCAGGCTCAGAGAGAGAGAGCGAGAGAGAGTGAGTTTGTGTGTGTGTGTAGACCTTCCCCTTTCCCAGTGCTTTCTCCTGGAGGGAATAGTCTGGCCCTTCTTCTCAGTGCCTTCCCCTCATTTCTTCCCCATGTGGCAGACATTCTGGGCATCCTCTGGCCTGGCAGGTGTGGAGAGTGCTGGTTCCCTTGAGGGGGACAGGCTTCAGCCTGCCCCCCTTGCCGGTTTCCCAAATGCCTGCTTTGCCACAGGGAGAGTGGGGGGCTCGCCTGGGCTCGGAAGAGAGTCTGGTGAGATGGTGTAGCAGGCTTTGACAGGCTGGGGAGAGAACTCCCTGCCAAGTAACGCCCAGGCTCCTCCTCCCATGCCTCCCTAACTCCCACCCCACCCTACCGCCTGCCTGGGGCTCTGAGGGCACCCATCCCCGCCTCTCGGCCCAGGGTATGGCTGGGCAGGCTGGCGCCTTTCATGTGCCGCCCTTGGTCTTGTGCCAGCTCCCAATGTAGCTCCCCCCCCCCCCCACGCTGGGATTTGCAGAGGCGGGGCCCCTGGAGGGACCCCTTTGCTGTTGCACTGGGAAATGAAGGCAGGTGCCTGAAGCACAGCCTGCCACCCCCCACCTCTGCTCCCATCGCATCAAGTCTCTGCCCTCCCCAAACTCTGGCCTACCTTTTACAGTCCCCGACCTTCAGGGTCACACTTGCACAGGGTTCTGGACAAAGATCCTGCCCAGGGGGCTTTGTCCCCTGCCAGGAGCTGCCAGGAGCATGCAGGCCTTTGGGTCCTGTGCCCTCCACCCAGCCTCTGCTTCCCATCCAAGCATTGCCGGAGGCTGGGTTGGCCACCCTAGGGTGGCCAAAACGAGAAGAAGGAGCCATTGAGTGTCTGCTACCCCAGCCTGTGCGTGCGTGTTCGTGTGCAAGCTCTTTCCTGGAGTTCCCTAGCCTCCCGATGCCTCGTTCCGGGAAGTGTGCCCTCCTCACTGCTTCTTTTCCTCTCCCCTTCCCCCTCGCTCTCTCTTTGTCTGTCTCTGTTTTTTTATTTTCCAGAAAATCAGTTCGAGGAAAGGGAAAGGGGCAAAAAAGAAAGCGCAAGAAATCCCGGTATAAATCCTGGAGCGTGTACGTGGTGCCTCCGCTGTCTCATTGCCTGGAGCCTCCCTGGCCCCCAATCAAAGTCCCGCCTGCAGGACCCCCTAACCCTGCCCCTGCCTTCCTCTCCCGGCTTTCCTCCTCCTCTCCCCCCCAGTGTCTCTCTCTCACTCTCGCTCCACTAATTGGCACCAGTGGCTAGACCTGGTGGTGGTGGTGCTGGTCCGGGGTCGGGGTGGGCAGGTGGGCAGAGCGGGCCTGGGGGATTCAAGGAGGGGACACCGGCTTGGCTGGGCACCACCTTTCTCTCACCCACTGGGCACTGGTGGCGGGCCCACGTTGGCACGGGTGCCAGGCACTGGTGCCTGCTCACCCAACTGGTTTCCGCTGCTCCAGGCTTCTGCACTTGTCTGGAAGCTGAGGGTGGTGGGGAGGGCAGACGTGGCACGAGGAAGGGGCGCGAATGACGTGAGGCAGTGTATTGTCATCTGAGGGTGGGGTCAGGCACCATATGGCAGCCCCTTCTCGTGGATTTGGGGCCTCTGGAGGGGAGCCCCCTATTCTGGTCGAACCCACGGCACTCAAAGAAACCTCCCTGTCGGTTTGGAGGCTCTTCCTCTGGGTCGGAGGCTGTGGTGGGCCCTTTGGTCACCAGTGGCCTGGCCGTGGGCGCTGCCTCCGGGCTTGGCCTGCCGACGTATCCCACTTCGGCCCACCTTTGGTGGAGGGGCCTGGGCGTGAGTCCTTGCACGGGGAGAAGGCGGCTCAGATTGCTGTCGCCAGCAGGTGGAGAGTCAATGTGTGCTCCTTCTGGGGTGGTGGCTGTTGGGGGCCCTGTGGCTCAAGGCTTGTACTTGTCCCCAGGGGACAGCAGTCCCCTTATGGTGGCCCTCTCCTTGCACTCTCTGCCCATCTATGTCTGCCTCTTCCTGCAGGCAGGCTTCCTAGCCAGTGCTGCCTCTTTCCGCCGCTCTCTCTGTCTTCTGCTGCAGCACTTGGATCCTTCCAGGGCATGGAAGGGTATGGGGGCCAACAAGCTGGGTGGGGGCGTAGCTGCAGACTGTTAGGGGGTGTTGCATGGTTTTTTTTTTTTTTTCTCTCTCTCTCTGCTGATGCTCTAGCTTAGATGTCTTTCCTTTTGCCTTTTTGCAGTCCCTGTGGGCCTTGCTCAGAGCGGAGAAAGCATTTGTTTGTACAAGATCCGCAGACGTGTAAATGTTCCTGCAAAAACACAGACTCGCGTTGCAAGGCGAGGCAGCTTGAGTTAAACGAACGTACTTGCAGGTTGGTTCCCAGAGGGGGAGCGAGTCAGAGAGGGGCTTCACACAGAGACCGGGAGAGAAAGGAAGAGAGAGAGAGTGCGCACGGGCGCGTCTGAGAGGGGCCAGCTGCTTGCTCGGCTTCTAGCTGCCTGCCTGGTGACTGACCTCTGCCTTCTCTGCTCGCAAGGCCCCTGTGGTGGGCAGCAGGTGCTGGCCTGGCCTGGGAGGGCCTGTTCAGAGGTGGCCCTGGTTGCCTGAGGGGGCAGGCTGGTGTGGCTTAATGTGATGGTGTGGACGCAGGCTGAGTGTTGTGTCCTGTGGTCCTGAGGCGTCCTGTGGTGGCTGTTGGTCCTGATGTCGTTAGTACTACCTTTGCTGCTAGTATCGGGGGCCCTTCCTGGTGCGGGGGACGCTGCCGTCTACCAAGTGCAAACACTCTCGGGGGCCTTGCCACCACCCTCTGGAGTCCGCACCGCTGGGCATCTCATCCCCTCGGTGTCTCTCATAGGGGCAGGTCTGAGTCCCTCCTAGACTGGGGTCCCAGAGGGCACAGGCTCTGGCTGTTGGTTTAGGGTGGTTAAGATATTTAACATTTGGGGACACTAGATACCTTTCATACTCCAGTAGTCATGGTGACAGCCTCAAACAACCCACATATTTCCAGATGCCCCCAGGATGGGGTGGGGGGTGGGACGTGCCCACTTTCCTTTTTTTTTTTTTTTTATGTTTTTTTATTTATTTCTGAGAAAGAGAGAGTGCGAGCGGGGGAGGGGCAGAGAGAGAGAGGGAGACGCAGAAACAGAAGCAGGCTCCAGGCTCCGAGCTGTCAGCACAGAGCCCGAGGCAGGGCTTGAACTCGTGAGCCATGAGATCATGACCTGAGCCAAAGTTGGACGCTTTAACCGACTGAGCCACCCAGGTGCCCTGGCGTGCCCACTTTCCTGACATTAGATTGTGAACTCCTCACGGCAGGGCCTGGCTTTTATTCACCTGTGTAACCCTCCAGGCCTCTGTACCACTGTCCTTTGACCACAGTGAGGACCTAGAAAGTGGCAAGTGTGCAAGTGAATATATGACTGAGTTCAGGGGGGAAGGTCAGGAGCACAGAGCCCTGACAGTTTGGCTGGCAATCTTGATGCCTTGAATGGAGCTTGTACCAGTCCGGCCTGGGCACAAAGGCTGGGAGCCCTCTGGGCCAGTGTAAACTTCACCTAGTGGGGGGCTTATGGGGACTCCTGGGCAGGGTCAGGGTACCCCCAGCTAGTCCAGATGTTCCATTATCAAAGTTCTTAGAATGTGCTTGCCTCCCCCACCCCCGTGTTCGTGTGGCTTGTGGATGTTCTGGGGGCGCTGGGGATGAGGCCCTGGGGTGTTTGTGCAGACTTCTGTCTGTCTTGGTAGTATGTGAAGACAGGAAGTGTATATGAGTGCTGGGCTTGGGCTCTGCCCACCTCCAGGGTCTGATGAGGGGTCTCCACATGCCCCAGGGGCCTCAGGGTAGATAAGGGACTTGTCATTTTAGGATTTCTGTGGTGATGATTCTGCAGAGAGATGTTCTGGGATGGGGTGTCTGAAGTGACCTGGGGGCTGACAGAAGTCACCCCAACCTCTAGAGCCCTCCCCTGTAAGGGGGAGCTTCAGTACCCCAAATTGGAGGCTTAGGATCCTCATTCCCAGGCTCTCAGAAGGGCAGGGCCAGTTGTGATCTCTCATAGTAGAGAAGGTAAAAGATAATCAGCCCAGGAGCCAGGGGCATGACGAGAAAGTTCTTGGCGTCCCCTCTGCTTAGACAGGAGCTCTCACAGTCGATGATCGTCTCTCCCCCACCATCAATTACACAGCACATGGGAAAGGAGGGGCACCCCGGTACCTGAGGCCTGCTGCTGCCAACATGCTCAAGAAAGATGGGGCCTGCAGCCGGAGCCTGGAGGGGAGGGCGTGGTGATGGGAGATGTGTCCCTCCCCGCCTCTCTGGTTCCCGCTCCCGTGGGAGCCTCACTTTCCTGGGGGCAGCCCCACCCCTTGCTTGGGGTCCTCTCCCCACTCTGTTGTCCAAACCAGCCCCATAGAGGCAGAGCTGAAACCCCTCTTTCTGCGGGGACTCTTTGTTGACTAACTCGGTCCAACTTTGGTCACCACTAGCTCTGAAATGTCAAGTAGGGACTGTTCTTTAGTTCGTGCTCATTTGTTGCCTGTGATGAAATGTCCCCTCGTCCTTGTCTTGTCTCGACTAGACTGTAAGCTCTGGAGGGCAGATGGGAGTCTGGACGTAGCTACTGCTCCAGCGGGGCCTCCGTGGGCAGGGGCTGGCTCTCCCCTCAACGCTGGGCTCCTCCGGGCAGAACGATGCTTTCACCTTCCTCTCTGCTGCAGGGACTCGGGCTCCCAGGAAGGGGAGGCTGCCTGCCTCGCCGCCGCGTCCCCTCGCCTGGCCCTAACCCCCGGCCTCTGTTTCCCATCTCCCGCAGATGTGACAAGCCCAGGCGGTGAGCCGGGCTGGAAGAAGGAGCCTCCCTCAGGGTTTCGGGAACCAGACCTCTCACCAGGAAAGACTGATACAGAACGACTGACACAGAAACCACGCCGCCACCACGACCACCACCACACCGCCATCATCGTCAACAGAACAATCCTTAATCCAGAAACCTGAAATGAAGGAAGAGGAGACTCTGCGCAGAGCACTTTGGGTCCGGAGGCCGAGACTCCGGCAGAAGCATTCCCGGGCAGGTGACCAAGCACGGTCCCTCTTGGAATTGGATCGCCATTTTATTTTTCTTGCTGCTAAATCACCAAGCCCGGAAGATTAGAGAGTTTTATTTCTGGGATTCCTGTAGACACACCCACCCACATACATACATTTATATATATATATATTATATATATAAAAATAAATATATATATTTTATATATATATAAAATATATATATTCTTTTTTTAAATTAACATTGCTAATGTTATTGGTGTCTTCACTGGATGTATTTGACTGCTGTGGACTTGAGTTGGGAGGAGAATGTCCCCACCCAGATCCCAACAGGGAAGAGGATGGGAGGAGAGACTCTGGCATGATCTTTTGGTCCCTCTCGGGAAGGCCAGGGTCCCCTCCCCTGCCCAGAAGCGTGCATGGCCAGGGCATGGGGGCAAATTTGGCCTGCTTTTGGGAACACCGACAAACCCAGCCCTGGCCCTAAGCCTCTACCCCGAGTCACATGGACAGACGACAGGTACAGGGACGAGGACGCTGGCTCTGACCAGGAGTTTGGGGAGCCTCAGGACACTGCTGTACTTTGGGGATCCTCTCCACATGCTGCACGGGCATCTTGCCCCCAGGGGCACTGCCTGCAAGATTCAGGAGACTGGGCAGCCTTCAGCTCGTCTTCACTTGCTCTGAGATGCCCAGGAGGCTGCTGACAGATGTCTTGGCGAAGAGAAGAGAGACATTGATGGAGGAAGGGCCGCCTGGTGACAGCTTGTCCTCCAAGGGAAGGGCCTCCTGCCCTTCCCGGGTGCAGCCCAGGAGGGCCTGATGTCCTCAGACCATTGAAACCACTAGTTCTGTCCCCCCCCAGGAGACCTGGCTGTGTGTGTGTGAGTGGTTAACCTTCCTCTGTCCCCAGACCCGACCCTTCCCGCGGCACAGAGAGACAGGGCAGGATCCACGTGCCCACCGTGGAGGCAGAGAAAAGAGAAAGTGTTTTATATATGATACTTATTTAATACCCCTTTTTAATTAGAAATTAAAACAGTTAATTTAATTAAAGAGTAGGGTTTTTTTCAGTATTCTTGGTTAATATTTAATTTCAACTATTTATGAGATGTATCTCTTCTTGCTGTCTCTTGCACTCTTATTTGTACTGGTCTTTGTGTATAAAATTCATGTTTCCAATCTCTCTTTCCCTGATCGGGGACAGTCACTAGCTTGTCCTGAACAGATATTTAATTTTGCTAACACTCAGCTCTGCCCTCCCCTTTTCCCTGGTTCCCCACCACACATTCCTTTGAAATAAGGTTTCAATATACATCTACATACTATATATATATTTGGCAACTTGCGTTTTTGTGTATATATATATATATATATATATATGTTTATGTATATATGTGATTCTGATAAAATAGACATGGCTATTCTGTTTTTTATATGTAAAAACAAAACAAGAAAAAATAGAGAATTCTACATACTAAATCTCTCTCCTTTTTTAATTTTAATATTTGTTATCATTTATTTATTGGTGCTACTGTTTATCCGTAATAATTGTGGGAAAAAGATATTAACATCACATCTTTGTCTCTAGTACAGTTTTTCGAGATATTCCGTAGTACATATTTATTTTTAAACAACAACAAAGAAATACAGATATATCTTAAAAAAAGCATTTTGTATTAAAGAATTTAATTCTGATCTCAAAGCTCCTCCTGGTTTCTCCTTCTCCATTGGGTCCTTGTTCTGGACTCCCTCCTGCCCCCTTTCTCTCCTCCCTTGGGGAAAGTGGCATTTTGTCTTAGGTCTGGGAAAAGGGTCCCAGGTAGGTAGGCGATGGCATGGCCCATCTTGTTGTGCTGGGGGCCAGGGTGCTTCCATTCTGGCTGAGCTGGTCCTGGGGGACCCCGTTCACCCTCTGCCATGATGTGGGGGGATGGGCTCTGAAATGGGGGGACGGAGAGACAGCACCTTAGACAGGAGCAAGGGCCTACCGGGAGCAGTGCTGCCTTCAGGAATCACATGATCCAGGCCCGGTCCTTTGGTTGAGGAAGGAACCGGCCATGTGTCTGAGCTTACTGCCCCGGGGGACAGGAGAGGGCTGAGTTTGGCTATGTGGCCTTGGCTGCAGTAGGCTAGGGAGTGGTAAGGGGGTGCTCACGGGGGCCTGTGACTCCACGGTGTTGTTAAGTTTTACATAGAGGGTCCGGGAGTTCCTTGAGCCCTTGGGAAATGGACTCACAGCCCTGGTTGTTCCTGAGAGGACTCCCCACCCCGTCTTGCTGCACAGGCCCTTCTCTCCTGCGGTCCTGGCCAGGGCAGAAGCTGTCTGGGTCTTTGGCATTTATGAGCAATGCTACCAAATCCATTTCCTCCTGCCTCTCTTTTATTCCTTCAAATCGTATTTACTGGGCCAGCTACCACGCTAGGGGCACGGATGCTGTTATAAATAAGATGATTCTGCTCCTCAACGATCTGGTGAGGGTGGGCAGGCGAGGAGTCACAGAAACAGTCTATAAATCTGTCAGTAGAAAGATACATAAGACGTGAGCGGGCATCTGATCCAGCTTGGCTGAATCTGGGGTCTTCTCTTGACCTGACCTCTTGGTAGCCCCATAAAGAATGGGCAGGAGAAGACAGAACAGGGAGGGGGGGAGGTTGAAGTAGATGGTCCAGGCGGAAGGGATGGTATGAGCAAAGGTATGAGAGGGGACTCAGGTGCATAGGGGTGAGGGATATTGACAGGAGAGGGGCAGGGTTAGCTTACAGGGAGTCTGCAATGCCAAGAGGCTCTGGCCTGTTGGGGATGAGCAGCATTTGAGGGGTTTTAAAAGGAGCACCCCAGCAGTGGGTCAGGAGGCAGGGAGGCCCAAAGGAGGCTGTTGCACCCCTCCAGGGGGAGGTGCTGAGGGGGTGGTGGTGACTTCTGCCTCTCCTGGCTACATTGTGAGGAAGACAGAAGGCAAGGCCCCTGACCCACAGAGCTTTTGGTCTAGCGGCCACGCATCACACCTGCCGGCTTTTCCATTGGTTAACACAGAATCCACACCATAGCCCCGTGAGATAGAGGCTCTTGTCATCCCAAGTGAATATTTGCTGGAGCCTTCTAAACTGGCCTCCCAATTCTCCTCTCGCCACCGCCCCCCCCCCCTTAAGTTGATTCTCACACAACAGCCAAAGTGAGCCTGTTAAACTGTGAGCCAAATCATGTCACCATTTGGCTCAAAACTCTGCAGAGACTCTATTTTACTCAGAGGAAAAAACAAAAGTTTACACAACAGCCTGAAAAGGCCCAGTACTCTCCGGGCAGCCTCTACCTCCCTGCCTCTATGACTTCTGATCTGCCTTGGTCACTCAGCTCAACTACACTGGCCTCTCTGTTCCTCAGACTGCAGGCGCTCTCCCACCTCAGGGCCTTTGCACAGGCTGTCCCCTTTTCTTGGAGCACTCTTCTCCTAGATGGGGCAACGTGTGGCTCTCTTACTTTCAGTCTTGTTACCTTTTCAGTGAGGCTACCTTGACCACTGCGTTTACAATCAACACCCCTTCCTCACTCTGCACTTGGATGCTCCTTTTCACCATCCCTTCTTTTTTCTTACAGCGTGTGCCATCTTCTCGCTTACTCTAGAACTGAGAGGTCTAGTAGAACTGTAATGTGAGCCACATGTGTAATTTGAAATTTTCTAGGAGCCAGATTTAAAAAGTTAAAAAGAAACAGGTGAAATTAATTAAAAAAAACACTTTTTTTAGGGCATTTATTTTTTGAGAGAGAGAGAGAGAGAGAGAGAGCAGGGGAGGGGCAGAGAGAATACTAAGCAGGCTCTGCACTGGCAGCTTAGAGCCCGATGTGGGGCTCGAACCCACGAGGTCATGTCCTGAGCCGAAATCAAGAGTCAGACACTCAACTGACTGAGCCACAGGCACCCCCGGGAGAAATTAATTTTAATAATATATTTTACTTAACCCCAACATATCTAAAAATACCATTCCAACATTTAATCAATATAAAAATTATTAAGGAGAGATTTCACTTTTGTGTGGTACAAAATCTCTGAATCTGCTGTGTATTTTGTTCTTATCACACACCGCAGTTGGGAACAGCCACATTTCAAGGGCTCAATATACACATGTGGCTA
This sequence comes from Lynx rufus, assembly GCF_022079265.1. Classification (NCBI taxonomy): domain Eukaryota; kingdom Metazoa; phylum Chordata; class Mammalia; order Carnivora; family Felidae; genus Lynx; species Lynx rufus. Next base: position 104,512,417 of record NW_025814878.1, on the reverse strand, counting down.
GTGGCTACCATTTTGGACCACATGGCTCTAAAATTTACTTTCTCTTTTGTCTGCCTCCCCCCTGACCCCCCACCACTCCCACTGGAATGCAGGCCACTCGAGGGCAGAGACTTTTGTCTGTTTTGTTCATCATTGTACCTCCAGCACCTAGAACAGTGCCTGGAACATAATTCATCCTCAGTTCACGTTTTTCAAGTGACTGTAAAACTGAGGCCTGGTGACTGAGGGTTTCATACCAAGGCTGTGGAGGTGAGTGAGGCCAGCAATGGTGGGGGTGGTTGGTGGAGGGGCTGACAGGTAGAGATGTGAACAGGGCTGGCAAAGAGGGGACTCAGAGTAGGTGGTAGGGATTAGGGTCAGAGGCCTGTTGGTCAATGCCAGGCACTGTTTCCTTCTTTTAGCCACCCTGGGGATGGGGCTCATTATTTCTGCTTGGCAGATGGGAAGCAGGAGGCTCAGAGAAGGTAAATAGCATGCCCGAATTTATGCACAGCCAGTAAATGGTCAAGCCAGAATTTAAACCAGCTTTCCTGACTCCAATTCTAGTGCTCTTTCCACCACACCATGGTTGCCCCAGGCTAAGGCAGAGCATCAACAAATAAAAATGAATCGTCTAGACTGAATACAAACAGCCAGAAGAAAAGTGGGACAGGGGGAGGATGTGGTGGTGGCCAAACCCAGGCTGAAATCCAGAGTTCCCCAAGTGTGGTAAGGCAAGGCAAGGCAAGATATGTCTCTAGGGGCTGGGGCTTGTCATTGGAAGATCCGAAACCTAAGCACGAAAGAAATTGCAACATGTAGCCTTGGAGGAGAGAAGCAGTCTTTAAATAGACTATGGGGAAAAGAAGGCTAAAATGAAAATACTGCATCCCCCGGTTGTATAAGACCTGCTCATCCCCCACCCCAGAGGAAGGCCCAGTGCCAAGCTATCCCTGCTCATCTCCCCCTCGGGATTCACACCCTCCCCTCTGGCCTGACCACTTTTTTCCCTGGACATATCCACTTCCCTCCTGCAAGGAAGGTGGGTAGATTTATACAGACCTTGGTGATTCTGCATCAGTTTCATGTTAAGACCATTTTGGTGGCCTGTGTGCAAACATGGCTGCCAACTGTTCTTCCCATCCCTGTGCACACGTGTCGCTCCTCCCATCAAGAAGTAGAGTCTGTTTTCCTCCTTTGAATCTGGGCTGGCCGTATGACTTGCTTTGACTAGGAGGATGTGCCGAAAGAGCTGTTCTTAGACTTTTAGCCCTAGACTTTCAGGGACATTACAGTTTCCATTTTGTCCTCTTGGAAGGCAGCCGCCATGTTGTAAGGAAGCCCAACTACCATGTTGGAGAGAAAGGCCATGCAGAGAGACAGAGAGAGGCTGAGGCAGGAATGCTTCCCAGCTATTCCAACCACCCCAGGCTGAGGCACCAGACATATGAGCGAGGTCATTTTGGATTCTCTAGGCTTAAGGGAGCTGCTCTTGCCAACAACCATCTGTTGCCCAAATGTACACAGTTGTGAACAAATACATGGACTGTTGCTGTTTCAAGCTGTGAAGTTTTGGGATGGGTGTTACCTAGCGATTATAAATCATCCAACTAAACCATCACATCCTAGTGCTTGGACCTTTGTCCGTTCCTATCCATAGGGTTTTATTGGTATGTGTGATGGTCTCAGGGGGTAGAGCGAGGTTCAAGAAAGGAGGGATGTAGATATAACAGAATCAGAGACCAGGGGTCTGCCCTGGTAGGAAGCCTGGTGGGAAGAGTCAGGACAAGTGCTGCCCCAGGCAGGACAAAGTATTGTCCAATTTTGGGGGTGAGGAGAGCAAGTCAGTTCTAATGAGATCTCACCGGGAGAAAGTGGGCCTCATCTACAGCATGAGGGGAGAGGCTAGAGGATAAGAACAGGCTGAGAGAGAAGCATGAGGAATTTGAAGGAAAAACCTGTGGCATCTTTTCCTTCCCTTCCCTCCTTTCTCCCTCCCATCCTCAAGCATTTATGGAATACCAGGCATATGTGCTGTGCCTGGTATAGAATGACCTCTCTTTCACTAGGGGTGGCTTTAGCATAACACCAGCCTAGAGATGGGGGGTGGAGGAGGTGATCCTTGAGAGGCCCTGCAGGGCTGGACTCAGAATTGTTGGGAGAGAGACAACTCAGCCACATCCACGGGACATCATCCATCAGGACTCGGGAAATAGGGGAGGGGAGGGAAGGAATCAGTAAATATTTATAATATTTATAATCTGCCTGGAAAGGGAAAATGCAAGGCAAAGATAGGACCTGGCTGAGCATCTGCAGAGGAAGGGATGGAAGCCAATCGGAAGGGGGAAGAGCTCGAACGGCGGGGAGCAGTTGTTCAACGGCAAAGGAACCATCAGGCCTAGGAGCCTATGGAAGGAGGGTGGGGCCTGGGTCTCCTCAGGACAAGAGGGCTGAGATCTGAAACAGATTTTAAAAGGTCATTTTTGCCTTTTTTTTTGAAAGTTTATTTATTTATTTTGAGACAGAGAGAGAGGAAGGGAGGGAGGGAGAGCACAAATGGGGGAGGTGCAGGGAGAGAGAGAGAGAGAGAGAGAGAGAGAGAGAGAGAGAGAGAATCCCAAGCAGGCTCCGTGCTGTCAGTGCAGAACCCGACCCGGGCTCAAACTCACAAGACTGTGAGATCATGACCTGAGGTAAAATCAAGAGTTGGACACTCAACCGACTGAGCCATCCCGGTGCCCCGGTTGTATTTGCCTTTGATGGTGGCGGGGTGGAAGGGGGGTAGCCTATTAATGAAAGAAGTAAAGTACTGCCCTCAGGTAGCTCCCAGTCTGAGGGGGTGACATGGCCCTTGCCCTCAGGTTGCGCCCTGTCCTCACAGAACTTCTGGTCTCGGGGAGGAGACAGAAGCCCTTCCAGCAGACGTTTCGTTGTCGATTAAGATGGAAACCACTCTCAAGAAGGCACTCCCTTGCCTTCATCTGGCCTGGTAGATGTTTGGAATCACCGGGTATCCGTGTCTGAGGAACTCTTTTCAGGGTCTGCACCCTTCTCCTTCTCTCTTCTCCCAACACACATTTACAGTCCCGCAAGGCTTCTCTTCCCACTTGTTAAGAGGCGAGCATAGCTCACCAGCCTGGGCCCTGACACACATCCCCTGTCAGCCTCTGGGTCTGGCTCCAAGTGGGACAGAAGCCAGCATGTGTCCTCCTCCTGGGGCCCTGCTTGTCTCCTCTGCTGGGGAGGTCTGAGAACCCCATTCACCACCTCCTCAGGCTGCAGGGAGACAGTGTCCCTGTTCCCCACCCTGTTTACAGCTATGCCATCATCGTAGGACTGGAAGTCTCTTGAGGCAACGGAGTGATGGTCTGTGAGGCCCTGCCTGGTGCCTCTGCAGAGCCCATCTGGGTTGCCCTGAGCCCCACCAAGACTTTGGACAGATCTAGGTTAGAATCCTGTGTCTGCCACTGGCTAAATTTCTTCTCTGGGCCTTAACTTTCTCTTCTCTAAGATGGGGACAATCACACCAGCATTGTGAGGTGGTGTTGATGTGTGAAAGCTAATATAGTGCTCAAGGTTGTGCTCAAAGCCGGTCTTTCTAATTATGCTGTTATGTCTAGTCCCCACGTCAGTGCCCTTTTCTTCTCTGAGTTCCTACTTTGGTATAATTTGGTTGTTTTTCTCCCTCCTCACTTTTAAAATTTTAAACTGAAATCCCATAGCTGGGGTTTATACCAATCTTTGTTAAGTTTAGGGCCTTCCTCTCTCACTGAGGAGTGAGGCAAGCCAGGGCAGATTCAGCCCAGAGCCCAGGAGTGGAGAAGCTGGGTTGTCCTGAGGGGAGGGAGGGTGTGGAGAGAGACCTCCTGGCCAGGGATGATGCCCTGTGGCTCCAAACCCAGGGCCAGGCGCAAGGTGGGCATGCCATCAGTATTTGAGAAGTTAATGAGCCAATGAACAGGACCAGAGCACAAGGCCATTCTCGCCCTGTTCCCCCAAACACACCAAGAGCCTCCAGTCTGAAAGAGGATGCCTGTGTCCACCCTTCTCTACACAGCTGGGCTTTGGGCAGAAAACCTGGAGGCCTGAGGCAGGGCTGCCCGGGCCGGCTGCTCTCAAACCGTTCCCAGCTCACATCTGAGGGGTCCACAGTGGAGGAGGCTCTCGGAGGTCCATCTCAGAAGCACCCCGAGATTACAGTCCTGTTGTTCCAGGATCTTTGGGGGACAAGGTTTGTGGTACAGGTATGGGGAAAGATCTCTGGGATTGGGGCAGGGAGAGGAAGGCTTTCCCTGGGACTCTCAGAGCTGGAAGCTTCCATTTCCCAAGGAGGCCGCAGGAGGATGTCTTCTGGGGAAATATTCAGGGAGAGGGTTCGAGGCTCTTTTTGCCTCTGACAAAGGAACCTGCATCCCCACTCTAGATCCCTCTGCTCCCTTCCCTTAGGCTTCCCTCCCAGCGAATCCACCCTTACTCCCCTTCATCCGGCTTGAGAAAGGGAGAGGGTGGCTGGGCCTGCATTTAGGGCGTGCTGAGGCTAGGATCGGTGGGGGAAGGCCTTCCGCTGGCAGGACACCCTCGAGGCATCCTCTCACCCAGGGCTAGACAGGTCTTCCTCCACACAAGCACATCCACAGGCTCGCACACATGCAAGTGTGACAGGGGTCACCCCTCCCAGTCACGGGGCGGCCGCCTGGTTGGGTAAGGGCTCCCAGGGCAGGGGCTGTGAGGCCCAGCTGAGGGATCTGGCTTCTCAGGATGAGCCCCTGTGGGGCTGGGGGGGGTGGAGGGGGGGGTGCTGACCTGGCTCTAATTCTGTGACCCAGAGCTGTCCTGTGGGAGCGACTGACTATTCTGCAATAGTCACCTCATGGATATTAATAACCTTCTATCTGGCAGCCACAGAATTGATAACGCCTGGTCACTTCTGGTCCTGCCTGGCCTGACCGTCTGGGTTCAAATCCCAGCTGCTAATTCTGCGTCCCCGCTGTCCAAAACCCAAACCTAAAACATAGCTCCAACCCTGACAGCCTCTAAATCGCATCACAGGGCAAAATTACCTTTTTGAGCCTCAGTCGTTGTCTGTTAAACAGGTACCATGACTTGGGGCGCCTGGGTGGCTCAGTCGGTTGGGCTTCCGACTTCGGTCCAGGTCATGATCTCACGGTTCGTGAGTTCGAGCCCCATGTCGGGCTCTGTGCTGACAGCTCAGAGCCTGGAGCCTGCTTTGGATTCTGTGTCTCCTCTCTCTCTGACCCTCCCCCGTTCATGCTCTGTCTCAAAAATAAATAAACATTAAATAAAAATTAAAAAACAAAAACCAGTACCATTACACCTAAGGATCAGAGAAATGTGATCCCTGGGGGAAGGGTGAGTGACTGGCATGTTGTGAGTGCCCAGAAAAGGTCGTCAGTTGTCACTATCGTGACTGGGCACAGGGTGGTGGGAAGAGAGCATTGGGATCCAACAGAGCCTGGCTCCGCTTTTCCCATCAGTAGCATTTTCTGGCTATCTGACCCCAGGCAAGTCATTGACCTCTCTGGGCCTCATTGTCTCTACCTGTGAAATGGGCACGATACTACCTTTCTCCAAGGTGTTAATGTGGATTAAGTTAGATAAGGGAATATAAAGTGATTACCACTTAAGGGGGGGCTCAATAAATATAGTACTTGTTGAATGAAAGAATGAACATGAATCACACTGCTCTGTCAGGGTCCCAAAGGGGTGGGACAGATTCTCCGTCATCAGCCCGGGTGCTCCCTGAGGAAGGGGGTGCAACTTCTGGGCTTGCTTCCTTGAGGCTCATCTACAGAACCCAACGAGGCTCAGCATTTCAGATGATTTATTCCCTTGGTCCGTATGGAATGCGGAAACAGCCCGTGTAGAAACCCACAAGGGAAGACAGAAACAGCTTTTCCTTTCCTCTTAGTAACGGGGGACAAGCAGGGCCTGGGACCCAGCCCTTAGCTCTGCTCCCGGGCCTGGGAGAGGGGATGTTTGTGCCCGCAGAGGTTATGAGAGCATCAGGGCATGCCTTCCTGGTGAGGCCAGTGGGCTCACCCCCTTTCCTTCTGGCTGTGGCTGCTTCAGCCACACCCTTGGCACTGCCCAACTCTAGCAGCCATACTAAAAGCCCAAACTGTGGGGGAGGGAGGCGTGTTGGGGGCTGCAGGGAGGAAGGAGGGCAGAAGAGACATGAGCGGGGCGGGGTGGGGGGGGGGAAGAGCTCAGCTTGATGCTGGTAAAACCCTCCCCCAGGCCCCATGACTTCAGAGAAACTGCCCACAGATGCCGGTGGTGTGCCTGGCCCAGCCGTTGGTTTGTGCCTAAAAGGAAGTTTCCCCGAAGACTCTCTTATCTCAACCGGCCTGGTGCAGCTGCCGAGAAGGAACGAAGGAAACAATTTGCTCCCTGGCCCATCACCACATGCCCACTCCAAAGGCTCTTTCTGGCTTTCTGTGTCCCCGCCACACTTCTGAGGGAGGGAGGGGAGGCGGCTACTCAAGCTGGGGGTGTTTACGGGTCTGAGAGCTGCCTGCTGGCAGCTGAGAAGGTTCTAAGGGACTCTCGTTTCTGCCCCACCCCCCCTCCCGCCGAACAGTACCGGGTACCTGGAGACCTCAGCTTCTCCTGCTGTCCGTTAGTCCTACTGGTCAGCCTGGCCCTTTCATGCCACGTCAGTCCTGGACGTGGGGTTGCCCGACACAGCAAATAAAAACACAGGACGCTCAGTTAAATCTTTATTGTCTGAAATTCAAATCCAACTGAGCATCCTGTACTTAATCTGGCAACGCTACCTGAAAGGAGTGGCTGGAAACTTCCCCCTAGGTGATTCCTTCAGGTGCTTTGATGTTTCTCTCCTTCCTCCTCATCCTTCTTGTGGCTTTGCCAGTGAGGTTCCCGGTGTAGACACTGCATTTGGGTCCCTGTTCTGGGGATGTCCATAATTTCTGCCTGCAGAAAGCCATGTGAAACAAATCAGGAGCTGTCTGAGGGCAGAGGCAGGGTCTCCCTCCTCAGACTAGGGGCTCCCTGAGAGGGAGGGGCTTTGTGTCACCACTCCCCGGCCCCCCGCCCCCCGGCCCCATCAGACTGGAAGCCTCTGTTTCTCCTCCCCATCATGATCGGGACCATTCTCTGGAGGAACTGAAACTGACCCCCAGGCCTGACCCTTTCCGTAGGCTCAATAGTCTTGAGTGCTGGGGCCTGGGGGGAGTCCTGGCAGAGCCCGTTACTCAGCAAACCTCCATCTCCTCTCTTCTGATGGTCCGCCAGTGGTAATCCTCTCCCCCGGCCTTGTTTTTTCAGGCAGTGGTCTCAAGAAATCCCCGGGATCTGGAAGCTTACAGTGGAAATTCTGCTGTGGGAGCCTACTGAGCTCTGGCTGGGGCCAGGTCACAGAGCAGCCCTGTGACCTTGGGCAGGCTCTGGTTCCTCTTAGGGCCTCAATGTCTCTACAGGTACAATGGCAAGGTATCTAGCCTGCTGACCTTGGAGTAGTGTTTTCCAAACTGCAAACTGTGATCTGTCGGTGGGACATGAGGTCATTTTAGTGGTTTGCAACCAGTATTATGCTTTTTCTTAAATCTGAAAGAGAACAGAGGGGCACCTGTGTGGCTCAGTAGGTTAAGCATCTGGCTCTTGATTTCGGCTCAGGTCATGATTTCGAGTTTCATGAGACTGAGCCCCACATTGGGCTCTGTGTTGACAGCACAGAATCTGCTTGGGATTCTCTCTCTCTCTCCTTCTCTCTCTGCCCCTCCCCCGTGCTCCCCCCCCCCCTTCAAAGTAAATAAATTTAAGAAAAAATAATTAAAAAAATGCAGACAGGCTTGCACGCAGTAAGGATAGATATTGTTTGTTGAAGCTCTTGAAATATGTGTGTTCGTATGTGTTCAGGGGTCGCAGTGTAGGATGTATTTTTTCCCGTGGGTTATGGTAAAACAAAATGTCGGGAAGACAGTACCTTAGAAGGTATTGTGACAGAAGGTGGCAAGGGCAGTTGGAGACCCTGAAGTGGGTGTCTGCTACTTTTCTACCTCCTGGGTGCCAGATTGGCTGGCCACCCCCTCTCTGGGCTCTCTTTCACTCTCCTGGGCGGCCGTCGTCCTGCTGGCGTCTGTGGGCCCAGACCCACGCTCCCCAGAGACCAGGTCATCTCCCGGCTGAGAGCCCTCAGGGGCCTGGTCTGGTCCCCTGGCCAATGCCACAGAAGAAGGTACTGGGATCCTCAGCCTGCCCAGCTGCCTGTCTCTGCCCAACAGTAATACTGTATTGGGAAACCGAAGCTCTGGCCAAATGGAGAAACACTGCTCCCTCCCTAGCTTTCCCAACTTCCCTCCACCCTACCAGGCCTAACACTCATTAACCCCTTCCTGGGGACTGGGGGAGGGGCCTTCTTCAGGGGTGGTGGGGTCTGGGTGGGTGGACAGGACAGAGAGGGTGAGGGCCTGGGGACCCTCTGCTGTGCTGACAAATCTCTGGCTTTCTGAAACTCACGGCTCTGTCTTTCCTCTGGGGAATAATATCCAGGTGTGACCCATATTCTGGGGGAGAATTTGAGGATGAAACAGGAGGAAGTTGGGAAAGACCTGGCAGATTGCTAGGATGTTATATCCCTGCTTGCCTCTATCTCTGCGGGTGCTGTCATCCTGGGGGCCAACGCACCTAGGGTAAAACAGGCAGAATGGGAATAGAGCCTGGAGTTGGGTCAGGCTCAGTCAAGGAGGGGAAGATTTGGTTTGGGGGAAAAAAAAAAAGGTAAAACCAAAAGCTCTTAACCTGTGGGCTTTCAGTTTGAGGGAAAGAACCATCTTGTCTCAGGTCACCAGTCTGAGGGAGGGGATACAGTCTTTCCCTCAGGGAGCCCCAGTCTGAGGGGGAGACACAGCCCTGCCTTCAAGGAGCCTCAGTCTGAGGGGAGACAGCCCTGCCCTCAGGGAGCCCCAGTCTGAGGGGAGACAGCCCTGCCTTCAAGGAGCCCCAGTCTGAGGGAGGAGACACAGCCCTGCCCTCAAGGAGCCCCAGTTTGAGGGGGAGACCTAGCCCTGCCCTCAGGGAAGCCCATTTTGAGGGGGAGGCCTGTGGAAGTCTATCTCCTTGATCCTTCTCCTTAGGATGGTGGCGACAGCAGGGCCCTGGAGGCTCTGAGCTGGCTGGTTTGACGAAGAGTATGGCAGGGCATTACTATCCTTTTCCCTGCAGTGTTTGCCTGTAGCCTCAGGAGCGGTATGGTCTGGAGAATGCCAGGGAAGAGTCCTTTCCCTCGGCCATACCCACCATCACCCTGCTAGCTCTCCCCATCACTGGCTGACTACAGGTCTGAAACCACTTCATTAAATCCCTCCTTAGATTTAGGGCTAGAAGGGATATTGGAGGTCTGTGAGTCCCAGATCAGAGGAGGAAACTGAGGCCTAAAAAAGGGAAGGAATGCTTCCTGAGGTCATACAAGGAAGTAACTGCAGACCCTAACTCCCAGGCATGTGCTCTGGGCTAGATGGAGACTCTGGGGGATGTGGGTCCACTCAGCACATGCGTGAGTGGGAAGGCACTGTGACCGTGTGTGTGTGTGTGTGTGTGCGTGTGAAGGCGGAAGGGGTCCAGTACAAGATGCTCTGGGTCCTCTGTGAGCAGATGGGGGTCTTCCGTGAGGGGACTGGCTATCTCTGTCTCGGGGCAGGGAGGGCAGGGACAGGCCTGTACCAGGGACACTGGACAGGTCTTATACATACCATCCCCATGCCAAGGCCACCCAGCCCAACCCTCTTGGGACCGAGGGCAGAGGCCGATGAGTCACAGATGACTCAGGTGCTGGAGGCCACAGCCACGCGTGGCACATGATAGCCGAGAAGAGCTGGGCCTGTTCCTGGACAGATTGGTGACCCGGGAGGCTGACACTGTGAGTCTCCTTTCCTAGAGGACACCCAGTCAGAGCTTTGAGGCTGGGCCCCTGTGGTGGGGCTCTCCTTTCCCCCTGCATCTTTGATCCACTGGCCGCCCAAGCGGTCCTCTAGGGGGACAGAGGCGGAACTGTACCGAGCTGTCCCTGCTCCCCCCCGAGGTATAGGGTTAGGGTTGCTCTTAATGGGAGAGAGTTTTCCCCGCCCCTGTGGAACCAGCACTCAGCGGCGCCCTGCCCTGCCCTGCCCCTGCCCTTAGACGGTGTCAGAAACTCCACAGCCTTGACCCGCCGCTTGATCCTAAGGCCTGGGCCACATGATGAGACAGTGTGGGGCATAGACAGCATCCCGGGTTTGGGGAGGGGCAGACTGGGGATGGGAAGTCTCGGCCTGGCAGGGCATGCCCCAGGGTCTCCGTCCACCTGAGACACCCTCCTGATTACAGGGTGAGCAGCCACGACCAGACACTGTAATCTGCTATCCTCCCTCCCGCCAAGGGCCTGTGGCAGCCTTTCCGAGTGCTTTTCTCCAACTCTTTCTTAAGAACTCTGGGAAGGGGGAAGCCCTCATCCCCATGGGGTGAGGCCAAAGATAAAAAGAGGTGAGGAGAAGAAGGAGGGAGATGAGGACAGAGGGAGGGTCAGCGAGGGGGTGGGGGAGGAAAGAGGGAGGGAGGGAGAGAGGATGAGGAGCAGAAAGGAGGGGTGAAGGGAGAAGAGAGAGGTGCAGTTCGACAGCAGAAGGCTTTCTCGGGTTGACAGACTGAGGAAGGGGGGGGAGGGAGGATGTCCATTCTCTGTCCCTCAGATCCCGGCTTAGATGCTCTTCCTTGGAGAAACCCACTCACCTCATGGCCTCAAGCAGCAGCCTCCTCCGCCATCACTTTCTACAATTACACCCTTTAGCGAGGAAAGGGTGGCTCAGATCTTGTCACTTTGGAGCTCAAATCCCTGAGGCAGCTCCTCATTTCCCTCAGAGTAAAGCCCTCACGTGGCCCTCAAGCACCTCCATGATCCCTTCCGGGACTGGCTGCCTCTCTGATTTCCATTTCCAGCTCCTCCCCTTCCATTGCTTTAACCCCACTGGCCTCCTTACTGTCCTTCAATCAGATCTCGCCTGCTCCTGCACCAGGACCTCTGCACGACCTTTCTCCTCTGCCTGGAATGTTTTTCTCCAGATATCTACAGGACTTACTCCCTCACCATCTTTCAGGGTTTTGCTCAAACAGCACCTTCAAAATGAATCCTCTCCCGAGCCACCTGTTTAAAATGGCAAAATTACCCACCCCACCCCCCCATCTCTTACCTTACCCTTTTGCCTAAACGTTGATCCCGTCCTAATGCTCTCACATTATAAAACGCACTTACTTGTTACGTGCACTGTGTGTTGTCGGTCTCCCCGCAGCCAACTAGAATTTAAGTTCCACGAGGGCAAGTATCTCCGTCTGTTTCGTTCACTGATGTATCTCTTAAGTCCCTGGAACAGCACCCAACACATAGTAGGTGCTCATTTTATGGAGGGAGTGACTAGCACTTACCCTGTTGGAGGGACCTGTTCTCTCTGCCTCTATCACTTATCCCCACTCACCCATCAATGTCTCTGTTTATAATCTGTCCCCCCACCTGGAATAACAGTTCCACGAGAGCTGGGGCCTTGTCTACCTTCTTCCCTGGTGTGATCCTGGCACCTCTTGGGCACAGAGTAGGCACTCAGTAAATATTTGTTGGAAGGGACCTGAGGTGGAGACCAGGGAGAGTAGGAAGGCAGGACAGTGACCAGGAACAGACCCCTATGGGGGGTGGGGGTGGGGGGGTATTCCTGCAGAAGAGGATACAGGGGTATCCATCGGTCACTCGGAGGCCCCTTAAGAATCCCCCATTCTGAGTGGGGGACATACTCATCCAGGCCTGTACACACACACACACACACACACACACACACACACAGACACACACACACACACAGACACACACACGCACACACACACACACACACACACACTCCAGGATGATCACACATCTGTGTACACAGCAGAGAGGGGGAAAAAAGGCCAGAAACTGTACGGCCAGGTTGATGATGGCATCAGCCTTAACCCCTGGGGGCTTTCTGGAGGAGGTGGCCTAGTGCTAGAGTGGCACATGAGGAAGACCATTTGACAACGCCAGTCAGAAGTAGACAAGGACCATGTGGAGGAACTGGGGTGGGGTAGAAAGAGGAAGGATGTGGCCGGGGTCAGCAGAGGCCTCAGGCAGAGCTGAGGCAGGGCTGAGATGGGCTGGTCCAGACCCCAAGGGCTTAGGTTTGGGGTTCAATGGGGCCTTACAAGATACAGAGGCGGAGGAAGAGGCTGGGTTTCCCAACCTGAATCCCTAGAGGAGGAATCTGTCGCGTTTCTCTGGGGTCTGCACGAACAAGCACAGGGGAGACGGTCAGCGTCGCCCTGCAACGCAGGAGGCTCCCAAGGGGAGCTCTGGTCGCAGGGTCTAAAGCCCGTGTCTCCCTCAGAAGGTGGCACCGAGAGTGTGGTTTCGTATTTGATCCCAGCTGGTAGTTTTTTTCCAGTAAAAAGAAACTCTTGGCTTATAAAAAAGAACCGTGCCCAAATCCAAATAATTGCACTTGTGTAACACGAAAATGGGCTGAGAGGGCGAGCAAGAGTTAAAGAACCACAAACACCAGGCATGAGGCTGTCCTGCCAGCCCCACTGCCCCTCTCCTTTGGCCCGAGGGGGAGGCCTGGCCGCCTGCCGCACGGTGTGGAAAACCCAGAAGGAAAACAATTTTGAAATTCTACTTGTGATGGATACACTTCTGGCCATTTTGGCCATTTTTCAGAGCCAGGCCTCTTCTTCCCCATCCTCAGTCACAACCTCCTTTGAATTCTTTAAAAGGCTCTACCTTTTGTTGTCATGTGGGCTCACTGTTATATAGCACATTAAATGGAACAGGTTTGCGAGCAAAGGACATTGAGCTTTTTTCCTGAAATATGACTGGTAACCCTTGGCTTCCCTTGTAACCTGTGACTTTCCTATACCTGTAAATGGTCCTGCCGCCCCCATGTCGCTCAGGCCCAAAGCCTGGCTTTCGTATTTGATCTCCGCTTTTGCTTTATCCCCACATCCAAGTCCACCAGCAATCCTGGGGCCTGTTTGACTTCAAAAATATTTCCGTCACTTGTCCACTCTTCCCGCCATCTCTCCTGGGTTTTGTGGCTTCCTTGTTCCTCTCCGGTGCCTCCAATTCTGGCTGCTCCCGGCAGCCAGGATAAGCTTGGACACAACACGTGGGATCATGCTGTCTCTCTGCCTAAACCCTCCACACTCGAGCCTGCCTTCCTCACCTGCCTCCTGACCACCGCTTCCTCCTCGAGGCCCTTCTCGCCTCCTGTACACACTGATCCCTCTGTTCCTTGAACGTATCAGTTTCATGTCTGCCTTGGGGACTTTGCACTTGCTGTTCCCTCCTTCCGGAACATTCTGGCTCCACCCCTTTGCATGGATGCCTCCTCCTCACCTTTAGGACTTGGCTCAAATATCACCTCCTCCAAGAGGCTTCCCCTGAGCACCTCCTCTTGACAACATCACTTACATCCACAATTATGTCACTTTTTAGTTTCTCTGGCTAAGTTAATTTTATTTGTTTACTTGTTTCTTGTCTTTCTCCCTCTCTAGGATTCCAGGAGAGCAGGAACCTCGTCTGGGTGATTTACCACTACATGCTCGTGTCTAGCGTTTGGGGTTCAAGACGTATTTGTTAAATGAATGAATGAACGAACGAATGTTCCGACTCTGCCTTTGCTAAACTTGTAGGGATTTTGCAACTTCTCTTACATAGTCAGGAGCTTGGTAATCTGTGTGCGTTCTCATTCCAAGGATTTTAGGCTTGCCTGGCCAATCAAGTCACAGCTCATCAACTCTTGGTGGTCCCACCCCTGCCAGCAGGGCAGAGAGCACAAGGTAGGTTCTCGGGGCACACTTGTGGGACTGAGCTGGTTACCTCAGCCTGGCTCCTGTATTGATTATCCGTGTGACTTCCAGCAAGTCAGTATATCTTTTGTTGTTTATATTCCGCGTCTGGAAAGATAAAGAGGTTTGTACAGATAGTCTCTAAGATTCTGTTTGACTTTCAAGGACCAGGATGAATTAACTAGCTTAGGGAGGTTTTGTGCATTGGGAATGGGTGAGGGTAGGGAGAGGATGTGAGCAGTTTGGAGGAGGGCTCAGACAGGACTTCCTTCCCAGGGCCTTGAGGCCTGGCTTTGGGGGACTCTTTGGCTGAGATTTGCTCCCCCAAGTTTAGGATTTGCCCTTTGTAGTTTCCTGTTTCCTTGGGGCCGTGACCATGGAAGCATGGCTTCAGGACCGTGACAGTTTCTTTTTCTAGTCTGTCACAGAGCAAACATCTCCAACCTGAGGCAAATGAACGTCTGAAATTACTCACACGGGCTTGGGGATGTGCCAATGAATGTATCTGGGGGAGGGAAAGTTATTTGCTTTTGCCTTCTCCGAGGGATCTGTGCCCCCTAAAGTTTAGGAGCCCATATTTGGAAGGCGAGGTTGACTAAGATGCGTAATAGAAGGAGGAGGAGGAAGAAGAGAGAGTACCCTATTTCCTAACCTTTTCATGTCTCTTTTGGACCCGTTTCCTCCTCACTAAGTTAGACATTTGGGTGATACTAGAGTAGGATCCAGCCTTTTAGAATCATGATGCCTACTTCTATTTCGTGTACGTTATCTCATTTATTCTTTCCAAAAGCCCTGTGAAAGTGTTCCCTGTCAGCATCCCTGTTTTCCAGATGACAAGGTTTGGTGAGGTTCGGTGACTGGCCTGAGGTCACAGAGCTTGTGGGTGGCAGAGCAGGTGTGGAACCCAGCTTCTGGCTCTGGGGGGTCTCCTACTGGCAGTCTGGGCCAAGGAGAGTAAGGAGAAGGGAGAAGACGAGGAGGTGGAGTAGGGAGAGGTCACTCCCAGGAGGAAATCCTTGGTTCCTTCCATTGAATCCAGCAGGCCTCCCGGAGAAAGGGGTGTTTGGGGAGCACAGGAGCTGGGCTGTGGAGTTGGGGAGGGGAGCAACTCCCAGGCGGCTGGAAGCATCCTTTCTGGTGGGTTCTCAGGTATTTATGGCTCTTCAGATGGCTGGAATGCAGGTGTGGGTTCGCTATCGGACTTTGGGCTCCTGCTGCCGGCCTCAGGCTGGGGAGACTTTTCGGAATGTGCCCCTTGCCTTCCAAAGTCACCTTTGGCCTCACCTGCTGTTTACCCTCCTCTTCCTCCCCCTCTACCCCCACCCCCTTGGCAGCCTGAGCCGGTGCCAGGAAATTGTTGGTCAAAGGTGAGGTCACCAAGAACCCGGAGAAACAACAGGTCCTCAATAACTTTATCTGCCTTATAAGGTTCCTGCTGTCCTGTGTCTCTTGCTCCCTTAGAAGCTCAGATTCTACTGAGCAGAGTTTGGTGGGTATTTCTTCCAGACTGAGCCTTCTGAGACGTTCCCCACTCTTCCGGTTTGTGGCATGTGGTTTATATATCTGTCAGGTCAGATCTCAGGCTATGTGGTCACCTGAGTTTGGAGGCCAGCTTCCTAGTGAGGCTGTAAGCTACTGGTGGGAAGGGCAGTGTTTTGTTTGTTTGTTTGTTTGTTTGTTTGTTTTACCATTGTATCCTCAAAGCCCGGCTTGTGCCAATGTCTGTTTGAACCAATATGGGTGAATGAAGGAATGAGACTAGTGTCCTGGGTCTATAATTCAGAGCTCACCTCCTCTAGGAAACCTCCTGGGATTACTTCCACCCTGTTCTTGTCATCCTCTCCTTCCTAACTTTGGTCTGCCTGTCTATCCTGTCCTGACTTCTACTCACTGTTGCTATTATTTCAGATGTATGTTCAACCACGAGCAAGCTCTGTGAAGGCAGAGACCGTGTCTTCTAATTCTCTCATGTGACCCCCTGACCACCCCCCCAACCCCAGTGCCGCTCACACAGCAGACCACTAACTGATGCTTACTAACTAACTGGCCTGTGGGATCTGTGCCAAAAGGGGGGCCAGGAAGGTCAGATTATTTCTCAAGGTCACCCAGCTTTTGAATGAAAGAGCTTGGGCCTGTCTTGGCCCAACCTGCATATCACGACTCAGATCTGGGGCTCCTTTTGTGTGTGGCGCTGATGTTTAAAAACCATTGATATTTATTCGTTTTTCACTCAAAAGATGTTTGGCCAGAGCCTTCGATAGTAGGCTCCGGTTCTCAGAGCTGGAGGTGATACAGTTCCTAACCTCAAGGAGGTGAGATATTTATCAGAGCAGTCCTCGGCGCTGGAACCAAATGTTGGGGCGGTCCGAGAAAGCTTCCCCGAGGAGGCGGCACGTAGGCCCTTAAAAGATTCTTACATGACCATTCATTTGGTGTAAGCTGTTTAAGAGAGTTCTTGCCCATCTCCGTTAGCCTGTGACCCGACTGGGGGCCTGGTTCATGGAGAGGAGGAGAATGGAGGTCATATCCTGTATCAGCAACCCCTGCTCCGTCTGGAGCCACACACACAAGCTAGCGATGAGAGGGCCCGTCCCCTGCAGGCACACATGCTGGCTCAGAGATGGGCAGAGATACTCCTGAGGCCCGGCAGTGACTCAGGGTAGAACCGGGTCCAGAATCCAAGTGTTCCGACTCCCACCCGTGCTGTCTCCCGGAGATCGCCCAGCTCCCTTTGTCTTCACTAGGCCAGTGCCTTCGCTGGGCTGCACTCAGGCTCTGGGCTGGGTGCTGGGCCCAGATAGGGTGGTCCTTACCAGGGTCCCCTCCTCGCACAGTGGTCAATGGTCATCGAAAGGACGGCTCAGGCTGAGATACCTGTTGGAAGGAGGTGGGGGTACGAACGAAGCCTAGTGATTGGGGCAGAGAGGATGCCCATCAGAGAGAAGATGCCTCTCGGAGACCTGCGTGCACAGCAGAGTCCCCATGTCTCAAGAGCAGAGGGCAAACCTGTCAGAGGACGGGAGAGGGGAAGGGACTTCCTGGCTGTGGGCCTGCCTGAGCAGGCTGCATGCAGCTCCCAGGCCGTGTTTTGCCCAGCAGCCTCAGGGCACAAAGTCCAGTGGGGTGATTTTGTCATTTCTTCCCAGGGCAGCCTTAAAGGGCCAGGACCTTCTCTTGGGGTTAATGGTTACCTGTCCAGTCACCGATCGCCCCAGATGTCAGTGTTTACGAGGATGGGTGGGAGGTGGTGACAAAGGGGTGGCCTGGGGTGACACCCGAAGAAGAGGATGGTGGTGCTTTTGAACACATCCTCTCAGGGGCTTCCTCCTCTCCTGGCTGGCCTTGGGCCATGTGTGCCTTTAAGGGCAGATGGCCCGGGGAACTTGTGAGCCCAAAAGGGAGGGTAAAGTCCAGGGTGCTCTTCCCCCCAGCTCTGGCAGAAGAGCAGTTTGGGAGAGGAAAAACCTGCTGGGCTTAGGACTCCCACTGTAGGGGTGGGGGGTCTTCTAGCCAAATGAGAAGGAAGAACACGTCTTGGAACCTTAGGAGGTCAGGCCTTGGCTAGGCAGTTCCCGGCCCCTCACCCCCAACCACCAGACGTACTCGTGTCCCACACACTCGGAAGGTACCCCAACATCACTCCGTCCTGACCTGGCAACACCCCAGTCCTTCCATTCTCCATCTCTGTCCCACCCCCCAGCCTTGAGAAGCAGAATCATGAGTAACAATATTGATTATAAGGGCCACCCTTTGTTGGGCCCTGGGGGTATACGTAGATTCGTTTGTCATCCTTCCAACAGCCCTGGGAGAAGGGGACAAATCTCACCCCCCACGTTTACCGGAGTGGATAAGGGAGAGCTTATGTAACGGCTTGGGATCACACAAAGAGCCAGGGCAGAGCAGGACTCGACCCCTGGTCTGTGTTGCATCAAAGTGTTGTACTTTTTGCCACTGTGGGTGATGGGCTGCGGCCCTGCTGTTTCTCCAGCAGGCTGGCTCAGCCAAGCCTCCAGAAGACTTTCATGATTTGCCCCATCCAGCCTGGAAATGGATGGACGAATAAGCAAAACGCGGTCTATACTTGCAATGGAGTATTATTCAGCCCTCCAAAGGAAGGAAGTTCTAACATACCCTACGACGTGAATGAAACTTGAGGATATTTTGCTAAGTGCACTAAGCCAGTCACAAAAAGACAAAGCCACAGGAAGAGAAGGATTGGGTCACAATAACCCCAGTTGTTAGTGCTTGCGAGGATGGGTGGGAAGTGACGGGAATCCAGTGGCCCTGAGCTCAGCTATGTTGGGTTGTCTGTCACTGCCTTGGGCTCCGTGGTTGCATGTGGCTGTGTCCTCCCTGCAGCCTGGGGGCTCCCCAGGGGCAGAGGCAGGGGCTCTGAGGGGCTGTCCCGTAGCACAAGCCTGGAGGAGGCAGGGGGATGGACAAGAAGATGACCCTCACAGGAAAGCCTGGGGCAGACAGGGCTGTCTCTACTTCTGAGAAGCCTTCACCTCAAGCTCGCTCTTTCCTACTCACGGTTCCCAGAGCTCTTCATGACCCCTTTCGTCTTTTCTCAGGCATTGAAATCTAATGACTTCCACCAGATTCCTGCCTGTGGCTTTTAACCGTTAGCGTCTGGCTCAGAGACCGCAGGCCGGCAGGCAGCCTGTCCTTTCTCAAGCCCTTTGCACCCGCAGTATGGGCACGGCAGAGCAAGTTCCATTAACCCCACTAGACAGATGAGGACACTGAGCCCCGGACCGAGGAAGTGACGCGGCCGGAGCCTCGCCGGGGCCTGGTGGCAGAGACCAGGCCTTGCCTCACTCAGCTTCCCCCCTGTGCGGCCTCTCGCTGCCTCGGCACCGGCCCTGCCTCAGGGAACTTTCTCATCTTAGCCTCGCCAGCTTTGGAGTTACACTTGGCCTCGGATTCTTTTCCTTAATTTTTGTTTATTGTGGGAAAGTACACTTAACATAAAATTGACTGTCTTGACCACTCTAAAGCGTACGATTCGGTGGCACGAAGTACATTCGTATCGTTGTGCCACCATCACCACCGTCCTTCTCGGGAGCTCTTTCGTCTTTTCCAACTGCAGTTGGGTGCCCATGAAACACCAGCGCCCCTTGTCCCCTGCCCCCGCTGCCCCCAGCCCCTGGCAACCGCCATTCTACTTCCTGTCTCTATGAATTGGACTACTGTAGGTACCTCAGGGAAGTGGAATCATACGGTATTTGTCATTAAAATTTTTTTATTTGAGAGAGAGAGAGAGAGAGAGCAAGGGGGAGGGGGAGAGATAGAGGAAGAAAGAATTAAAAAAAATTTTTTTTAATGTTTATTCATTTTTTTGGAGAGAGAGAGTGAGTGGGGGAGGGGGAGAGAGAGGGGGAGAATCTCTTCTTTAAATTTTTTTTTAACGTTTATTCATTTTTTTTTTTTTTTGAGAGAGAGCATGAGTAGGGGAGGGGCAGAGAGAGAGGGAGACACAGAATCTGAAGCAGGCTCCAGGCTCTGAGCTGTCAGTACAGAACCCGACTTGGGGCTTAAACTCATGGACCGTGAAATCATGACCTGAGCCGAAGAAGTCTGATGCTTAACCGACTGAGCCACCCAGGCACCCCTCATTTTTTTTTTTTTTTTGATAGCTGTTATCCTGATGGGCGTGAGGAGGTACCTCACTGTAGTTTTGATGAGCATTTCCCTGAGGATGACTGATGTTGAGCATCTTTTCATGTGCTTATTGGCCATCTGGATGTCTTCTTTGGGGAAATGTCTCTTCAAGTCCTTTACCCATTTTTGAATTGGGTTATTTTGTTGTTGTTGTTGTTGTTGTTGTTGAGTTTGGGGAGTTCTCTATATATTCCAGATATCAATCCCTTATCAGATATCAGATATGTGATTTACAAATATTTTCTCCCATTCTGTTGGTGGCCATTTTACTCTGTTGACAGTGTCTTTTGAGGCACCAAAGATTTTTTTTTTTAAGTTTATTTATTTAACCAATCTCTACACCCAAAGTGGGGCTTGAACTCACAACCCCAAGGTCAAGAACCACATGCTCTAACGACTGAGCCCACCAGGCACCCCTGATGCACAAAAGATTGTAAGTTTCACAAGTGACCCTTGTTCTTGAGGCTGTCATGCTTGGTGCTGGCTCCTTCGTTTGGGGTTCCAGAGTGTTCCATACTTATTTCTCCCTGAGTTGACGGCCAGACTACCTGGCTGACCTCACCCACCAACCAGAGAGCTCCCTAGGGGTCAGGCCCCGGCCTGGCTGAGGTCGGCCTGGCCAGCACCAGCAGAGGGCCTACCCACAGCAAGTGCTCTGTGTGTGTCTGGTGAAAGGGTGAGGATAATCTGTCGTGACACATGATTTGGGATGGAGGTGGCATGGTGGGAGATGAGGGGCTCCCGGGGCCATGGAGAATGGCTGTGAGGTGGCCATCAGGAGTGGGGGGAGCAAGATGGCAGTGAGCACAGACTCTGGACCTCGTTCAAATCCTCCTCTTGGCCGTGCAGCCTTGGGCAGGTTACTTAACCCTTCTAGACCTCGATTTCTTTGCCGTCTTTGAAATGGGAGTCATAACAGTATCTAGCTTAGAAGGTTGGTTATGAGAATCAGATGACTCATAAAACACTTAGAATAGGGCTTAACATATCATAAACATGATACAGGTACTGGGTCTTATTATTACTTTATTATAGTCTCAGGTCTTTGAGGTCAGAGAACACATTCCCTACGTCTCTGTGGCTCTAGCACCTAGCACAGTATCCAGTGCAGAACTGGTACTCGGTCGCTATTTGTTAATTGAATGAATTTAAGGGTCTTTTGTCGACCAGGCAGTCCTTCCTTACTCTACCCTCGTTTTCTCTTGCTGCGGTTCCCCCGCATGTTTAGTCCTGTTCTCCATCGTTCTGCTTCACAGTTGGGGCTTAGTCTCCTCCCACCCTGCCACAAGAGGTAAAAAAGCTGGTTCCCAACCCTTAATAAAGGGATCCTGAGGCTGGGCTAGGACAGGGCCTGGGCGGGCTGCGGTGGCCGGTCAAGAGGGGCTGCGGCTAGAGGAAGGTTCCCACTCTCCATTTTCTTCCACCTCCATATCCCCTTGCCCCAAGTCACAGAATCATGGATTCTCAATTCTGTTTTTCTCCCACAGAAGGGCCTGGACCATTCTGCACTTGCTCTTATGGTCCTGTTGGCTGCCTGGTTCTCTGGAACCAGGGGATCAGGGAGAAGACTCTTAGGCATTCTGAATGGGTGTTGGCCGTGTCTCCTTCCAGACATTCTCTGATATGATTCTTTTGATGATCTCCTAGGCATTTTTTTTTAAGTTTATTTATTTATTTTGAGACAGACAGAGAGAGAGAGAGAGAGAGAGAGAATGAGGGAAGGGCAGAGAGGGGGGGAGAGAGAGAATCCCAAGCAGGCTCCACACTGGGTGGAGCCAATATCAAGGGTTGGACACTCAACTGGCTGAGCCAGCAGGTGCCTCTCCTCGGCATCGATGTTACTCCCAGAGGCCCCCTGAAGCCAAGCCTTGGAGGGAGGGTGGAGAACCATCCCTGATACCTGGGACCCATCCCTCAGTCCAGTGGCCATGAGGCAGGCTCCTCTGTGGCCTGTCCCACTGCCCTCCATTCATAGGCACCGATGCCATGGTCAGCTGTGCCCGAGGGGTGCCAGGCCCCCATGGACCCGGGCAGTCAGCTGTGCGCTTGGCCCAGGGTTCAATCCTCCCTGGGTTCCTGATGTCTCAAGTCCCCTGACGTCACTTCAGATCCTGTGACTTGCCCCGCCTCGCTCAAGAGGGACCTTGTCCCTGAAGACTTTGGCCTTTCTTTGGATGTCGATGGGCAGTGTGGCAGGTAGGTCAGGTGCCAGTGGACAACAGTGGGGAGACTTGGAGGCTGGCTTGGGGCCGGGGCGCCCTGCACAGCTGGCTCTGGTTGTAAGAGCAGTGAGTCACATCTTTCAGGCAGTGGTGAGGAGAGAGAGAACTCAGAGAGTGGTGAGGAGGGTGGGGAGCCCGGGTTATTCCCGTCTCTCACGATGCCTGGTAGCTGCACTGCATCTCTACGTGTGTGAGATGGGCTTGTGTAAGAGAGTGTGGTTCGCGAGTGTGAGTGCAGGGAGGGGAGGAGGGGGATTACACGAGGCGTGTGTTCAGCATGCAGCGTGTGTACGCGCGAGTGTGGTGGGTGAGGCGGGCTGTGCTGGTGATGGGGTGGGTACGGAGCGGGCTGCTGGGCTTGGGGGCTGCGTGGAGGCCAGAGCGGAGAGTGACCACAAAATTACAATGTACCTTGATCTCTCTTTATTTTAATTTAACCTCAGCCTCTGCCAGGGGTCAGGTTGCTGGGTAACTGTCGGGAGTGGGGGGAGAACTTAGGGCCTCCTGTTGCCACCCCAGCTGCTGCTTATCATCTGAATGATGATGTCTTAGGAGAAGAGAGATTTGCCCCCCTTGGCGACCATACCTCGGGCAGGGAGGGCCAGCCTTTTTTGGGGAATGCTCACACCCTGGCCCCTGGCCTCTGTGCGTTTGTGGCTGCGTGTGTGTGAGGTTTTAAGTCTGGCGTAACTTTCTGTGGCCTGTGGCCTATGATGGGCTCTGCATTTCGGTTTTGAGGGATGTGCGTTCACGTGTGTATACCCACGAGCAGTGCCATTGTATTTGATTTTACTTAAAACAAATTTTTTTAATGTTGATTTATTTTTGAGAGACAGAGCATGAGCAGGGGAGGGGCAAAGAGAGAGAGGGAGACACAGAATCTGAAGTAGGTTCCAGGCTCTGAGCTGTCAGCACAGAGCCTGATGCGGGGCTCGAACCCACGGACCGTGAGATCATGACCTGAGCTGAAGACGCTTAACCGACTGAGCCACCCAG
Organism: Lynx rufus; assembly: GCF_022079265.1. Taxonomy (NCBI): domain Eukaryota; kingdom Metazoa; phylum Chordata; class Mammalia; order Carnivora; family Felidae; genus Lynx; species Lynx rufus. Next base: position 104,489,693 of record NW_025814878.1, on the reverse strand, counting down.
GTGCCCCTGATTTTACTTTTTGATTGCGGGAACACAGCAGTCACATTTTCACAATTACACGAACAGAAACAACATTCTAGAACTAAATTTTGACAGTCATTGTGACATTACTACATGCACATGTATGTGTGCATATTTTTATACCGTGTATTTGACAGATATCAAAATAAATGCCTTTGATATATTGTTGAAACTTAATTTTCTTAAACAAATAAAAATATCAATCATCTTTTCTTTTTCTTTTTTTTTAATGTTTATTATTTATTTTTAAGAGAGAGAGAGAGAGATAGGGCTCAAGCAGGGGAGGGTCAGAGAGAGAGGGAGACACAGAATCTGAAGCAGGCTCCAGGCTCTGAGCTGTCAGCACAGAGCCCGACGCGGGGCTCGAACCCACAAACCATGAAATCATGACCTGAGCCAAAGTCGGGTGTTTAACTGACTGAGCCACCCACGTGCCCCAAATATAAATCATTTTTTCTAATAATTTATTCTTCTGATGATAAAATGAATCCTATTTTGAACAGATGCTTTTATTACCACTGTCTGAAAAATATTATTTATTTAATTGTTTATTATCTTTCTTTCTCACTAGAAAATAATCTTTATGAGGGCGGGGATTTTGTCTGTCTTGCATATGTTATATTTCCAATGGCTAGAATAGTGCCCGGCATGTAGAAGGTGCTGAATAAACATTTTTTTTTTTTTTTTTTTTTTGTATAACTGAAAGAGAAACTATTCCTGAGAAAATGGCATTTAAGTAGAGGCCCAGAGGATGAGGAGGCATTTACCAGGTCAAGAGGGGTAAGGACTATTCTAGGTGGCAGGCAGTATGTACAAAGGTCCTGAGGCAGGAGGGGGCAGAGTGCATTTTTGAGGCGCCGACAGGTGACTGGTGCAGCTGGAGTGCTCTGTGTGTGCTTGAGTGCGTGTGTACATGCAAGCATCCATATAGGGCTTTCTCAGCTATTTTAAGGAGTTTGGAAAATTGCTAGAGAGGTTTTTTTTTTTATTTTTCATTTTTTTAATGTTTTATTTATTTTTGAGACAGAGAGAGGCAGAGCATGAGTGGGGGAGGGGCAGAGAGAGAGGGTGACATAGAATCTGAAGTAGGATCCGGGCTCTGAGCTGTCAGCACAGAGCCTGACACAGGGCTCGAACCCACAGACCGTGAGATCATGACCTGAGCCGAAGTGGGACGTTTAACCAATTGAGCCACCCAGGTGCCCCTGGAGAGTTTTACATAAAGGAGTGACATGATCAGATTTGTGGGTTTTTTTTTTTAATTCTATTTTGAAAGAGAGAGAGAAAGAGAGAGAATCTCACGCGGGCTCCATCTCAAGCACTCAGCATGGAGCCTGTTGCGGGGCTCGAACTCACAACCGTGAAATCATGACCGGAGCCGAAATCAAGAGTCATACGCTTAACCACCTGAGCCACCCAGGCATCCCAGATTTGTATTTTATTTATTTATTTAAAAAAAAATTTTGTTTTTCAACATTTATTTATTTTTGGGACAGAGAGAGACAGAGCATGAACGGGGGAGGGGCAGAGAGAGAGACACAGAATCGGAAACAGGCTCCAGGCTCCGAGCCTTCAGCCCAGAGCCTGACGCGGGGCTTGAACTCACGGACCGCGAGATCGTGACCTGGCTGAAGTCGGACGCTTAACCGACTGCGCCACCCAGGCGCCCCCCAGATTTGTGTTTTAAAAACATCCCTCTTGTTGCTGGAGGAGGCTGGACTCTGAGGTGGGGAGAATGAAAGCAGCAGGACTAGGTGGGGACCTGGTGCTGTCTACCAGGAGAAAGATGGTGAGGACGTGGCGTAGGTAGCTGTTGTGGGGATGGAGCCCCTAGGACAGAGTCAGGGGGTTTTCAGGAGCAGACGGGACGGGCTCTCCGGGGCTCAGCTGGGTGGCATTGGGAGGTGTCGGAGAGGGAGCTGCCTGGAGTGGTTCCGAGATTTCTCGCTTGCTTCATTGGTTGGCATTGAGTGCTTACTATGTGCTGGGTGCTTGGCTAACCACATCACTCTCCTAGTTAATCTTCACAGCCGTCTGAGGCAGGTCGGATGTCATCCATGAGGAAACAGAGGCTCAGAGTGCTAAGTCCTGTGCTGTAGGATTTACACTTGGCACAGTGAAGCCCTCCTAACACCTAATACCATCAAGGCTTGTAGTTGGCTTGTGAGAACGGGGATCATAGTGGGGTGCCCGGGTGGCTCAGTCTGACTTTGGCTCCGGTCGTGTTCTCGCAGTCAGTCTGTGAGTTCGAGCCCCACGTTGGGCTCTGTGCTGACAGCTTAGAGCCTGGATCCTACTTCGGATCCTGTGTCTCCCTCTCTCTCTACCTCTCCTCTGCTCCTGCTCTGTCTCTCTCTCTCTCAAAAATAAATAAAAATAAAATTTTAAAAAAGAACAGGGATCATAGACATGTACAGGGTAAATATTTCATTTTAACTGGAGACTTACGGATGTGCTAACATTTGCTAGCCTTTGGATGTGTGGCTGAGGCCTCCCCTGGGCACAGGCCTTCCTGAGCCTTGAATGTTCTTTCTGTATAAACCACCTGGTGACACTCTGTCTTCTTTGGGTTCCAGTTTTGATCTAAAATAGTGCAAGAACTTCGCACCTCTTAAGAACCGATCAAGGGCAGGATTCTTCCAGCTTTTCAGCACCCCCAACCGCTTGGCCTGCCAGCCCCACTCTTTATGGCCTGACTTTCTCACGTCTGACTCGATGGTAATGTTTTCAGCGGTTCGTGTTAGCAGACTTTTCCAAAGCGTTCAACTTGGATTTCTGAGAAAGCAAGAAAGTTCTTTCTTTTCACAGTCCTCTTTCATTGTTTTGTGTTGTATTTAACCAAATTATGTAATTACAGTAACAAGAGCAACTGGCAAACAGGTTTGGGGACAAACACAGTGGCTCTTGGGACACACATGGCTTGGCTGTGGGAACAGAAGTGGACAGGCACGCTGGCGATCCCCTGGGCGGGAAAGGTAGAGAGCTGTCCTGGGGTGACATTCTCTGTTATGTTTTACCAGAAGACGAAGTCCATGTTTAGTATTTAGTACACGTATTTGGAGCCCTCGGAAATCAACGTGAAAGGCTACCAGTGGTTTAAATGCTCGGCGTCGATTAGTGTAATTTTTTTTTTACATTTATTTATTTTTGAGAGACAGAGAGAGAGCACAAGTGGGGAAGGGGCAGAGAGAGAGGGAGACACAGAATCCGAAGCAGGCTCCAGGCTCTGAGCTGTCAGCACAGAGCCCGATGCGGGGCTCGAATCCACGAACCACAAGATCGTGACCTGAGCTGAAGTTGGACACTTCACCGACTGAGCCACTCAGGCATCCCCAATTAGTTTTAAAAACTATGCTTGGGGCACCTGCATGGCTCAGTTGGTTAAGTATCCGGCTTTGGTTCATGATCTTAAGGTTCGTGGGTTCAAGCCCCAAATCGGGCTCTGTGCTGACAGCTGGGAGGCTGGAGCTTGCTTTGGATTCTGTGTTTCCCTCTCTCTCTCCCCCTGCCCCTCCCCCACTTGCACACACTCTCTCTCTGTCTCTGTCTCTCTCTGTCTCTCAAAAATAAAAATAAAACGTTAAAAAAAAAACAATCTATGCTTTGTGGGGCACCTGGGTAGCTCAGTCAGTTGAGCATCCAACTCTTGATTTTGGTTCCGATCATGATCTCATGATCATGAGATCGAGCCCCATGGGATTCTCTCTCTCCCCCTCTGCCCCTCCCCCCAGCTTGCACACACATACACACATGCACACGCACACACTCTCTCTTTAAAATTAAAAAAAAATTAAAAACTATGCTTTAGGGGCGCCTGGGTGGCTCAGTCTGTTAGGCGGCTGACTTCGGCCCAGGTCATGATCTCGCGGTCCGTGAGTTCGAGCCCCGCGTCGGGCTCCGTGCTGACAGCTCAGAGCCTGGAGCCTGTTTCAGATTCTGTGTCTCCCTCTCTCTGACCCTCCCCCGTTCATGCTTTGTCTCTCTCTGTCTCAAAAATAAATAAACGCTAAAAAAAAAAAAATACAAAAAACAAACAAAAAAAACTATGCTTTATACCTTAAATATTTGATTCCATTGATAATGAGCCGGACTGAGACACGGGGCTGGCAGTTCATTCTGGAACTTCACATTTTCCTGAGCCAAACACAGTGAAAGGCAGAGTAGTAGGTAGTGTAGTTGGGGGTGGCTGAGGCAGTGCCCTCTTTGTTACTTAGGGGTCTGCAACTGGGTAGGCTGGGGTCCATCCTGAAAGCCAGGTTTCTGCCTTCAAAGAACTTCTGTTCCTAAAGAGAGTGAAGATGAGCTTCCCTGAAGCCGTCTGGATCGGGTCCAGACTCCAGAAAGGAGTGACCTTCTGGTCAGTGCTGACAGGGTGCCCTGTCCCCTACCTGTAGGGACAGCAGAAGGACAGGGATTGGTGCTTTCCTGCTACACAGTGCCCACCTGGCCCAGGGCAGGACACGGTAGGTGGGCACCTTATCTGTGAAGACTTGCCAGGCATCTGACTAGGTTTTGACTGGTGCTGGGGACCACTTCATCTCTCAGAGGATTGAGGGAAGTGAGTGAAGGAAAAAGGATTGCATTGGCAGAGTGGCAGTGATTGAGGAAACGTAGGATAAAAGTGAACCTGTCCCTTATTCAGAGTAGTCAAGGAACAGAATTTGGTCCAGTTCAGTTGGACCAGCATTTTTTTTTTTAACGTTTATTTATTTTTGAGACAGAGAGAGACAGAGCATGAACGGGGGAGGGACAGAGAGAGGGAGACACAGAATCGGAAACAGGCTCCAGGCTCTGAGCGGTCAGCACAGAGCCCGACGCGGGGCTCGAACTCACGGACCGTGAGATCATGACCTGAGCCGAAGTCGGACGCTTAACCCACCAAGCCACCCAGGCGCCCCTGGACCATCATTTTTTGAGTCATTGTGTTAGTTTCTGGGAACACCAAGAGGAATAAGACGCCGTTCTTGACCTCCAGAACCTATCATATAGCCATGGAGACAGACTCCGACTAGAGCATCCCCCATAACATGCTGTGGCTCCAGGTTTGGTGAAAGGACTCAGTGATGTTATCAAAAGCTCAGGCTTTTTCTAGCTTTCTGCTCTGCTCTCCTCAACACATTTATTGTCCACGCATTTGTTGCCTCACAGTCGCAAGATGGCGGTTACGGAAACTCCTACAGTTATATTCAAGGGAGAAAAGAAAAAGGCCAAGGAGAAAGGGCTGTATTTTTATCCGGGAAGAAAAGTGCTTCCCAGAACCCCCCTCAGAAAATGACCTCTTGTGTCTCATTGGCCAGGACTAAAAGGAGGGTCAGGTGGGGGTGGGGGAACAGGGTGCTCGCGATAGCTTAGATGAGCCTTGATTCACCCCTGGGGCCCGGATACATTGCCACCTGAAAGGTGGGGTTTCTGGAGGAAGGGGTGGAGTGGAATGACAGTTAGTTAAAATGAACTGTATTCACCACATGCAGTAAGAGCTAAGATCGGGCCTGGGATGCAACAAGCCACAGGAGGAGCAGAGTTAGCCCTACCTGAGGGGTCAGAGAAGTTTCCTGCAAAAGGTGATCCCTGAACGAGGTCTTGAACACCCCGATCAAGACCCGTTGGAAGGTCAACCTCGGTAGAAGGAACAGCAGGAAGAGAAGCACAGAGATGTGAATAGTATAGTGTGTCCAGGGAAGTGTGCACAGGTAGATATTTAGTTAAAGGATGAAGTTAGGGAGGTAGAGGTGGGTGCAGGTGGAGACGTGGTAAGGGACCAGACCATGGTGGGCTTTGCAAGTCCGGCCGCAGACTTGGATTCTACCCTGTAGAGTCTTGAGTGGCTCTCGGCCGTGGAGGAGCATGGTTAGCTGTGATTTTAGAAAGGTTCTGGTGTGGAAAATGGATGGGAGAGGCTGAGAGATGCTCAGACTGAAGCCGGGAGGTTTTTGCACCATCCAGACGGGCCCGTAGTAAGATTTTCCAAACCGGTCTGCCAATATTTCAGCGACAAGATAGGAAGGATTCCATGGCATGAATCTCTGGAGGGACAGATGTCTCAAGAGGGCTGGGAAGCTCCCCAAAATGTACATCAGATTGTGCAATCACACACAGGGTTGTCTGTGTCCCAGGGATGAAGAAAGAGGGGAGGTGGCTAAGGAGATCAGTGGGCGGCATGGCGGCTCTTTGCTGGGCTGCTGTTTTAAGAAGGTCCGAACAGAGAGAAGGGAAGGCCAAATACGAGACAGGGCTGTGAGCCTATAAACATGGTGCCTGGTAGACAAAGATAGGCAGAACTTTGTGAAAGATACGAGGGGCAACCCAAGCTTGTTTGGCCAAGATCAGAGCCCTTGGAGACCAGGGCAGGAAGGGGCTGTGGCTGGGCCTACATAATGGTGCTCCTGGGGCTGTATTGTTAGTCTGCCAGAGACCAGAGATGGGGCCACACCGGGAGAGGAAAGAGAAGCCCAGGGGCCCCTGGAGGTGGGAGGAGCCCCTCCCCACCAGCTGCTCCTGGGGTGTGTAGGGAGCCTCTCCCCATAGAACCACATTTCAGGTACAAGAGAAGCTTCTGGACAAGACCGCTGGGTCTTCTGAGGATTCTCAGAGCACAGGGCTGGGTGCAGGGAAATGTGCCTCTGAGTTTCACAAAGAGGAGGAGTTTGGAATCTGTAACCACACAGCTGAGGGCAGTCCTGGGCCAGGATCCTTGCAGACTGGGAAAGGAATGGTTCATGAGCTTAGAAAAGGAGGGGGTGCCCAGGGGTCAGCACGGGCTCACCAGAACTAGCATGTCAGGCCAATTAAAGACAAGAGTGTTGTGAAATAGACGAGAAATATCCGTAGAATAAAATTCAAAAAGTACCAAAGAGTATACAGTGAAAAGTCCCCCTCTCACCCCTGCCTTCTAGTCCCCTAGATGCCCTCCTCAAAGGCAACCAGTGTAGGGGTGCCCGGGTGGCTCAGTCGGTTAAGCATCCGACTCTTGGTTTCGGCTCAGGTCATGATCTCATGGTTTCGTGAGTTCGAGCCCTGCATCCGGCTTCGCGCTGACAGTGGAGAGCCTGCTTGGGATTCTCTTTCTCCCTCTCTCTCCTCCTCCCCCACTCATGCAGTCTCTGTCTCTCTCAAAATAAATAAATAAGCCTAAAAAAAAAAAAAGGCAACCAGCATTACCATTGCTTATATATATTATCCACCTATCTACCTACCCTTTAAAAAAGGCAAATTGTGGCATATTTCACTTGCCAGGTTTTATCTAACTTTCTTTTCCTCTAACAGTAGATTGTGGAGACTTTTACACAACAGTGCTTGTGCGTCGTTCTCTCAACACTATGGGAGTACTGTGGTATGGCCCAATGGCATTGATTCAACCAGCCCCCCATACGTTTTGTCGATTTTTGTCCCCATCCTAGTACACGAGAGGGTCTGCTTCCCCATATTTTTCGGCTAACCGTGCGTGTTCAAACTTTCAGGTCTTACTGCTGCTTGGTGGTCAGAGAGAAGGAAGCTCTAGTTTTAATGGGTGTTTCTCTTAAGATTTCTGACTAATGGATTTTCTGACTCTCAAGAAGATTGGAGACTGGCAGATGCAGAAATTGTGGGCAGTGTGGGAACTCCACAAAGGCCTTGATAAAGTCTCTCCGGTACTTTGACGGGCAAGATGGAGAAATATAGCTGTGATCCTGAAGTAGTTTTATGGATCAGTAGCTGGAAAAATGGTCATCCATTCATTTAACAAACATTCACGGAGCTTACGTTCTACAGAAGGAGACAGATGATGAATGAAAACCGGAATAAATAAGTAAATTGTGTGGTGTATTAGAAGGCCATACGCCAAGGGTATTGCTTAATAAATCCACATTGGTCTAGAAAAGGACAATAGATGCCGTGGGGGCCAGGGCTCTGTCATTAGTCCCGTCTTGTAGTGATTCAATATCTACTATGTGCCAGGTGCTACTTTAGGAACTAGGGATACAGCTGTGAACAAATCAGACAGAAATCCCTGCCCTCCTGGAGCTCATACTCCAGGGGTAGGAGACGGACAATAAGAAAATACGTAAGAAAAGTATATGGGGTGTTAGAAAGGGAAGAAAAAGTGCTATGGAGAAAAAGGAAGTGGGAAAGGATGATAGAGAGTGCCAGAGAGTGGGTTGCAGTTTCAAACGACGGGTCAGGAAAGGCATCACTCAGAAGGTGGCGTTTGAGAAGAGACCTGAAGGAGAAGGGGAGCCGGGAGGTTTTCTGGAGAGAGAAGGCAGCTGTAAAGCTCTGGAGACTGAAGCAATGCTTGGGGTATTGGAGGAGCAGAGAGCAAGGGGGAGCATGGAGGAGATGGGATGGAGAGGGAAAGTGGGGAGCTGGATCTTGTGGGGCATGGGGGCCTCCGGCAGCTTCTACTGTGTGTGAGGTGGGACCCATTGGAGAGGCTGCGCAGAGGAGGGTTAGCGTCTGAATTGGCTTTTAGTAGGATGGTTCTGGCTGCTGTGCTGAGACCAGACTGAGGGCAGAACAGGGAAACTGTGGTGATCCAAAGGGCAAGGGCAAAAGTCAGGAGGCTCTTGCAAAAATCCAAGCGAGAAATGACAGTGGCTTGAATCTGACTGGAAGTGATGGAGAAAATGGTTGGATTTTGATACGTTTTGAAGATAGAGCCAACAGGAATTGCTGACACGTTACCTATGACAAAGATGAGTGAGGTATTTGGTTTGAGCAAAGGTGTTTGGTTTGAGCGGCCAGAAGGATGGAGTGGAGTGGATCTGACCGAGATCCCGAGACGGTGGGGCCTGTAGGTGAACGGGGTGCCTGGGATGGGGCAGGCTGGGAGGCTAGGTTTGGAAGGCTGAGTAGGAGATGCAGGAGACACCCGGGTGTCAATGAGAGGGGAGGATGGGACACATCAGTCTGGGAATCAGAGGAGAGCATTGGGCTGGAGATTGAAGTCTGGGAGCCAGCAATTTATAAATCATATTGAAAGCCTCTCATCTTGGGGCGCCTGGGTGGCGCAGTCGGTTGAGCGTCCGACTTCAGCCAGGACACGATCTCGCGGTCCGTGAGTTCGAGCCCCGCGTCGGGCTCTGGGCTGATGGCTCAGAGCCTGGAGCCTGTTTCCGATTCTGTGTCTCCCTCTCTCTCTGCCCCTCCCCCGTTCATGCTCTGTCTCTCTCTGTCCCAAAAATAAATAAACGTTGAAAAAAAAAAAATTAAAAAAAAAAAAAAAAAAAAAAAAAGAAAGCCTCTCATCTGGATGAGATCGCCCAGGGAGTGAGTGAAGACAAGGACGAGAAGAGGTCCAAGCACCAGCCCTGGGGCCTTCCAGTGTCACAGAGTTGGGGAACCAAGAAGTGCCAGCACTGGAGGCTGAGAAGGAGTGGCTGGGAGGTGGGAGGGAGACCAGGAGAGTGTGACAGAGCATGACTTGAAAATCAAGGGAAAAAACGGTTCCCATGAGAGGCGTGACCAACCTTTCCAAATGGGGAGAACCGGGATGAGGACTGGGGATAGACCCTGGGAAGGACCGGAACACCGTGTGTGCGAGTGGCCGGGGTGAAATCTGCCCAGCCACTAGCTGGGACTTGGAGGAGCGCCTGTGCCTTACGCCGATCCCATTGGGAGGGAAAGCGAACCATCAGGGAGGGAATTGGGACCCAGAAGGGCCGTGATAGGTGGCCGTGAGGGATGCAGTGATACACGATGGCATTTGCCAGGCTCTGCCCTGAGGTCTCCAACGCCAACTGTCTCAGTACAAAAGACCTGGAGTCTTGCTGACAGCTCGTGGAGTGTCAGCAGTGACGTGTAGTGATCTGAAGAACAAGGCAATCACAAGCTGGGTTAATGGACATGTCATATCCAGAACGAGGGAGGTGACTGAACTGCTGGGCTCAGCAGGGGAACTGGGTTCCTCTGGGGGAGGGGAGGGGGGAAGTAGGCACAGCAAGTCTGTGCAGGGAGCGCACAGAGGGCTAAGTGCCTGGAAAAGAGTGGACTTTGTCAGGGTTGGGAGGGGGCGGGTCTACTATTCCAAGAAAAGCTCTCCTATGAAGGTCTGTGTGTCTCAAAGTGGTGGGCACAAGGCTGAGTGCATGGAAGTTGGCAGGTGACAGGCTTTGTGCTGTGACGTTTCCTATATTGATCGTGGATTTTCTGTGAAAAAACTTTGTAATCTGTGAGCATTTCAAACCATTGCTGACCCAGGCGTGACCCACCACTTGATGAATGCCTGAATCTCAAGTCTTGGGAAAACAATGCCTCCTCTTAAGAGGGGCGGAATGAAATGAGCAACTTCTAATCTGATCATCAGTCAGAGCAGAGGAGGTTTATGATGGTAGGCCACAGGGCGGGGGGCTTGGCCTTCTCTGGAACATGCCCTCACTGACTTGGCAGAGGGCGTGGACAGCCAGCTTCCACACGGCCGCCTCTGTCCCTTCCCAGATGTCTGGGGACCGCGGTGAAATTAGGAGACAGCAGAGAACTGGCTCCCATCCTCAGAGGGCCCCCAGTCTGATAGGGGGAGGTACAACAGGCTCCAGGGCCTGGAGGCGATGGTGTGACCATACCCCAGGTCTGGCAGGAGGGGGAGGTTATAGCCTCCGAGGTATAATTCCTATAACCTTCCCGGTCAGTGCTGTCCCACAGACCTATAATGTGAGCCACATCTGTATCTAAAGATTTTCTAGTTAAAAAAAAAAAAAAAGATTTCTGGGGCACCTGGGTGGCTCAGTCAGATAAGCATCCGACTTTGGCTCAGGTCATGATCTCACGGTTCCTGGGGTTTGAGCCCCGTGTCGGGCTCCGTGCTGACAGCTCGGAGCCTGGAGCCTGCTTCGGATTCTGTGCCTCCCTCTCTTTCTCTCTCTGCCCCTCCCCTGCTCATGTTCTGTCTCTCTCTCTCTCTCTCAAAAATAAATAAACATTAAAAAAAAATTTTTTTAAGAAGATTTTCTAGTAAGCCACATTCAAAGGGTAAAATGAACAGGTGAGATACATTTTCATACATTTTCTGTATTTAATACACATGTAACCAAAATATCCAAAAAATATGATCATTTCAACAGGTAATCGATATATGAAAACTTACGGAGATATTTACATGATTTTTTCAGGCTAAGTTCTTCACAATCTGTGTGCATTCTATACTTACTTACAGCACCTCTCGATTGGGACCAGCCACGTGTGGCGGGCAGGGAGGGCTCGGTCATCTGTCTCATGCTCTCCCCTGTGCTTGACGGAGCCGGTGCTGCTAGTGGGTGGGCAGGGGCTTGGTGCCGGTGCCCGCCTGGCTGTGGAAGGGGCTCACAGGGCCCCTCGGACGCGACCTGCCGCGTGTGGTGTTTGCAGGCCCCCGCGTGCGTTACTGGGTGGTAGGTAGGTGGCCGGTGTGGTGTGTGTGTGTCTGCTGTTCTCCGGCTACGGTAAATATTAACGAAGCGGTGGGAGGCAGGCCCGCTGGGAGGCCTGGGCTCCCCCTCCCTGCGGGAGGAATGGAGATAATGCTGTGTACCTTAGATAGGGCTTTAGCCCCGGCCTCCGAGGCTGCTGGACCCTGAGCTGCTGGGGAAACACGGGCATGACTTCTGTTTCCAGGACCAGGACGCCTTGTTGGGAGGGTCTCAGAACCCGCAGACCTCAGAAGTGCCACTTGCCTCTATGTGTGCCTTGGCCTCACCCCGCCCCTCAGTCTCTCTCACAGACTGCCTCCTTGCTTGAAGACCTCTTCTCTCCAGATCCACTTGCCAACAGGCCCAGCTAAGCCCGATTTAAGGGCATAGGGAACACATGGAGTTCAGATAATATTTTCTTAGAAAAAAAAAAATCCCAAACCAACCAGCACTCACTTATTGAGCACTTGCTGTATGCTGGCCCATTACATAGGCCGCCTCCTTCCTCATAGCGCACAGGGCCGCAGGCAGGTTGTCGCCTCCGACTCAGGAGAGGGGCCTGAAAGTCAAACAGGTCAGCGTCACATGGGATACAAACCTGGGCTTTTGATTGGGCTAATTCTAGCTACCAGAAAGTTCTCTCCAGGGAAGGGAAAGCAGGAATATTTACTTGTATTTGCATAACCAAACATTGGAAGGAAACAAAAAAGCTAACGTGATTACAAATGGTGGACGGATGGGGGAGGAATGGAAATACTGGGCGTGAGAAGTCCCAAGGTATATCCATGTGTATTAGCTTGATAGTAGAACCACTTAGATATATTATCTAATTTTAGAAACAAATGAGAGGGGCGCCTGAGTGGCTTGGTCAGTTAAGCATCCGACTTTGGCCTAGGTCATGATCTCGTGATTCGTGAGTTTGAGCCCCACGTCGGGCTTGGTGCTGACAGCTCAGAGCCTGGAGCCTGCTTCGGATTCTGTGTCTCCTTCTCTCTCTGCCCCTCCCCTGCTCATGCTCTGTCTCTCAAAAATAAATAAATGTTAAAAAAATTTTTTTAAACAAATGGGATGAAATTTTAACTTCATTTTTCTCCTCCTGGTAGACGAAGATGTGTTTCTCAGAGTAAGATGAGCCTGATGGCTAGGCTGAAAAATTTTTGCTATCCAAAATGTGTGTGAGCCTTATTTTCCACAAAGATCAATTAATCAATTTAGATGACACAAAAGAAAACACTGGCTTCTTCCTGTTCATGGCTTGGAATTGATCTTCTTGAACTTATATCCGTGGCTCCTATTTCCTATTCTATTTTTTTTTAATGTTTATTTTTGAGAGAGAGAGAGAGAGCGCGTGCACGCGCACATGCACGCGCGCGCGCGCGCGCGCGCGCGCACACACACACACACACACACACACACACACACACAGTGAGAGGGTGACAGACAGAGGATCTGAAGTGGGCCCTGTTCTGACAGCAGAGAGCCAGAAACGGAGCGTGCGCTCACAAACTGTGAGATCATGACCCAGGCTGAGTTGGACGCTTAACCAACTGAACCACCCAGGCTCCCCCTATTTCCTGTTCCAGAAGCTTCCAGTCTGATGAGGAAAACAACCTATTTCTACCCCGCAAAAACAACCCAGTCTGAGGGGGAGACACAGCCCTGCCCTCAGGGAGCACCTGAGGGAGGAGGCAGCCCTGTGTTCACAGAGTTCGCAAGCCCAGCTCCTCTGGACCATGTGAGAGAAATGGAGGGGTTCCTCTGTGTTCTGAAGCACCCACTTCTGCCCTGGGCCTGGCTCATCCTTCCCATGCCAGGAAACCTCCTTCATTCTTCACCTGCTCAGTGTGTCAACATTTGATTCATTTCCCTTGAATGCTTGTTCCTTGTTCCCAGAAGGTGTCTGTGTCTCTTTCCTTGCTTCCGGTGTCTCCTGGAACCAGGGAGTGCATGTCCTGAGGGCATGGGGGAGATGGGTGCCTCCTTGAGAATCCCCCCTGCAAGACACAGATTCTGCGAGCAACAGTCAGACTGAGCTGGGCTGAGCAAGGGTGGGCCAGAGTGCTGGTCTATATGGGCATCTGGGGGTTGCCCTGCCCTTTTCCCAAGCAGCGCATTGGCAGTGAGAGCGCACGGGCAGGAGGCCTCTCCTCACTTGCGGATCTCAAGTCAGTGAGTCTGACCTGGAGGCGGTCGAAGGACGGGAGGCCTTGAGTATTCTCAGAGTTCCAGAGGTCATTGACCTGGGCAAGGGTGAACCTGAGGTTGGGCAGGCCGGGGCTTATACGCACACAGGCTGTGTTTCCTTCTAAGCAGAAGGTGTGCCCTTGGCAGAACTGGAGGCGCCCATCCCCATTCCCAGCCAGGGGTCCTCAGCATCCTTGAGGCAGGCCAGGCTGTGAGGCCGGTGGGCTACAGCCAACCGCACCCTACCCTGCCTCAAGAAGGTGCTCACTCCACCCCACCCCTGCCTACATTCCCTTTTCTTTCCCCACTGGCAGTGGGGTCCTAGGGGTCTGGACCAAGCCTTTGAGGCTAGAACAGTACGTGGGGATGGAATGATGGAAATCTGGTTGGGAGAATTGGGGGTGGCAAGGGAGTGAATCCCTTGAATACCCTGTTTGTCTTCCCGTCTCCCATCTTGACCTCCTCCTCCCAACCTGGCTGTGAAATTGAGAGGGAGACCCCAGCTGCCTATGGGGTCCCAGAAACTCCAGGTGGGGGCAGCGGCCGCTCTGTCATGAGGGTCTGAGATTCCTAGCCGCCAGCACCTCAGAGGTACAGAGGAAGGGTCTTGGCATGATCCAGTCCAATGCCCTCATTGAACAGTAGGGTAACTGGGGCCTACAGAGGTTTTCTGAAAACATCCTGGAGAAGCCACAGAAGAGAGGGCCCTGGGACTAGGACCTAGAAAGCAATTTGCTGGGATGATGTGAGGTTAGGGTGAAAAAGGTGGGAAAGGAGAAAGATATCCAATGGGGAGAGGGGCCAGTGGTGTTTGCCCAGAGTATCAGGCCTGCAGGAAAAAAAATAAAAAAACAAAAAAACCAAAGCATTTGGGATCTTGGAAGACAAGACCTCAAGTAACCCCATGGCTCAGTGGTCAGCCCCCTAGGAATGTCCGTCAGTCAGCAGCACCTTTGCTCTGAGGCCCAGAGTGACTTTGTGCAAGCCACAAGGGCCTCAGTGTCCCCATCTGTAAAAGGAGATTGGTACCCAGCCTTCTTAAAGAACTTCCCATCTCTATATGTTTATATCCAGAGGCCCAACGACATGATATCTTTGAGAGGCTTTTCTCTCACTGGCATTTCTCCCTCTCCCTGGGAGTCCATTTCTGCATCTGTAAACTGGGGATAAAACGTAATACGTCTCTCCCAAGCTTGTTGTGAGGATTCAGTGAGTTAATATATGTAAAGCAACTAGAGCCTGGCACATAAAAAGCTCTTAATAAATGTTACTTATCATCATCATTATTAATAATTAGGAGAGTAGTTGTCCTTGGCCTGTAGTGGGTTTCTTTTTTAAAGAATGGCCTGAGGAAAGGGCCTCCGTGGGGGCACTTTAAAGGCAGCCTGGCTCCAGGGAGGCCCACATCCAGGCTGGAGAGCCCAGAGGACAGTGAGACCCAGGCCTCGGAGCCCCTGGAACTTCAGGGCAGGACCACTGAGGTGGCACAGGGTTTCTGGGCCTTGCGCCCCAGAGGGAGAGCCAGCCTCCCCCTCCCCCCGCCTCAGCTGGAGGCACCCAGCTGGGAGGCTGGCTGGAGATAGGGGAACAGCGAGAGGCATCCCGTGGAGGGCTTTCAAGAGGCTGCCCTGCTCAGGGTCAATATTTGTTCAGCTCTTGGGCTGGCGTGGTCCATCACTGCCTCTGGTCTCACATTCCAACCATCGCACCCCTATCTCAGGAACGCGCTCCCATTGACTTAGGGGACCACGCCCGACATCGGTAGCGGTCTGCCCTGGTCTGCTGCCGCCACCACCCCCATTCCCAGGCAGGTGCACGGAGGATGCAGGCCAGGTGTGGGCTCTGGGCCCTGCCCCATCTGCTTCCCCACGTCGCCAACTGCAATCAATGACAGGACCTTGTCTGCTTGCCGCTGAGATTCCTACTGAAATCAGATAATTACTTGAGCAAACATTTCCTAAGCACCTACTGTGTTCCCAAAAAGGTATCCCTTTCCACCTCCCTCACTAAAAAGAAGGAAAGGCTTCTTCTAGGCCCCTGAGAAGCTTGTAATCAAACAGATTTTTCTCAACCGTGAATAACGTCTAGGGCCTTATTTCAAGGGGGAAATATTCTCATGGGGCCTCAGTAAGCTGAATTCCGGTTTGCTTAGATATATGCAGACATACAACTGGATATAAAATACCTTTCACTTTTAGCTTATGCACAACTCAAAAACGAAAATCAACTTGCGGTTTAAGTACAAAGAAAACAATACGAGCACAATCGATTTCAAACGAGGACGTACACTCTAAACCATCGCTTGCGGTGTGAACAGCCCAGGGACCGCCAGAATACAGGGTTTTCCTTCCTTTGAAGGAGGGGACGGGGAGTCCTTGGCGCTTACTGGACCGAATACCTTATTTACATATTAAGCCCCGCCCCTGATCTTTCCTCCTTGGCCCAGGACAACTGGTCCTAATAAGGTCAGGGGCAGAGAGCTGAGGCTAGCCTTTAAATGTCAAGGCCCTGAGGGGTAAGGAGGAGGTCTGAGGACAGGATTAATTGCAGCCAGGTTCTAGCCAGGCCTTCCCCTGGTCCCTGACCGTGTCCGGAGCTCTTGACTTTCACCCATTAGCTCATTTGCTTCTTATCCCAAGGTGGAGAAGTGGGCAAGACAGGTTGGTTCCAAGTCTCATGAGTTGTTACCCTGTGTCAGTGAGGGAAGGCATGAATTTTTAAATTTCTATTCTTATTTTTTCCCTTTTCTCCACAAAAGGTAGCGTACTTTACACATAGTTCTGGACCTTACCTCTTCAGTTCATTCCACCTTGGAGGGCTCTTGATAATGATATGTAAAGAATGTCTGGATTCCCACCCCCCCCCCCATTTTTTTACAGCTGCATAATATTCCATTGTATGGCTGATCTGTCATTTATTCAACCAGTCCTTTGTTGAGTTAGGTCATTTCCTTCTTTAGTTTTTACAAACAATGCTGCAGTGAATAACCTTGTACATGCGTCATTTCCCACGTACTAGGTATATCTGCAGCATCAATTCTCAGACCTGGAATTGTTGGTCAATGGGTATATGCATTTGTAATCTTGATACATATTGCCAAATTGTTCTCCACAGAGATTTGAACAATTAAACTCCCGCCAGCAATGGATGAGTGTGATCATTTCCCCACACCCTGGCCAATAAAGTGTGCTATCAAGAAAAAAAAAATTTTTTTTTTTTTGGGTTTTTACCAATCTGATAGGTGAAAAATTATATCTTACTATAGTTCTAATTTGGACACGCTTTTATTTACAAGGTGTCCGGCTGGGAGTGAAGGATTTCCCAGGGCCAAGCTGTTGAGGCAGGGCCCAAGCTCCTGACCTTATTTGCTTTAACGTGTGGACACCTGGCCCAGGGGGAGACTCGAACTGTGGCAGGACCCACCCAAGTCATCTCCAGATCCGAAGGCTCCTGGAAAAGTCACATCAGCTTATCCTCACCTATGGATGGGTTGGGTGGGGCCTTGAGTGTATTCTCCCAAAACATGACCAGGTCGCTGGGACCTCACACTAGTGGGGAAGTTTCCCTGAGGTTTAACCTCCTTCTCCAAAGACTATGCCGTTTTTCCAGGCTGGTCCCCTATTGTATGGGAAAATCACAAGATGAAAGGCGCCAATGAATGATTAGATGCTCATAAGCCCCTTCTGGTCTTGCTAGAATCACAATATCCATGGTGTTCCTCAGGACCAGAGATCCCGTAGAAGGGAGAAGCAAGGTTAACTTCATGATTTGTTCTATGTGAACCCACTCCTGCTCCCGGGGATTACCGCTCTTCCCTGAGATTCATTCCTCAAGGTGAGGTCAGAGACAACCTCCCCCTAAATGTGTGAGCCTGGCATTGCTGAGGCATGGGAGGCTCAGAGAAGGGGCAGTGTAGGATGTTATCCCCCCTGGAAACTGCTTGAATGTTCAGATGCTGGGCCTCCTTCCTTCTGAATGCCATAGTGTTTATAGCAACACCTTGGCCCTAGCCTGGGACCTCAGAGCAGCTTAGTGTGATTTGTGGGTCAGCACCCCAGAATCTCTGGACTGAAGAATCTTGGACACAAAGCAGCTCACACTTAGAATACAAAACACCAGAGTTGAGGGGTGCCTGGGTGGCTCAGTCAATTAAGCATCTAACTCTTGATTTCAGCTCAGGTCATGATCTCACGGTTCGCGAGTTCGAGCCCTGCATCAGGCTCTGCTCTGACAGCACGGACCCTGCTTAGGATTCTCTGTCTCCTCTCTCTCTGCCCCTCTCCCGCTCCTTCTCCCTCTCTCTCCCTCTCTCTCCACCCCCCCACCAATAAATAACCTTTAATAAGTAAATAAAACACCAGAGTTGAAGTGACCCTAGACAGTTCCCAGTTCCTTTATGGTATAGCTGGGGAAACTGAGTCACATGTAGGGTAGAGACTCACCCAATTTCCCCTAACTAGCAGATGGCAGAACCAGGCAGGACACAAGCATCCGGCCTCCCAGGCTAGGCCTCTCTGAGCTCAGTTCTAAAGGGTGGGGTCTGAGCCTCAGGACAAGCCCTTTCTGGCTGAGGGTGGGTGCCCAGGATGGTGGGTGCCACTGCCTGGCTGGCTGCCAGCTAAGGCAGGACCCCCAGAAGCCAGGGTGGACAAGGGCATTTACAGAGCCCACTGTCAGCATGCCCAGATTTGCTTCCTGCCTGCTTTTAATTGCACCTAATGATCAGCAGAGGAACCGAGAGAAACCCTGGCCCCTTCCTTCTGCCTCCCTCCCTTCTCCAGACGTGGGGAGAGGGGCAGGTGGAGGCCTCGGTCTTCCCAGAAATCAGCCTAATCCCCTTGCCTGTCTTGGGAAAGCTCTTAATGAGGCTTGTTCCAAAGGGCGGGGAGGGGGGGGGGGCGGGGAGGGAGGGGGCAGGGGGCTTGCTTCTCTGCCAGTGCATGGAATTTCTGAGAAGCCCCTCCCCCCCCCCAAGATGCCAAGCCCCAAGTTTAGCTGCCAAGGATCTGGATTCAAGGAAAGAGGAACCTGTGAACCAGGCATGGAAAAGGGAAAACCCCTTGTGGCAGGGATAAGATGTGTCACTCAGTGCTTCCTCAATGTTCTCTCGATTGGGCGCCCTATTTCCAGTGTCCCCACCTTTGCTTGTGTCCTTCCTTCTCCTGGGAATTCCGTCTCTATTGCTGGCTGCCTGTTCCACCCTGGCCCTCCCAGAATGGCCCAGTTCAAGCCACCTCCTCAGGAACCTTCTGCCACTGCTCCAGCCCGGTGAGGTTTCTGCTCTTTGAACCCCCCCATGGCTGGGGCATAGATGTTGCTCAATAGACCCTCATTAATTAGAATATGTTGAGCACCTAACATATGTCAGTATCTCGGGCTGGCTCCTCATCGAGATGAGGATTTGAGCGCCAGTAGCTGATTTGGGAGGTGATCCCATGAAAGGGTCGGTGGTCGGGGAGTGAGGAAGTGAGGCAAGGAAAGGAAGGAAGCCAATAAAATATGTGTGATTGGGCAGGTGCCCGCTGCGGGCTCCAGGACCCCCTGGAGGCTGGGTAGAAAAGTCACCTCAAAGTGACCACCCAAGGGGAAGTGAGCTCAGGTATTATCCCTCCCCCCCGTGCCCCTCCCCCAATCCTGTGATCATTGGTCGAGGGGTCCTGGGGAAGGGGAGGGGTTTGGCATCACTCCCTGGCACTCCAGGCCTGCCCTGTACGTGAAGCCGAGAGGCTCAAAACATCCCCACGGGGATACAGGTGGGTATGTCCGTGTCTGTGCGTTCTGGTGGCTGGGGATCCAAAGATGAGTATTGCAACCCTGTAAGAGTCCACAGTCTAGCAAGGGAGCAGAGGGTTAAACACATCATGCCCGCACGACGTGGTAAATACCAGAATGGAGGTTTCCAACTTGGGCTGTGGGAGCTTAGAGGTGAGACACAGGAACAGCCGGAGACCCAGGGAAGATGTCCTGGAGAAGAGAAGAGAGCTGGAGCGTGGGGGGATGGTTTGTTGTCGGGCAGAAAAAAGTGGCAGGGCGTTCCACGGAGCACGGCAAAGTCCCGAGGGTGGTCGGGGGCACGTTGAGCCCGTTGTCAGCTGACGTCACCAGCTCTGCCACCATCTCTGCCCTAGCATCAGGGTCGGCTCAAGTTCAAATGAATTTTGAGACGGCAACTAATCTCAACATTAACCTGGAAGGACTGGCTGATGTTGAATTTGCAAACACAGCGACGGTTGCTCATTTAAGGAGCTTGGTTAGCAATGTGTCACCCAGACTCTTTAAGTAGATCAGCGGTCTCCAAAACAGGGTGGGCAAGACTGGTCCATCAATATTTGGGAAGGCGCTGGAAGCTTACTTCTATTTATTTTTTCTTTCATCCTTTTAAAATGTCTATTTGGGGGTGTGTTTTTCAATAATGTACATAATGTATTAGTATGGCAGTGCGTGTACGTTGAAACAAGAAAATATACATATGCGGGCACACATCACACACTTTTCATTAATAGAGGCACGTGATCAAAAGAATCAGGAGCCTATTGAAGTGAGTGGATGGTGGCTGGGGCCTGCTTGGGATGTGCCACAGGGAGAAGTTTCTAAGAACCTGCTGTTTTCTACCCATCAGCAAGAGGTTCGGGTTGGGCTCTCCAGTGGCATCCCCAGTGCTTTGTCAATATCCCTGTGCCCACTGACCCATCAGGGGTTTACACCCTCTTTGGTTGCAGGAGCCTCTGTTTGGAGCTGTTTCCATGGTAACAAGGCCGAAGCCATCATTTGCTGTCTCTGCTCCCGGGCCCCCTTCCCTCGGCCCTGAGGTTCCCAGGCCTGGCCCAGGCCCCATGTGCTCATGCTTTCTGGCTGATTCACAGCCTCCCCAGCCCCACTCCAGCCCCTGCACCTTGTCCTGGCCTGGCCCCTCTGCCCCTGACTGATGGCTACAGTCACTAATTACCTTAGTCATCTTTCCATCCATGCTTGTTGAGCTAATGGGGAAGGCAAACAGAAATCTCAGCACATGTGGAAAATTCCTGCTGACATGGCTAGAGGCCGTGCCCAGATGTGGGGGGGGGATAAGACCTTCCCCTTTGAGGCTGCAGGGATGGACCCCCAGTGCCGAGCACTTCCCATTGTTCAATCGGGGGGGTGGCAGGCAGCTTTCCTGGTCAGCGCCCTGTCCCTCAGCTGGAGGTTCATCTTATCAAACACGAAGCCAGGTTGGCTCCGAGTGGGGGGACAGGGGGGCATTACTCAGGCCTGGGGCCGTCTCCAGGTGGGACTCAGCTCTGGGCCCCCTAGGATGCCCAGCTGGCCCAGTCAGCTGACTTGGGAGGGTGGGGCTTTGGCCTCAGGCTCCCTCACACCTGAGGCCTGTTAATAATTACCCCTGGGGAGGGCAGGTCCCCAGAAGACATCACTAATGAGCCAGCTAAGTGACAGCTGGACCCTTTCCTCCTCACCTGCTCTGGAAAACAAGATCTGGCCAAGGAATTATTTAACCCTCTTTGGGCTGGGAGCTCCCTGAGGACAAGGGCCGTATCCCTTCCTCAGATGGGGCTCCCTGAGTCCTTGGAGACTTCTTCGTTGTCAGTACCAGACTTCTGTTCTTGTTGTAGATGCCGGAATTTCTGCCTGGCGTGGGTCCATCCTCACCCGTAGAAGGTTGCCCTGCCTGGTACTTGGTACTCAGTACTCGGTACTCGGTACTCGGTACTCAGTGTAAGTAGAGCTGTCCAAGAGAATAGATGGTGGCAGTGTTCTGGATCTGCGCTTTGAATACAGTAGCCACCAGCCACCCGGGCACTTAAACTGTGCAGGCGAATGACTGCATTTGTAAAACCTAATTTTCATTACTTTAAAATTAAATGGCCACATGTGGCTAGTGGCTACCATACTTCACAGCACAGGTCTATAAAGTTTCACCGGGGGGGACTTGAACGGGTGACAAGCAAATTTATGCCACACGACACTCCGAGCTGCCTTGCCATTGGTGAGTGAGAACCCCTCTGGTTGCCCTGGAAGGCCTGAAGGGGTCCAAGGTCATTTTCTTTGGAGAAGCCTCCAAGGAGGCTGGAGGGTTTCCTCCCCCAACCTCAAGGACCACCCCCCCCCCCAGCAGTTGAGGGGCCCGGAGGAGCAGGGAGCTGGCCAGAAAGCACCTGTTCTTAATGAGGGTCCCCAAGAGCCAGGCCGCCCTCCCTCCACAGGGCACGGGGCTGTCGCCGCCTGAATGAGGGAGATTTATGGAAAATCCTCTCACACAACAGGCGGATTTTCCAAGCCTCATTGGCTGCTCTGGTTTGAGCCTTCATTAAGGAGAACGGGGGACAATGGAGGAGGTGGGGGTGAGGCCCTGGGTGCATTCAGCTCTCTATCATTCGGCACTGGAAACTCCATCATCGCCCGCTCCCCCCTTCCTTGCTGGAAGAGAGGTCACACTCTCTCTCTTTTTAATAGTAATAATAAAAGGGCCACATCCAGCAAAGTCAGACTCCGCCTTCCAGGAGCATCTTTCCTGCATTTTAAAGATTTCCAGAGGAGACATCCTGTGGTTTTGCTTTACAATCCCCTAAGCCTTGTAATGCACAGCCTGGAAGTTCTTCCTTACAGCTAACCTGATTGTATCCTGCTTTAGGTTCGACTTAGTAGGATTTCTCTCCCCGCCTTAAAGTTATAGCGACATTTCAAGGTGGCGAGGGCAAATGTGTGATTTCCCGATGCCGACTGGAGCTGAGAGACCCTGAAGATTTGCAGGCCCACCCCCCTCCCTGTGCATTTAGAGAGGACCATGATTCCGCCCCCCCCCCCAAGTGGGTAGTGACAGAGTTTGAGCCAGAACACGTGGTCCAAGCTGGTGCCTGTCTATGCACTGACGGCTTCTGATGGGGCACATCTACAATAAATATCCAGGGATCCCTCCTGAAGAGAGAGCAATTCTTTTTTTTTTTTAATTTTTTTTTAAGTTTATTTATTTTTGAGACAGAGAGAGACAGAGCATGAACGGGGGAGGGTCAGAGAAAGAGGGAGACACAGAATCGGAAGCAGGCTCCAGGCTCCGAGCCATCAGCCCAGAGCCCGACGCGGGGCTCGAACTCACGGACCGCGAGATCGTGACCTGAGCTGAAGTCGGACACTCAACCGACTGAGCCACCCAGACGCCCCAAGAGAGAACAATTCTTAAGCCAAAGGAATGGATTTCCAAGAGTGAAGTATTAGGGCTTATTCCACAGATGCTTCTTTTTGTCCTAAAGCCCCTTCTGGAAAGTACTTACTATGTGTAATAGAGATCGGTGGAAGTGTCTTAGAGGAGGTAAGGCTTACCACGAGCCTTTCAGGGTGGTAAGGCTGGGTGGGAGAAGAGAGGGGTGAGGCGTTCCCAAGGGCAGGAATAGCTGGGGCAAAGACCCAGGAGGACCACGAGCAGGATCCTGGGAGGAAGCCCTTCCCCTGGGTTGGGGACAGGAGACGAGGTAGAAAGTGGATGGGTACAGCCTGTTCCCTGAGATGGTGAGGTGTCCCAATCCTGTGGGGTAACTCGCCTTGGAAGAACTGGCTGGAGCAGGAGGCGTTTATGGTTTTCCCTCTCCTGGGGGCAGCCAGAGAAAGCCAAGTTTACAGTTGCTCAGAACTCTATAAACACACTTGGTGAATGTGTGCATATGTGAGTGCATGTGTAGACAAGTGCCCTCGCCATTTGACCTTCACTTCCAAGGCTGTGTGGGCCCTGACCACCCTCACCTGGTGAAGATGCTCCATCCAGCCGGGTGCCGTTTGCTCTCTTGGGCCTGGTGCCACTTCCTGACGGGGTCAGGAAGCATGGACATCATGGGATCTTGGGGGCCTTGGTGGTTTCCTGGAGCTGCAAGGCCTTGGGAGGATCTTGGAGGATGGGTGTGGGGAGGAGGAAAGGCAGGCACTCCAGCCTGGGGACAGCAGGAGCATATGTGAGTATGACAGTTCGTGTGCGTGCGTGTGTGTGTGTGTGTGTGTGTGTGTGTGTGTGTGTGTTCATTTGGTGGGACAGTGGGGAAGCGTGAGCCTTGGGTACCAGGAAGAAAGCGAGTGGGAGGTGGGAGGATTGACTGGAGGTTTTCTAGCTTTGGGGAAGCCTTTTCTTTATAACTGACCTGATGGTGAAGAGAGTGGTATTCCAGATCCTGTTAAGAAATCACGAATACAAAAAGCCCAACCTCCTGTCTGGAACATAGGCCTCCATGTGTTTATCTTATTATTGTTAGTAATTATAATACGACACAGAGCTATTTACTGCTGTTGTGACTGGGTCGCCAGAGCACTGGACGTTCTGACCAGCGCTGAACATGAGTAGAACAGTGGCTGGCGTTAGGACAGCCTGTGGTCTCAATTAGGGGTCAGTGGTGGTCAGGGTTAGGGGTCAAGCTGTGTCCAGGGTGGAGTGAGCCTGTGGCTGAGATAAAGGGTCAGTCGTGGTTATGGCTGGCTGTCGGTCAGTGGCCAGGGTGAGGGGTCAGATGCTGACGAGGGACTGTTTTCTTTGTGTTAAGCTAACGGCTCTGGAAGAAGCTGACCTTGTCTCAGAGGCATTATCCTCAGAGACCAGAGCCTCTGTTTAAGAGAACTCCAGAGGAGCCCAGAATTTGTAGGAGAAGCTCTATAGACCTGGGTTTTGGTGTTAGTTCTGCTAACTTAGGAGCCAAGTCCCAGGCAAGTGGCCTTACTTCTCTGAGCTTCTGTCCTGCCTCTGTAGGAAAGTAACACTATCTGCCTACCTAGAGGGTCAGTTTTTTTGTTACTGAGCATCCTCTTATATAAGCTCAGGGGAGCCCTGGTGGTTCAGTCGGTTGAACGTCTGACTTCGGTCTAGGTCATGATCTCGTGAACCGTGAGTTCGAGCCCTACGTCGGGCTCTGTGCTGACAGTTCAGAGCCTGGAGCCTGCTCTGGATTCTGTGTCTGGCTCTCTCTCTCCTCCCCCCCCCCCCCCAAGCTCACACACACACACTCTCTCTCAAAAGTAAACAAACATTAAAAAAATTTTTTTTAAATCATCTGATCGCTGCTCTCACTCCAGCCCTCCTATATTTTGAATTAACTGGTGTGGGGGTGACCTGGGCAGCAGGAGTTTTGGAAGCTCCCTGGGTGATTCTAATGCGCAACCAAGTTTGGAAACCCCTGGGTAAAAGCCCATCCTAATTAATGAGCTAAAAAGAATGAGTCTTTAAGCAGCCACCTGAGGTGTGGGTAAAACCCACCAGCTGGCCCCAGGCCCTGTCCTGGCAGATGTCTGACCGAGGGAGGTAAGGTGAGAGCAGCAAGAGACTCCAGGAAGAGCTTTCTAACTTAGCCTTCTCCACGCCTCTGTTTCTCAATCTGTACAATGGGCTTAAAATTATATTAACCTTATGGCAGTTGTTGGGGGACTGAAGTGGGATAAAGCACATTGTAAGTTATAATAATTGGTACCAGCCAGCTGAGAGATGTTGACTGAATATTGGGGATGTGCGTGGAGAAAGGCAGGGTCCCTGGAACCCCCCTTCAGATGTCTCCTTACCAGAAATTCATGGCCAATTTATTGATAGTCTGAAGCCAGGGGCATGGGCAACATGGCCCTGGTGAACCCAGAATCTCCTGGCCCTGAATAGGATCTCTGGGGGGGGGGATGTATCCCGTTTCACATATTGTCCCCCTAAATATGCTCACATTACTTTGACCGTGTGGTTTTTTTTTTTAATTTCAGGGAATACCATCCCTATAATAACCTGTAGGGCGAGTGGGGGTTGAGGAGACGGCGTTCTGCCTCTTCTCACTCTCTGCAGGGCTGGGGTAGGATGTTATGGAGCTCCCGGAAGCTTCAGCTCAGGTGTAGAGGCAGCTCCTGGCCAGGTTTCCAGAATCTTGGTCCTCAGGGAAAGTGGAGTTTTCTCCTGTGGCCTGTGTGCCTTTAAGACTTGGAGAAGGATGGGGGCACCTGACTGGGGAAAATTCCAACCAGTGGGTTCCTTTGAAATGGAAGTGACATCTAGTGGTTTGAGAAAGAACTGCCAAGCTGGCCCCCCAGGCCCAGGCTGGCCCTTGGGGGGCGTCCCTTTGCTGGCCACCAAGCCCCTCTTCCCCTGGGCCACACCCTGCTGGAGGGGTTTACACCCCCAACAATGGGCTCTCCATGGCAATGAGGTTGTCCTGCCCAGAAACAAGACTGAAACCCCTACCCAGGCCCAGGTCCTTGCACTCAGGCCCAGGGCAGCCGGGAGGGGCCCAGGAAGTATGTCCCTTTCCCAGTGTGTCAGGGCTACAGTGTAGAGTCCCAGGTGAGCCAGACCCCTTGGGCTTCCTGTCCCTTGATTCCGAGGAGCTGTGTCCTGGGTCCAGCCCCACAGAGGTCCTGTGCAGGCCATAGTGCTGAATCATCGGAAATCTGCGGCCAGGCGGCTGTTATGCAACGGCCCCACCACTGGCCTGCTGGGGTCAGCTACAGGCCTTTCAGGCAGGCGAAAGGCCTCGGGGGTTGCATGCACCGAGACTTGGAGGTGTGTGAAATAGGGGCCTGAGCAGAGCCTCGGCTTTGGAGCCAAAAAGGACGGATGTGGGAGGGGGACAGTCTCCAGTCTACGGCTCCTCAAGGTCTCAGACTTGAGGAACCCTAGTCCGAGGGGGGAGACACAGCCCTCCTCTCAAGTATTGTCAGTCAGAGTCGGAGAGGGGGGTGGGACACGGCCATGGCCTCAAAAATCCCAATCTGAGGGTCAGACGTAGACATGGCCTTAGGGAGCCCATCTGAACTGGAGACAGTCCCGGCTTCACAAAAATCCTAGGTGAGGGTGGGGCCAGGAAAGAATGACGCACGCCTGAGGAACAGGCTGATGACCCTTGAAAAACTCTGGGTAAGTCAGGGCAGATGATTATAGGGTAGCTGAGCCCCAGCGACTGGGCTGCAAGGGAGCAAGTTAACAGCCTCTGGGGTTAAGTAGCAAGTACTCAGGGGAGGCAATGCCTTTAAAAGTGGCAGGAAACCCCTGCCCTCCCTGTGTCTCTACCTGGTATTTTCCCCCAGGCATCTGGCTCACGGGATGAGGGACCTCAGTCCATCTCAGGCCCTGAACTCAGTGGCGCCAGGGCCTGAGTAGATGATAAAAGGGACTAAACAGGATTGGGAGGGTTTGCTGGTATTGCCTGGGCACCTGGCATACCTTCATTTCGTCCCCATCTGCTGTGGTCCCACCCTGCCCCCTGCCCTGTCCTACCCAAAGGCGCAGCTGCTTCTGGCCTCAGCTCTACAGTTCTGGAAGCTTCCTTAGGCTCCTCCTCTACAGTCCTAGGCTCAGGCACATTCTTCTGGGTGAGGAAGCATCTGTTCCAGAGGATGAGTGTTTCAAGGTTGACTTCCTGAAAAAGCTATGCAGTTGGCTTCCTTCTAAGAGACTGGAACACCTGGCATCTTGTAGTCTCTAGAATTCCTGAGATAGAAAATGCTTGTTTAGCTTGATCTTGTTGGGGTGCCTGGGTGGCTCAGTTGGTTAAGCTGGCTTCTGTGTCTCCCTCTCTTTCTGCCCCTCCCTGACTCACACTCTGTCTCTCTCTGAAAAGTAAATAAACATCGAAAAAATAAAAATAAAAAAAATTAAAAAACCCCCCAAAAACCCTTGGTCTTGTTCATTTTTATCTCACAGAGGTACGATACGGACACGGTGAGACAAAAAATTCAAGTACAGTCACAGTTGGTGAATCTAGGTGAAGGGTATAGGCAGTTCTTTGCAACTTTTCTACAAGCTTGAAATGACTTCAAAATAAAATAAAAAGCTGCAACCAAATTCACACAGAAATGTAAGCCTCTCTCCCATCTTTTCCTCCGGCTACTACTTAGTTCCCTTTCTTGGAGGCCCCCAAGTTACCGGTTTCCTGTACAGCTTTCTAAAGATAGTCCAAGATACATTTATAACCTTTTTTCCCTCCGTACAAATGATGGCATTCCCCCCCCCCTCCCACCCACTGCTCTGCATTTTGGCTCTTTCACTTAACAAGCTATCTGGGAACTACATGATGTTCGTACACATAGAGCTGTTTTGTCTTTCTTTATGGCTCTAGTGTGTTCCCTTGACCCACTGGTTCAAATTTTCATTGGGAAGATACCGTCTCATGAAGAGGGAAAAAGCGTAAACTTTGGAGTTTAGATCCCTGCTCGGCTACCAACCAGTTTGACTGTTGCTGAGCCAGTGAGTTAATCTCTTGGTGACTCAGTTTCCTCCCTTGTGGACCGGGGGTCACTAACGGCGTCTACCGCAGAGCATTTTGTGCACATTCAATGGGATAATACTTGCAGAGGGCTTAGGACTCGGCCTGGTATGCAGTAAGCACTCAATAAATGTTCGCTACTACTCCTGAGGTAATTTTGCCAGACCGCGTTTGAGAGAGTGGGGCTGTTTCCAGGCTTTTATTACGATAAACAATGCCTCACACGAATATCCTTGCCGGCACACCACTTGGCAACTGCAGGGCTGAATCTGTAGGGAAGGTGTCAGGGAGTGGAGTTGCTGGGTCAAAGGCCGCGGGCATTTTTTAATTTGGAAAGACACTGCCAGGTTGTCCTCCATAGGGGGTCCCAGCCCCACTACCACCTGCTGCGTTTGAGTCTCTTTCCCCAAGAGCCTTGCCAACACAACTGTGTTTCACTTGAACACAGCCTGTCTCAAATCTATTGGGGCTCAGAAGCCTGTTACAGAGCTTCGTGGGGGATCGCTTGGCCTTCGAGCCCTCTCCCCTCACCAGCCACTCAAGTCTGTGAGGGTACTTGCTGGGAGAAGCCAACCCACGATGAAGGCCGGCATGGTCTACAGCTTGCAAAAGTCTCTTCAGGCTGGCTTTGCCAAGACTCACGCATAGGCACCCGTTCTACACACGGGTAGAGCCCTTATAGGGCTCACCACACGTTTATACGTTGGTGATGGCTGTTTTTTTCTGGGCCCGTGAGCACATCACAACGGTTGGTTCAATCTAATAATACTTTAGATTGTGCTTGCTGTCGCCATTTCGTTTCTGAGCCGGGACTTGCAACTTCTAATCACATTTTTAACATTTTATCACACATACGAAGGCACACAGACAATGCCAGTACACAATTAGCTGTGATCATGGGGGAGGCCTGATCATTCTACCTGGAGTTAGACTTCCTGTTGTGGATAACCTATAAACCAACCTCTCTGCCTTCTCTTCATGGAAAATTGGAGTCAGTTATAAAAAAAAAAAGAAGAAGAAGAAGAAGAAAGAAAGAAAAGCAGACCTTGCATTGAGAAACCTGTCATCTGAACACTGAAACCTCACCAATACAAAATATATCTAAAGGGTGAGTATTTCTTTACAAAACAGTTTCTACTGAGTTAATTTTAGTAGATTTTTACTGAAGTCCTTTTAGAGGATTAAGACAGGTAGAGGATCATTTGAGGGTGGCAGCTTGGGGCAGGAGAGCAGGCCTGTTGTATCTCTCAGTGACCTGAAACATTCTCCTTGCCCACGGCTTGCATGTACCCTGATCTCCACAGGCCCGGGCTGGAGTGCTCCTTTATGATTCACTCTGATTTAGGCTGGTGTGCCAAACTTCCTAGGACTTTTTGTGGGCTCCCTGGCCCAGTCTGGCATCAAAGCCTCTGATGCCTCTTTTCCCTCCAGTGACCTTGCAGATCTGACAAATGCCAAGGACTTCGCCTACGCTAGATCTGGTATAGAGTCTGTCCCAGGCTGCTCAAAGTGGTGGAAGCAAGTTGGCTGCTTCTCCAGAAGCCCCTCGGGGGGTCAGGTTTAAGGTGAGGGTGCCCTTGAGTGAAGGTCAGCTGTTTAATAAACTTTGTCTTTACCTCATGACAATACACATGCAGAAAAGTGCACAGATCATAAGTACAGAGCTCGGTGATTTTTTTTTTTAACTTGCATCTCATGAGTTTTATATGCAATTGTTCATTCAGATCAAGAAAGTGAGTGCTACCAGCTTCCCACAACTCTTGCTCAATGTCCCCCACCCACCCACCCCCCACCCCCGCCAGCTGTCTCCCCATCAGAGGCAGGCACTCTTCCGTCTTCCGTTCCTGACAGTTAGCATTGCCTGGCTTTGGAACATCATATGCATGGAATCACATCGCATGTACTTGATTGCGTCTGATTCCTTTTGCTCGACATTGTGAAATTCACATGTCGTGAATTCACCAGGGTGTGCGTGCGGTTCATTTATTCTCATAGCTCTGTAGTATCCTATCCAGTGAATATACGATGTTTAATCTGTTCCACTGATAGCCATTGGGCTGCTTCCAGTTCAGGGCTATGGTGAATAATGCGGCTGTAAACACTCTTATCTATGCCTTGTGGTATACAAGTGTGCGTACTTCTTAGGTACCTAGGGGAGGAATTACTGTGCCACAGGGCAGATAGGGCCATTTTCGCAAGTGCTTTTCCCCGCGTGTCTGTCGTTCCGTCCAGCTCCTCCACGTCCTTGCCCACACCGTCAGTGGTTTCCATTTTACCATTCCCGTGGTCAAAATGACCTTTCTGAACCACAGATCTTCTGATCACCTTCCTGCTTTTAAAAATGCCCCCAACATTTTACTGTGAAAGCTTTCCGACGTACAGAAAAGTTAAACAGTGAGGATCCATATCAACACAATCACAGCATCTAATCACACAATCAGCATTTGGTAAGGATCATTTTTTTCCACGTGTCCAACCGTCTATCTATCCATCTGTGAACTATCTTCTTTTTTTAATTGTCATGCTTCTTTAGGAAGGTGAAATTCGCATACCATCACATTTACGCACTTCAAGAATACACTCAGTGCTTCAAGTAAATTTGGGCAGTTGTGCAACCATCAGCAGATCCGGTTTTAGAATATTTCTGTCACTTGACAGAGAGTTCCCTGTGCTTAGTTCCTACCCTGGCGCCCAACCTCAGGCAACTGCTAATCTATTATCTGCTTTTTCTCTATGTAGTTTTATTTTTTCCAGAAATTTCATATAAATGAATCATGTATTATGTGGTCTTCTCTGTCTGGCTTCTTTCATTAAGCATAATGCTTTTTCTAAGATGTGTTTATATTCTTTTTTTAAAGTTCATTTATTTATTTTGAGAGAGGCAGAGCGCAAGTGGGGAAAGGGCAGAGAGAGAGAGGGGAGAGAGAGAGAATCCCAAGCAGGCTCCATGCTGCCAGGGCCGAGCCCGATGTGGGGCTCGAACCCACAAAGCCGTGAGATCATGACCTGAGCCAAAACCAAGGATCAGGCGCTTCACCGAACGAGCCACCCAGGTGCCCCAGGCATAATGCTTTTTTTTTTTTTTTTTTTTTGGTGCCTGGACAGGGACTTGAGCCATAATGCTTTTTTTGATATTCATCCATGTTGCCGCCAGGATACTCCAAGATACGAGTTCTTTCTTATTGCTGAGTAGTATTCAGACGTGTGGATATAACACGATTTGTTCATCCATTCTCCCGTTAATTGCCCCAGTAGGGTTTTAATGACAGGATTGCAGTGTATCATAAGGAGACCTTACCCATTTATGGGAAGAAGAAAACGGCAGAGAGAGTCAGAGACAGAGACAAAGAGAGTTAGAGACAGAGAAGGCCATATTCTTGTTGCTTCCACATCTCCTGTCCAGATCAGCACTGGGCCTCCTCCCTGTTGGGAAAATTCCCGATCATCCTGTGCTCAACTATCTCTCTCTGAACTCTGCATACCTGGCCAGCCGCCCTCCTCGGGTATTCACAGTTCATTGCCCTGGGTTGGTATCTGTTTCATGGCTGACTGTCTCATTAAGTCCTGCAAAGTTCAGATTGCTCAGAGCCCCGGCACATGGTTTAGGACTTGGGAAACAGTGGCCTTCAGTGCTGGGTAGGCTCTTTGAGGGCGGGAATCGTGGCTTTCGTGACTTTTCGCTGTATCTCCAAGCCCAGTAGAGTGTCAGGCACACAGGGAGGGAGAACAGTGGACAGGGCATTCGGGGGTGGGGGTGGGGACTTATACCATCAAGGCCTGAGCACCCCAAACTCAGGCCCTCTGGTGAGACCCCCATTAGGTAATGGCCCTGGGCCAGGTCTGGGGGCCACCAGAGTTTGGTGCCAAACCACAGCCGGGAGTGTCAGCATCACAAATGAGTTCCTAGTGAGCCTGGGGAGCAAGGAGGCTCCTGCCAACAGAGGTGAAGGCCGCTGGGAGAGGTGGCTGGGACCCCCAGCGGGTGAGAGGCCCGAGCGACAGCCAGGCACGCTGCTCCCTTCCCACCTCCCTTTCAGCCTGTAATTTCCATGATCCCTAATGTTACTCCAGACCCCAGGCCACCCTCTCTGCATGCTTCCGGGAGTGCTGAGGGTGCAGACTCCCAGGCCTGAGCCAGTGATGTCCCTGCCCCCCTTCTTGTCCCCGCTAAAATGACATCCTCAGACCTGAATGTGCCTTAACAGCTCCACTGTCCACGCATGTTGTGCCTGAGGTTCTAGAACGTGATGGTTCTCATACTTGAGTAACCCATGTTCCAGTGCAGGAGTGGGTTCTCAGTTCAGCATATGACAACTTTGCGTGTCTAGCAAGCTCCCAGGTGATGCTCTTGCTGCTGGGCCAGAGGCCAGTCTTTGAAGATTCCGGCTCTAAAGCTTTGGGCTCTCCAAGGGCTCAGCTTGGATCCTCCTCCTGCCTGGTGGCAGCTGGGGGCGGGGGGCAGGCAGGGGAGAGGCTTCTGTTTTCCTCTCTGCGCAAGTCCCAAGAAACATTTGGATTTTAGTGACTGTGATGGTGACTGTAAGGAAGTTCACACTGGACTTGCCTTTGGCCAAAGGGCATGGCAAGACTTCCACAGAGAAGGGCAGATACAACCTCTTGTGGCCAGCATATCGTAAAGTCAAAAACAGATCAAAGCGGGAGTGTCTGAGTATTGAAGTTAGTAAGCGGTTTCATAAAAGAGATCATCAGCACTCACCATCTAATTTTAACTGCAGTGTCAGTAATAAACTTCGTTTTGACTTTGGAAGTGACCCCGGTAAAAAGAACTCAAAATGACATGGGTCAGGCAAGACAGTAAGTGCAATTTTTCTGACCGCATTCTAGAATGATTGTTCAGCTCAATCTTGCGGCCAAGCTGGGCCTAAAAAAAAAGGTCCTTAAGCATACTCACCCCTCAAACCCAGTCCCCTGGGGTAGATATTCTCCTTCCCATTTTACAGATAAAGAAACTGAGGCATAACAATCAAATGGCAGATTCAGGATTCCGACACAAGTCTTTTTTTGTTGTTGTTTTTCACGCTACTTCAGACTTTAAACCCCAAAGTGAGGCGGTGTTGCCTTTTTTTTTTTTTAAATACCGCATGTTAAATGAGATGCTCCTGAATAATTTCTAGCCAAATCGTGGACGCGTCAGGCTGAATGAAGAGTAAGGCAAGCTCTTCTATAACTCGTGTGTGTGAACCCCATCGACCCCAGAGGGCTTTATGAGGAGAAATCCAGCATACCCGCTGTGAGAAACGACAGATTTGGAAACAGATTCTCC
Source organism: Lynx rufus (assembly GCF_022079265.1). Taxonomy (NCBI): domain Eukaryota; kingdom Metazoa; phylum Chordata; class Mammalia; order Carnivora; family Felidae; genus Lynx; species Lynx rufus. Next base: position 104,456,646 of record NW_025814878.1, on the reverse strand, counting down.
TATAGGTTTATCTGGGCTTAAGACAGGTAAGATCGATCAGGGACGCTGATCCACCGTGATCACTTTTAATTGTTCTTCGGTACCTGGGTGATGTGTGCTTAAACAACCAAGGGCGGTGCTTAGTGCTTGCTCAGGGGGATTAGAGATGGCGCTGTGTCAGCTGGGCCCCCTCAGCTCTCCCCGGGACAGATGGTTATTAAGTAAGGGAAGTGTCCACATCCTCTGAGTATTTGCACACGGTCGTATGCATAGGCCCTGCTGGGGGGCACGCCAGGCGAGCAGCATACAGAATGCCGTTGCCTCCTGGGACTGTGGCAGGGGTCCCAGGTTTGTGTTATGAATATCATTCCCGTCAATTATCACTCTGGAACGATTTCAGACAGGGGGGAAGACCAGTTATGGATTGGATGGTGAGCTCTTGGGTTGGGGTGGATGAGCGTTGGTGGCAGGGGTGAGGACGAAAATGGGGGAGGAATGGGATAGTGGGGTTTTGATGGTTGGAGGTGACACAAGAGGGTGACGATGGTGGTGGGGGGGGGTTGGTGGTACAGGAGATGGCATGTTTGAGGAAGGATGGTTATTGGGAGGGTAGGCGGAATAGCTCAGGGAACTGGCTGGAAGGTCCAAAGCCAGGGATGGGAATTGGATCATGGTTTGGGGTGGCTGGGGAGAGGGGAGGGTTCCCTGGAGGAGGCATGGCTTTCGGACTACCCACTCCCTCTCCAGAGGTGCCTGCCCGGGGTATTTACCAAACCTGCTCTAACAGCACAGCTGGGAGGTGCTTCCTGGCGGAGATTTAGCAAACCTGTTTCCCTAGGAGGCCTCTTTTCCCACCACAAACAGATGGGTGCTGATGTCAGCAGCAGGCAAAGCTGGAAGTCAGCACTAATGGGGGTTGTGCTCGGGGGCCCAATGGAAGAAAGGGCCCTGCCCGGCATGGCCTCCTCTGACCCCCACCCCTAAGGGGGAGGGCAAGGCAAGAGGCCATCTCGGGAGGCGTCGGCCAGGTCCATGGAGTAGGTGTGCAACCTTGGGTGGCCTGAGGCTCCAGCTTGGAGTCAGAGAAACCTGGACATGGAAATCAGAAGGACCCTTGAAGGGCCATCTGGATCACTTCCATACAGAGAAAAGGGAGGTGTTATGATTCCCATTTCCTAGATGAGGACACTGAGGCCTCGGGAGGGGAAGAGTTGTGCCCAGGGTCCCCTGGACAGGCAGTGGTAGAACCAGACTCAGCACGTCAGTGTCCAGACCCGTGGCTCTGAACCGTTTGCACCGGCCCCTCCTCTTGTGCACAGGTGTGGAGTGTGGAGCCGTGGGCCCACGGAGCGGGAGTCGGACAGAACCAGGTGGACTCCTGGGTCTGCCATTCACTTGAGGGTGGGTGTCCGTGGGGGCCTCAGTTTCTTCTTCTGTGTAGTAGGAGTGCTCAAATATTGCTCCTAGGGTCGGGGGAGGATCCAATGAGACGGGCATAAGTAAAGCTCCTTCTGAATGTTCGTTTTCTCCCCTCCGTGAATTCTTACTTCCGGGTGGGAGTTCTCTGTGTCCCTCAGTGTGTGTTTGTGTGTGTGTGCTGCTGTGCATGTGAGAGCATGTACAAGACTCTGGATGAGTGTGTGTGTGTGTGTGTGTGTGTGTGTGTGAGAGAGAGAGAGAGAGAAAGAGAGAGACCTGAGATTCACAAATCCTGGCCAGGCAACCCCAGCAAGGGGAAGCCACAATGTTTACTGATCTTGGGAGGCATTAGAGGTTGGAGTCTCTAGGATTGGTCTGGCATGGTGGATGGTGGCAGGGGGGGTGCCTGGAGAGGGAGGAGCTCCAGGACCCCCCAGGCTGCTACAAACCCCAAAGGCTGCTGCCCTAGGAGCTGGTGGGGCAGGGCAGGGCAGGGCTGGTCTTGAAGTTGGGCAGCCCATCCTAGGGGCTTAAGTGAGTTTGTCCCCCAGCCTCCTTTGGGAAGACAGGTCCCACTGCTAGAACTGTCAGGACTGGGGAGTCAGTCCCAAAGGGGTCCCTGTGGGCATTTGTAGAACAGCCCAGTGGGGGTGTCTGACTAGGGGTTGGAGAATGGGCTTGAAGGCACCAGAAGAGAAGAAAGGAGGTAAGCCTAACCCCTAGGCCTCCAGGAAGTTCCACTTTCCTTGTAGCCAGGTATGACCCTGCCTCCCTCTGCTTGCTCTGGGAAGAAGCCTGAATAGGCATCTAGTTATTTGTGCTGGTTTCTGACATTTGCATAACACGCCATCCAGGAACTTGGGGACCTAGGATGCAAATCCACTCCCCAACGTGCAGATTTTGTGACATCAACAGAAACACTGGAGCCTGGGGAATTGCTGGGGCCCAGAAAGGTCTCCCTCAGAACAGCTTCTAAATTGCCTATAATTTCCCCCATTGCATTCACAGAAGCGTGATGTGTTGCAGTCCTTGAAGGTCAAAGTTGAAGTCAGACCTCGATGGCTTTCCAGCGCAATCATCTTACTTTATAGATAAGGAAACTGAGATCCAGAGAGGAGACATGACTTGCTCAAGATTATACAGTTAGTGATAGTGTGGGGTCAGAACCTGGTCCAGCATCTTCCATATTCATTCTTTGACTTAATATGCACAGAAGCATTTATTTGGTGAGCATCCTTCATGCACACCCAGCCCACCCTCCCTAAGCACCTCTGGCTTTATTTTGCTTCATAACAGCACCTGACATTATGTATTTTGTTGTTTATCTTCTGCCCCCTCCCCCCACTATAATGAAGCTCCATGAGGGCAAGAATTTGCCATATTGCCACATTATTATTTTTTTAATCTTTAAAAAATTTTTTTAATGTTTATTTTTGACAGAGAGAGAGACAGAGCATGAGTGGGGGAGGGGCAGAGAGAGAGAGAGAGAGGGAGACACAGAATCCGAAGCAGACTCCAGGCTCTGAGCTGTCAGCACAGAGCCCGAAGCAGGGGTCGAACTCATGGACTGCGAGATCATGACCTGAGCCGAAGTCGGATGCTCAACCGACTGAGCCACCCAGGTGCCCTGCCATATTGCCACATGATAAACACTGAGAACACATAGTTGCTCAATAAGGAATTGTGGGATTCATTCATTCATTCATTCATTGGCCACCTGTCTCCATTCTGGAACCTGATGACATGGAGAGGAGTCTGAGCTGGCGTCTGTCCCACAGAGGTCCCTTCTCCCAAGACCCCAGCTACCTGAAGGTGGAAAGGATCAGCTTGCCTAGCTACCATGGCCAGGACACTGGAAGGTCAGTCACCCTTGGGGAGGGAGGGGCAGGGGGCCAGGTGTTCGGAGTCTTTCCTGAGACTTGAGAACTGGATCATATCCCAGAGTAGGGGCAGAGAAGCCTACCAGGTACAGAGAAGACCAGCGGTATAGACACAGCTTGTGACCAGAGGGAGGGGAAAAGGAAGGTGGAAACCTGTGAAGGGTAGGAGCGGGAGCACGGAGGGTGACCCTGGGGGAGAGGGTGAATGTGGTGCTGTGGAAGGTCTGGGCACTGGGTGTCAGGTAGGCTGCAGAGGGACAGGGATGGAGGAGGAAGGGCACCAACATTTACTGGCGTTTGGGTGGGCTGGAGAGTGGGGACTAGGGCAGAGAGAAAGAAGTCCAGATTCCAGCCCCTGCAAAGCATATGGTCAGATGGGAAGACGTTACTCAAACCTAAAGAAGAGCTTCGGTCTATTGGAGGCTCAGTTTTCTCTTCTGTAAAATGGTGACGATGACCCAACTCTGGGTGTGAGGGGAGATGAGCCTTGTATGAGAGGTTCTGTCTGAATGCCCTTTCCCACTGCTGGACCCCCAGACACGCCTGGCCTTGTAACCACTTCTCCCTATTCCCTGGGCACAGTCTCTGGTGAGTGGGGCTCTGGGGGCTCTGCCCCATGGAGTGGGTCACGCCCCACTCTCTCTGCTCTGCAACCCCTCTATGGTTGGTGGCCCAAGAGGTCGCCCAGTCTCCTCTGTCCAGTTGACCAGAACCCTCTGGGCTCTGGGGGTGCTGCGGGTTTCCTGGCCAGGGCCCAGGCCCCAGCCTCACTGGGGGCTGTGAGCAAGAGAGCAACAGACCAGATTTTGCAAGCCTGAAATAGTTTATGGCCAGGCTGAGGCAGGGAGGAAGGAGGGCATGGCCCCAGGAATGCAGGAGGAATGCCTGGGAGGCTTGTTCCTGCCCCCCACCCCTCCTCAACTCCCCACGGGAAAGCGCGCACAGGCTTCCCGCCACTGGGCAGCAGAGAGGGAAATGGTTTGGGCCCTAACGTTCCTGGGGCCGGGGCTCTCAGGGCCAGTGAGTGGGTATATATGTGAGGGGCGGGCTGGTCTTCCTCCCTGGGGATCATCTCCAAGGAGGCCACCAGGATAGACTGATATGTCCCACTAACCCAGGTCAGTCTTCCCTCTGACTTGGCCGGCGGCTCCGTGAACACGTTATCTTCATTACAGGGAGTGGGGAGGGCTGTTTTTTGGCTTGAAGCAGGGCCTCTGTGTCTCTCTTTAGACTGGGAGCCCCCTGAGGCCAGGGTTTCTGTGTTCCCTTCAGGCTTGGAATTTCTTAAAGACTGAGGCTCTGATGCCCCCCTCGAGTGGAAGCCACCTGGAGGGAGGGCTGTACCACCCTCCACCCAAATGCCTCCCATGGCCAGGATGGGGCGGCTGCTGAAGCCGGCACTACAAAATGCAGTCTCCATCCTCTAGGTCCAAGGCTGAATTGCCCTCAAACCTCCCTGGAGAGTGGGGAGCCTTTAGGGGCCAGCTGAACCTCATGGACCAGCCTATGAACAGTCTTTGCCCCGAATCCTATTCACAGGACACTTGAGGCTCTTACCTTTGTGAGGCAAGGAAAAACCATGCCTCCATTACTCATCTGGATAACCCACTTAGCCTGGCTGGCACCGTACTTGGGGCTTGCTTCTTCTGCTTGTAGCCTGGGGTCCACCCTGGAGAGGGGTTGGGAGCAAACAGGCCATGGCGTGCAGCTCTCTGGCCACTAATGATACCTGCACATTCCTGGGACCTGTATCGGGGCCAGTCATCTTCCCTTTCATGTTTGGCTCTGTCCCAAACATGACAGCCCGTGGATGGGGTGGGGGCTGGGCCGGGGCCCCAGGGCAGGGGGAGGTGGAGTGGAGAGGTGGAGAACAGATGCCTGGCTTATTCTCAAGGTTCTAGCGCCCTCAGTTTCTACCAAGGCGCTGGCTCTGGTAGGGAAGACACAAGATGTCAAAACTGGCCAGACCCCACCCCTTTTTTAAAGATATGGCTCTCTTGCCTCTACTGGAAGGACATTCCTTTCCAATTCCCTTATACTCCTAGTTCAGCCCAAGGAGGCCAGTCTGTGGTCAGGGTTATGGATAATCTGTGCAGAGATGGGCCACTGTGTGGATAGAATTAGGGTGACTGAGATCAGAGTTTACGATCAGTGTAGGTGGGATCAAGGGTCAGACTGTACCCAGGACTAAGGATCAGTTTATACCTGGGATTAGGAGTCAGTCTACACCCAGGACCAGGGTTAAGTATATATCCAGAGGTAAGAAGTCAATCTATATTTAGGATTAGGACTCAGTCTGTACCCAGGACCCAGGCTATATTTAGGACTTAAGGATCAATTCATGTTTAGGATTAGGAGTCAGTTCAGGGGTTACCTGGCTGGCTCAATCAGTAGAGCGTGTGGTCTTGATCTCAGGATCGTGAGTTCAAGCCCCACACTGGGCATAGAGCTCACTTAAGTAAATTAGTTAATTAAAAAAAAAAAAAGATTAGGAGTCAGTCAGCACACAGGTCAAGGATCAGCCTATACCTAGGAACAGAGTCGTCGATACACAGAATTAGGGGTTAACGGGCACCCAGAGGTGAGTGCATGTTTTACACTGGAACTGAACCTATGACTTGGCCACAGAAGGTGATCCTGGCCTATCTGGTCATAGAAGGCAGAGAACACAGTTTGCAGTTTGGTGGAGAGAGTGTTTGCTGATTCCTTAGCCATCCATTCTGGGTACCCACCTATGGGAGTTCCTAGGGACAGAGCGGGGAGCCTCATCACTCACAGAGAAAGCTTCAACTTGCAAAGTCACTGGCAACACCGGCCTAAGCCCAGTGGGGATGGAGAACAGTACTCGGGTGAGGTCCAGCGAGTGACTCAGAGGCAACGTTGCCCAATGGCACGGCCGGCTGGCCGGGAAGAGAACCCAGCAACTCCACAGATGGCACATCTATTTACACTGTACTTCTTGAAACTCATTTACCAACAGCTCATTCTGCAAACATTTCCTGAATACCTACCGTGCTTTAGGCCAGGGGTTCTCAGACTTGAGTGCACAGAAGGATCACCCAGGAAACTTGGAAAAGGCTGATTTCCCAGGTCCCACCCCAGGGGCTTCGGAGCAAAAAAGTGCTGGGGGCTTCCCAGGAATCTGCATTTTGAATCAACCACTGCGGTGGTTTTAATTAAAACCATACTTTTCGTACCTGTCCTCCAGAGGCTCATCACCCATAATGCTGTCTGGTGAGGTCAGTGGGTTGATGCTACTAAGGATTTCCCAGAGAAAAGGGTGTCCATGACTGCTTTCAGAGAAGACCCAAGAGAGCCCTGCAGCCCTGCAAGGATGTAACAGTGAATTTCTCCCTGCTTTCTGACCACCGCTAAGTGAAAACTGTACTTGTCTTATTGCAAGAAGTGTATCAAACTTAACTGTTTATCCCAAAGCATTTTCATGTGCTTGGCGAGATAGGAGAATTAGACAGACTTACACCTGATTAGTGTTGAGCATAGGAGTGTAAAGCAGAGCATAATTAATGCATTAAATGAGGCAAAGTAAAACAATGCATAAGAAAGTGCTGTCCAAGTACAGTGCGGAGGGAGGAAGCAATGCGTGACAGCTGTTATTATTAATAACTTACCAATTGTTTATAAACAGCCGTCCTGAAAAACACTGTTCAAGCAGGGAAGACCAACCTTGTTTAAACCGTGGCCCTGTGCTTTGTCCCGCTCTCCCCTGCAAAGTGCCACCAGCCGAGAGCTCTGCCTGCAGTTGGTATATGGAAACCACAGGGTGTATGCTTTCCTTTTCCAAATATTAAATTAAAATATTGATTATGCTTCTGCAGACAGCACATTTCTCTCTCCCCAACCTGCCCCTTGAGCAAGAACCCTGGTGCTGAAGTGTTCGGTCATCTTGAGGACGTTGCTGAAGGCAGGGAGCCTGGACAGTATGACACCCCCACCCCCGCTCCTGTCTGCGGCTCGCAGCCATGTGGCATGCTTCTGCAAGGTTACATAAACTTTCTTTATTTAAGGTTTCCACTCTTCCCTCTGAGAGTGAATGGACTTCCGGGCCTGCCTGTGGGGCAGGAACTTAAGGTATTGTGCTGCTCAGAGGGGGAGAGAGGGCTGGACGGAGTCCCAGGAGCTCCTGGAGGCTACACCCTCCCAGTCTGGTCCTGGGAATCCAGACCTTCCTGTGGGGAGGGCAGGAGGTGACCTTCCATTCCCCTAGGCTGGGCTGCAGGCCACCTGGTCACAGCCTTCTTGGACACTACCGGGGAGATTTTTCATTTATCCTAGTTAAACTTCACCTTGTTGGTTTCAGGCCAGGGTTTCCAGAGTGGTATGGGATTTCTCTGGTTCTTCCAGCGGGCCAGTGACTTTCCCAGACCTCTGGACACTCCCAACCTTCTGAGTCACACCTCCCCAGGGCATCGCTCCATTTCATTCATTCATTCATTCATTCATTCATTCAAACAAGCTTTCACTGAACAGCCGTGAGACTCCCTGTACAGTGCTAGGCACTGAGATCCAGAGGTAGAGGCATGGTCACAGTGTAGACAGAAGCAGATCATTTCTCTCTAGTGTGGTGTATGTCAAGGGATTATGGGGACGTGGAGGGCATGTGGAAGACAAGGAAGTCTTCATGAGGGAAATAATGCTTTATCTGACTCTCAAATTATGAGAAGGGAGGAGTGGACTGGGGTTGTCCAGGCAGAGAGAACAGCCTCAACATAAACCCGGAATCTGGAAACAGCGCCGCCAGGGATGCTTTCAAAGCCACCATCTAGGGGCACCGGGGCGGCTCAGTCGGTTAAGCGTCTGACTTCAGCTCAGGTCATGATCTCATGGTTCGTGGGTTCGAGCCCCATGTCGGGGGGGAGGGGCTCTGACAGCGCAGAGCCTGGAGCCTGCTTCGGCTTCTGTGTCTCCCTCTCTCTCTCTGCCCCTTCCCCACTCACGCTCTCTCTCTCTCTCTCAAAAATGAATAAACATTAAAAAAAAATTCCAAGTCACCTTCTAGGGGTTGCATTTTGAGGTTCAAAGCAGAGAGAGTATGGGGCTAAGGCTGGAAAAGCCTCCAGGGGCAAGATCACAGCAGAGTGTGGGGGGCCAGGGCCTCACCCTGGAGGGTAGGGGTAGTGGAAAGCATGGAAGGTTTCAACTGCAAGAGAATGAGCTGGTGAGGTCTGTCCATTTGGCAATGTCCATTAACGGCACCCGATGTATCTTTTCTGTGGCTGTGGGTTCTTAACGGCTCTGGGAAGCTGGGCTGCCGTAAGAACTGGGCAGGGTCAGGAGCCACTCAGCTGCAAAATCTAGGGGAAGGAGAAGTCTTTCAAGCCAGAGAAACCTGGATTTGGACCCCTCACTATTTGAGCTCTGCCAAGGTACTGAACCTACCTCAGCCTCAGCCGCCTCATCTGTAGAATGGGAACAATCCAATACTGATAGCCAAGGGGCAGTGAGAGAGTGAGAGAGCCTCACTGGAAACTGTCAGGGAATGGAACCCAGGGGAGCGGGGGCTGGAGCTCGTTCCAAGACTGTAACTGAGGGGGCCAGAGCCTGGTCTCCCGGCCCTTTGGCCACCATCTCCATTGCTGCCCGAGCAGCTATCTGCACCGTCCCTCCTTGCGTGAGGTCTGATAACAGAGCCTGGGGCGTTATCCCCACCATAAACAGTCAGGCCCTGGGTTTTTCCTCCTGATCTGGTACCTTGGCCCTGTGTGCCCTGTGGCCCACCAGCCCTCTGGCCCCAGAGCAAGGGTGGAGAAGAGAAGGGTCTGCCCAGCATCCGGCAGGCTTCACAGTTATGCAAGGCTGTCCGATTCCAAACAAACTATAAACCTACCACCTCCCTGGCAATTCCAAGCATTCTGGCCAGCAGGCGGCCAGGCTGCCACTCCTTGGGACAGCCGGGGCTCCAGGTCACAGGCCAGGTCCGTCTGACCCAGGATGAACCTACTCTCACAGTGTCTGGGTCTGGCAGAGCTGGGTCCCCGGTGGAATTGAAAGGGTTCTGGGCAGGGAGTTAGGGGTTCTAATTTCTAATCCTAACTCTCCCACCAACTCACTGTGTGACCTCGGTAAGTTCCTTCTCCTCTCTGGGCCTTAGTCACTTTGGCTGAGCCTCAGGAGTTTGGTGGTGATGATCCAGGGCACCTTCCATCCTGGTGTGCTGGAGTTTGCTGTGACCTAAGCCCTTGGAAAGACTCCCCAGACTCTGGGCAAGGGCACGCCACCCCTCCTCATTTATTCCTTATCAGCTCCAACTCCAAAGAGCAAACCACAGGCAAGAGAAGAACTCTGGTCACACGTGACCTGCATAAGAGGGAGGAGGAACTTCTTGGATCTGTTTCTGGAAGCTTCCAGATGCTGCCTCATTCATTATTCAATGCATTCTTTCATTCAATGAAATTGAAGAATGCATTCATTCATTCTTCTTCATTCATTTGGTTAACAATATTAAGGGGCACCTATTCTGTGCCAGACCCTGTGCTGCGACCTGGGATCTACTGGTGAACTAGATGGACAGGGTCCTAGTCCTTACTGGAGCTTGTGGACTGGCCTGGCCTATTTTTCCCCTAGAAGCTCGAATACAGCAGGCCCATGTGTAATATCTGGAGAGTGAGCCCTGAGAACCCTGAGACCCGTTGGGACCTTGTCCTTATCATGGATCTCTATCCTAATTGTGTAGGACCTCTGTCCTAATCGTGTAGAGCCCTATCCTAACCACTGAAAGGATATTGGAGGAGAGAGCAAATCTGTCTCTGCTCCAGGAAGCCCCCATGCTGCGCTGATACCCAGCCTTTACTTCTGGAGGCTCCAGTCACCCCCACAGGGGCCCACTGGAGCCACGTGTCAGCAGGTGCAAAACCAGGCCCTGCCCTGGAGGGTTCTGGGCGAGGGCAGCCTGCAGCTCCCAAGGAGCAAGGAGCATTTCTCTGGGCTGCTCCTTCTGCCTATGGATAATACAGTGTTTGGTACGAAGGGGTTGGGGAATAGAGGCTGGAAAAGAGCACATGCCCGCATAGTCCTTTGGGTCTGGCGGTCCTGTCTGTGGAAGTGGTCACGCTCTGGGGAAGACTCTGGGTCCTTCTAGAACTTGGGAAGGTGGAGAGGGGCTGCCTTGAGCCACATGAACAGCTGACCCCCTGATGTTCTCACAAGCACAGGCCTGCCCTTGCACCTAGCAAAAGCGAGGATGGTATCAGAGAATAGGCCCACTCATGAGGGGCGTGGCCCACTCATGAGGGGCGTGGCCCACAGAAGAATGACCTTCCACAGGGGTGATGGGCACCTGGGCCCTGCCTGCCCTCCCTCTACACCATGGCCAGCTTGACCATCTCCTCTCCCTCCTGGCCTTCCAGACTCCCAGGGAAGGGAGGTAGAGGAGAGGTGCCTTGCTTTGCTTCCCCCAAACTTCCTGCCTCGGACTCTGGCCAGAGTTCAAAAGGACAAACACTGACAGACTCCTTTTTTGTCTATTCCCTGCCACTTACCTTTCAACAGTCTCCATTTTGCTTAGACCCCTGTTAAGCTTGGCTTTCTGGGTAATTGCAGACAGTACGTTTAGTAGTCAAGCTAATGAAACGGGTTTAGTGTTCCAAGCCAACGTCAGCTGACCTGATTTTCTCGTGGGGAAACTGAGTCCCAGAGGGAAGACAAGGACTTGCCTAGGCTCAGCCAGCCAGCCAGGGCTGAGCTAGGACCAGAACCCAGGTTCCTGCAGCTTCCCAGGCTGGCTGCCTCTTGGGCTGGCTCCAAAATTCCAGGCGGGACCAGCTGCATTGTTCGTGACGTCTACCGCAGAATGAAAACGCCATGCCACTTAATAACGTTCAAACATTATTAAGAATTGCAAGAGGGTGACAGCAGATCACTAACTGAGTGTGCGGCCCTTCTAAACATGGGCCCTGGTACAAAGGCACAACTCCCATGTCCACAGAGCTTGTCTGAACCCTAGGAAAGTGGAAGGCGGAGAGGGGGACCCCCGCCAGATGGCTCCTGGGAGATCAGAGGATGCGCGCCTCACCGCCGGATATGTCTCTGAGCCAGCAAGATTTCCAAGATCAGTAAAAGCCACCATTTGGGGATCGCTCCTGCACCATGGGGTGCAATGCCACGCTTTCCACAGGTGGCGGGTGGCGGTGGGGGGGGGGGCGGCGGAGACAGATCCAGAGGTGTATCTTTATTAGCAACTAGCTGTCTTAAACATCCCCCATGGAAAGTTCTTAGGGACCTCCAGTAGGGACTGGAGGTGCAGCCACAGGCACCAGCCGAGGCTCCAGGCTGAGTGATGAAGGAGGTGGCGAGGGGGAGGAGGCTGCCACGGTTCTACCACCTTATGCAAGAGGGAGAACAAAGGGACTTTGCTGGGAGGTATTATAAGATTAAGTGGCTGGGTCCAGGACAAACTCAGCAAGCCCCTTGGGACCTGAATTAGCAGCAGCAACTGAAAGGGGGGAATTAAAGCTCCTGGCCCTCTCACAGAGGCCCCCACCCCCTTAGTCCCTGCCTGGGCCTCGTCACAGAGCTAATCTGCTGCCTTGCCCAAGTTCCTGCCTGGGGCCTGCGAGAGGGGCTGGTCCCCTCCACTTAGAGGGGACCAGAGCCTTCCTGGGGAAGGCGCTGCCTGACCCCTGACCCCTGACCCCTGACCCTTGGGGCACAGGCTCTGAGCAGGCTGGGTGGCCCAATTTGGGCTGAACTCAGACACTTGGCTGAGCTTTGGGTTTGAAGGGAAATCACTGCTCCTCTCTGGGCCTCTCCTTCCTGCTGATAAAGTGGGAATCTGAGGCTGTGGACCCAGTGGCCGTGCTGGGGGTCCGTGAGATGGTTCCAACAGGCGTCGGGGCAGACACCTCTCAGCCACATGGTGCCTGATAGGCCGGAACATCCGCAGTACAGAGGGGCTTTGGCATCTCGGGCTGATGGGTGTCTGATTAATTTAAAAAATGAGAAAGTGTTCGGGGTTCCACGATCCGGTCCCCCCTTGGCCTTCCCGGTTTCACTTCTCCCTACCTCCCATGCGACAACGTACGTGGCAGCAACAGCAAGCTGCACACATCGTGCTCTCTGCTCCTGCTGTTCCCACCCTCTGCTATTCCCTTTCCTGGCTTGCTTTTCATTTCTTGAGGCCCAGCTCCGTCTACCTCCCGGAAGCCCCCTGCCTTCCTCTCCTAACGTCTCTCGGTGCACTTACTAGGCTAACAGTCTTCTCTCGGCCTGTGTCTCTTTCTCCCAAGAGACTGTCAGCTTCTAGAGAGCTGGGGCACGGCACCTGGGCCACACAGGACCTGGGCTCGGGTGTGGCACCTGGGTGCACTGCCACGAGGACCCCTCGCCAGCTCCCAGTGCTCAGGGGGACAAGGACGACATAGCTGCACAACCACTGAATCACCTGTGTGTTGAAGGCAGCGGGGAGACTTAACAGGGTGATGATGGGAAAGGGTAAAACCGGCGGAATCTGTAAGTAGAAGGTTCGAGACCTGAAGGGGGTAGTAGAGGGCGGGAAGGACAGGAGGAGAAGAGCCTGCCAGGCAGAGGGAACAGAGGGCGTGGGGGCCCTGAGAGGGCCAGGCAGGCTATGCACGGAAGCTGGGGGCGGCGGGAGAGGGTGGGAGTTGTGGCCAGGGTGGGCAGGCGGGCCTCAAAGGCTGCGGAGGGGATTGTAGACCTTATCCGGAGAGCAATGCAAAGCTATTAAGGGGTTTTAAGCAGCCGAGTGAGCGAGGTGATGAGATTTGCATTTCTAAAAGATCACTTTCGCTGCTGTGTGGAGAGTGGATTAGGAGGACAAGAGGCTATTGCTGTCGTGAGAGGGGACAGAGAGGGGAATATGGACAAATTGAGAGATGTAGGGTGGGAGTTGACAGAATTTGGAGGTTGGTGGGATTTGTAAGGAAAGGGAGGAGGAGAGGGGGCTCCGGGTTCCCAGCCCGCGCCTTGGGGTGGCCAATGGTGCCGGTGGACGGCATGCACCCGTGCATCGCGTACCCCCGACAGCAGGACATGGGGGTGTGGGTACTGGAGGCAGCGTCCCTCCTCAAAGCAGCCCCATGAGGCGGGAGTGTGGGACCAGCTCGCGGCTGCCCAGCTGTTCTCCATGGTCAGTGTGCCCGTGAACGGGTATGCGTGGACGGAAGGGACACAACCCCACCCAGACTCGTACGGTACCTATGTGAACCCATACCCTTAGACCCACAGAGAGATTCACAGCACCCGCTTGGATATGGATGTTCACACACCCACATGCTTACCCTGAGTAGGCCCCCTGGCATGCACAAGGTTACATGTGTAAATACATCTTAATTATTAATGCTAAAAATAACCAACACTTACTGAGTGTTAAATACTTCATATTCCACAGAGTTGCACAAAAACACCGCCACAGCACCCGCAGTATATGTATGCATGTCCCACGCGTGTACTCACACGTGTGTAGGACATGTACATGTAGGCACGTAAATATTACGCAGTGCAGACTTTGATATAAGCCTACGCATGTGTATTACAAAGGCACAAATTGTCACAGAGCTATTTTCGGGCGCACACATAGGCACACCCACATATGTACAGTATACGCGTTCAGTTCCCATGCGTACATTTCCTCTTGTGCAATACCTCCCCAGGAGGTACACCCTTGCATGTACATCACACGCTTGTGTCACACGCTCACGTACGCAGCACACACAGATACAAACTCTTTGACCCTTTCTCCCACAGGGCAATTTATGACCATCCGGGCTCATGTCCGGATTTGCCATTAACATTAATGAGGTGATGTCGCCCGGGTGTTCGGAAACCCTCGTCCAGGTGGGGGTGGCGGGGTGGCAATGGGGAGAGGACAGAGAGGCCATGGTCACAGAGGAACAGCTAATTATCCGGCTGACCAAGGTTTGATTGTTTTTCCCACGGCTTCCCCCACTGTCCCCAACACAAGGCCAGGTTCTGGCTACTCCAGAGGGTGTTGGGGGCAGGGAGCACAACCAGGGAAGGGGAGGGGGGGAGGGAGTGGGAGAGAGCGATGGGGGGTGGTATGGTGACTGACCCCAATTTCAGTGTTGCCCCTCACCCTTCATCAGACACACTCTTTGCCTAGAGCTATCTGAATTGTTTCCCCGAAATGGTTAAAAATTCTTAAAGGCTTGAGTCTTTGTGGCCCTTTCTGCCCCACAGTGAACCTTATATCAGAATCAAATTCAACATCTTCATTTCAGGAACTTTAATTTGCTGACCCAGGGGGCATAAAAGGAGTCCCACTCACGTGTTACTGCCTTGATATCTAGCACAGGACGCAGCAATCCCCGTGCACAGTGCTCATTGCTTCCTCCCTTTATGCTCTGAACCACTATTTTATGAGCCGTGAAACACTGTTTTAAGCAATTCAACTTCCTACAGTCACCTGAATTGACGAAAAACTTTTTCGAAGCTTGAGGGAGTAGGGTCTTCCCATGAACTCATCAGTCAGAGAAATGCCTCCCAAGCCTTTTGGGCATTATGATAACAAAGGGAAATGACAATAATTAAAATGCAAATGCAGATAACCTTTGCACACCTTTTCCCTGCTAGCAAAGGTGTCTTTCACATCCTTTAGTCATCTGAGGCTCACAAAAGCCCTGTAAGGCTAGCAGGACAGGTACAGTTTTCCCCATTTCACTGATGTGGAAACTGAGGCTGAGAGAGGAGAGGTTTGCCCTTGGCCATGTGACTAGGGAGGAGTGGGGCTGAGACTTGGATCTTTCAGGCCCCTTCTCTGTGAATCACTACATGGTCTCTGTCATTTATTTGTGGGCCCTCCTCCCAAAACATAACATAGAGTAGATACCATGTGTTTCCACAGAAATTTTCCTTAAATCTCCTGAGATACCTGGAGAAGTCCTGGGGTGGAAGGTGGATGATGTGGTCCCCAGCCACCGATTTGGGTCATGGACTCCAACTCCGGGAGGAATCTGGGTGGCCTTCTTGTCTTCCCATAGACAGAGATGGGGACGGGGCACCTGGGTGGCTCAGTCGCTTAAGCATCTGACTTCAGCTCAGGTCATGATCTCGTGGTTCGTGAGTTTGAGCCCTCCGTCGGGCTCTGTGCTAACAGCTTGGAGCCTGGAGCCTGCTTTGGATTCTGTGTCTCCCTCTCTTTCTGCCCTTACCCGACTCGTGCTCCATCTCTCTCTCTCAAACATAAATAAACATTAAAAAAATTTTTTTAATAAAAAAAAATAAATCTTAAAAAAAAAAGATATGGATGGACACATCAAGGGTTTCTTGAGCTTTGCTGGCTCCAAGGTGACTCCTGGGGCCTCCAAGGAGGCCCAGATCAAAGACTGGCGGGGTGGGGGGTGGCTGGAGGAGGCCTCCAAAGCCTTGGTCTAAACACCACCTCCAGGCATGTCTACCTAAGGAATTATTAGCTTGGTATTGCAAACGGGGAAACTGGAACCCCGACAAGTCATTAGGGCAACAGTATTTATTGAACACTTATTATTATATTATTAAGCCCTGAGCTCAGTACTCAATATGATGAAGGACTGAGTGGGCAGAGCTCTCAAGCAGCTTCCAGTCTGGTGGGGAAGAAAGTTTGAGACCTGGGATCACAGAGTCTGGGTCTGAGTTCCAGCGTAGAGGGTCATTTGTTTTTGTACAACGCTGATCGAAAGTCACGTAACCTCTCTGAGCCCCAGTATTGTCATCTCTAGAATGGGAATGTTCCTACCTTCCTTCAAGCCTGCCATTACAATCAGATATACAAAATGCCTGTTGCAGTGCCCCTCACAGACATGATGCTCACTTGATATGTTCCTCCCCTCTCAATTTCCTGCCAGGCTCTTTTCTGCTCACTTCTCCCTCCTTCCCTTCTGGCCACTCCCTCGTGATTGACCACCTCTTTTGGAGATATCTGAACTCTTGGCCCAACTTTATCAACTCCCCCACCACTCCCAGCCCTGTCCTAGCTTGAGTAGGAGGGGTACTGAGCAGCACAGGGTTGGGGGGAGGACTGGGGGTTGACAGCTCTCCCTAACAGCCTCTCACGTCATCCCTGTCCCACCCAGAGGAGACAAGGAGACCCAGAGACACTTCCTCCCCCTTTCTCTGGCTTCCTTTTCCCAGGAAGACTCACTTCATCCAGCCAGCGGCTCTTGAAAGCTGGTAGGGACCCTGAAGCCCTTTCTCAATGCCCTTGAGAAGCTGATTCCAGAAAGACAAATGCACAAATCAACAAAGCCCAGGATGTCCTAGGGGAGGTGGCTCAAAACCTTCCCTAGGGAAATTTGCTCCCCTCTCAACTCTGCAGCTTGGTCCTATTGGATGGCAGGGACTGGGGGGCGAGGGGTGGGGGTGGTGCCGCTGTGACAGGAATCTCTAGAAGAACAGAAAGTGGTTCTGTAAGGTCAGTGGGGTCAAGGTCTGTCTGCCAGGGCTCTGCGGAATGGGGGCAGTCTTCCCTTCTCTGTCCAGCCTGGATGTGGGTGATCACCCCAGATGGGGATGGGGACTTCTGGGTCCCTGCCCCAGCTGTGCCTCTGCTCCAACCTTGGCCTCAGATCTGCTCTCTGAGCTTCAGTCTCCTTTCCTGTAAAATGGTTGAATAACCAGCTCCCCCACCCCCACCATGTCTACCCAACATGGTAGGTTATGGGCATCTCATAAGACTATGAATAAGAAACACTTTCAAATGCCCGCAGTGCCATTCGGAGGGAACTGGGGTTCCCCGTGGGAACTTGGACAGGGCCGTGGGGTTCAGGCTAGACCACGGCACATTCTAGGTGGGCAGAAGGGTTGCCAATGCTGAGGGCCATGCTTCACTGACCCTGTCCTTGCCCTAGCCTTAAGCTGTAAAAACGCCAGTTAAACGGAGCCAGGGATGCCTCAGAATTCTTTTCAAGGGCAGCCTGAGGCAGCAGGTCCTGCCAATACCAACACGGAGAGCCTGCCGGCTGCCCGGGCACCCTGGTCAAGGCCCCTGCGCTCAGCAGGTTCACAGCAACCTGCTCCCTTGGGCAGCTGGCTTGGCAGGAATCTCATAGCATCCAGCCGAGGTTCAGGGCCTGTCCTGTCCAGGGGCACCTGGGGTGGTGGGGGTGTGTGTGTGTGAATGGGGGCTGCCTGGAAACAGTGGGTTGGGAGGGACCTGGCCAGGAATGTGAGCAGGGAGAACAGGGTGTGAGAGCAAACAGTGGAACCAGCAGGAACGTGGATGCGGATGTGGGGGCAGGTGGGGGGCACTGGCTCAGAGCACTGGCTGGCAGTCACTGGAGGTGAGGGCAGGGGCTGAGGGATGGGTTCTCGGGATAGACTTTCACTCTGTCCCCCAGCACCCAGGCTGTGATTCACCAGCATTTCACCAGCATGAAGAATGGGGGGGGGTGGTGCTGGGGTTCTTCCCCTGAACCCACTAGCCAGGCCTCTGTGCTTTCTCAAAAGTCATACCTGAGTAGCCTGAGATCTTAACAGGGAGAGCTGGGCTCTGGGCCTGCTGTGGATCCTGGGCCCTTCCTATCTAAGGCTAAGGAGCTCTTCCCAGAAAAGGGCCCGGAGAACTTACATGTGCTTGTAGAATTGGGGGCTCAATGTCACCAGGTTAAGAAGGCTGTTCGTTCCATTGCTGCCTCCTGACAGTACAACCGAAGGCAAATTGCCTCCTCTCTCTAAGACCTCAGGTCTCTTTATCTGTAAAATGGGGGTAGAACAACTTCTGTGCACCACTGCGAGGGCAGTGGGGTCCGGCAGACCGATGTGGGCCTCTGGAAGAAGCTGCCAGGGCCCCAGAGATGGTCTTTGTGGACGAGAGGGTGGGCACTTTGGTGGGACCTGGGGAGGAGGGGGAGGGACGGGGAGCTCATGAGCACCTCCCGGCCCGGCTCACTTAACAATAAGCACATGATTTAATGCGGCCAGTAAATCCTTTTCCGCCTCGGCCTCTCAGCTACCGCGCGACAGGCTCATAATTCAGTTTTAAACAAGTCTAGGATTAGGGCTGCAGCTGTGGGATGCAGGGGTGTCTGTGCGTGGGGGTGCATCTGGCCTGGGGGCTGGCCACACTGCTTCCCATGCAGGGGCAGGGAGTAGGGGGTCTGCTGGACTAGGAAGGGGGATGGCCTGGCAACTATCTCAAGAGGAGGTCTCACGGCCCTGGGGAGGGTGAGAGCCTTGCAGAGGGGTCCCTGGAACCACAGAATCTCAGGGCTGGGAGGGACCCCAGGCTTCATCATGCTGCCAGGCCCGGGCTATAACGGGCAACTTTAGAAAGTTGGGGGGAGGAGAGAGGGGAAGTCACCATTGGTCACTACTGGTCTCACTTTTCACATACGAAATGTATTTTTTTAAATCATTATTTATTTTGAGAAAGAGAGAGAAAGGGAGAGAGAGAGAGAGAGCGAGCATGTGTGTCAGGGAGGGGCAAAGAGAGAGGGGGAGAGACAGGATCCCGAGCAGGCTCTGCGCCACAAGCGCAGAGCCTGAGGCGGGGCTCGAACTCACCAACTGTGAGATCATGGTCTGAGCTGAAACCAGGAGTCAGACACTTAGCCCGCTGAGCCAGCCAGGCGCCCCCTCATACATGAAATGTATCTGAGGCGGAGCCTGCTTCTCCGTTTCCGTGAGGTTTTGTCTTGCGTTCGGTCTTTCAGAACCTGAGGCTTGGGGACCGTGGCTGGAGAGGGACCCCAAAACCCCGGCTCAAGATGAGGATGAAGACAAGAGGATCTGTGGGAGCAGCCTTCAAACCCGGGAGAGACTCCCTGTGGAGGCCAGACTGGGTTTCTGCAGGGTCACCCCAACTGGCAGGATGAAGACCAGCGGGGGAGAGCCACCAAGATAAGACACCCCAGGGCCCCAGCTCGGTAGCTGGAAGAGGTCTGCCCTGGAAGGAAGCAAGGTCCCCACATGGAGAGAGAGCAGCTGAGGCATGTGTCACCACGAGGCCGGTTACTCCAGAGCAGAGGTGGTATTTAAGAGCCCGCACAGCCGCGCCGCCATGCTGCCGGGCATGGGCCCCGGCCTCACGTCGCCGGCTGTGTGGGCAAGTTATGTCTCTCCAGGGTAGTGGCCGTCAGGGTTCAATAAGACGGTAATTCAAGAAATGTTTGTCTCATTCTCCCAAAAGGGTCTTGGAAATTCCGTAGTGCATAGAAATGGAACCTGTCCCAATGAGCTGGCTTGCTCCGAAGCACAGTGAGACGTCTGTCCCAGGGCATGGTGGGATGTTTGCCCCAGGGCATGGTGGATGTTTGACCCAGGGTATGTGGTACTTTTGCCCCAGGGCGTGGTGGGATGCCTGCCCTACAGACCACTGACTCCTTTCTACACTAGCTGGATGTCCTTCCCTCTGCTCCCGGGACACCCTGTGCTTTCTGACTTCCTTGACTTTTTCCTCTGCCTAGTCCGGAGAGACAGGGCACAGGATCTCATCTACCTCTTTGGTCCCTGCACCACCTTCACCTGCAGCTGTCTCCAGCTCTCACCTCTCCTCTCCTTCCCCCAGCCAAACCTGCTCCTCCTCTGACTTCCTTGCTCGCCCCTGAAGTTGGCCCGGCCACGATTCCTGAGCCCCATCCCCAGACAGCGGTCATGGACAAGGCTCCGTCAGCTCTGCCTTCCAAACCTCCCGGGTCCTCCCAGGCTTTCTTCTTCCTCCCCAGAGCTGCTGCCTCCTCTATCTGGCTCCTCATGGGTTCTCTGGCATCCCATCCAGTCCCCCCAAGCCTCCCCCGAATCTGTTCTCAACAGGTCACAGATGAGTTGCTTAAAATGCACATTGTGTCATACTCTAAGAAGCTCTGACAGTTCCCACTATGGCCTGTACTCCTCACATTTTCCTACCTCTGTGCCATGGTAGGAGGTTTTTCCTCTGCTTAGAATACAATCCTCTGCTTCTCCAACCCACAAAGTGCAGATTCAGTGGGACCTCCATCACTTCCTCAGGATCTTTCTTTGTCCTAAAACCCTACAGTGGTTCTTCAAGACCTCCAGAACCAAGTCCTGATGGGTCAAGGTCCCAGCGGGCCTCCAAGACCATCTTAAAGGGGTAACGGAAGGGAGTTGGATACAGGGCTATTTACAGGCATGTGAACAGACCTGAGGGAACCAACATGGGATGGAGACACCCCTCAGCCTGAAGGGACCAGGGAGGCAGTTGTTGCTTCAGGAGAGGGGTCACCTGCCAGGATCTGTGGCCATAGACAGAGGATAAAACCCCTTGCCGAACTGTGGTCTAGCAAGACTCCTAGGGGCCCTCTGTCTCTTCCCATCCTGAGAATACCAGCTGGTGCCTACCATTGGCTCAATTCAACCAGAAGCCAGAGGACGGGGGAGCTGGGGTGAGGCAGCCCGTGGGAGCTGACCTCCCCAAACAGAGAAGGGTGGAGAATGGACCTGGGGAGAACAGCTCCTGTGGGCCCCAGCTCCAGGTGGGGTTGCCTTGACACTCTGGCCCCAGCCACCTCCCAGTACCATGCCTCTCACACCCTCTGGGGCTCCAGTGGACCCCTGAGCCCGCAGCGCCCCAACTTGCCAAGCCTGTATTTTTGCAGTGCTGTTCCCTGAGCCCCTTCCTACCTCCTGTGTTGCTGAGACCTGCTCATCCTTGGGCCTTCAGCTATGGTAGTGCCTCTGACCCCAGGTCCGAAGTTGGTGGTCCCAAGGTCTTCTGGGCTCACCCTCATCAGGCATTTGGCTCTCATTGTCCTGTCTCTTCACTCACCCTGAGGGTCAGGACTGTGTTTCCAAAGTGCTCATTTCCTGCCCTTTTTGTGGTAGGTGCTCGTTTCAATGCTTGTTGCGTTGAATTCTAGCACCTGTGCCTCTGTAGACCGCTTATTGGCTCAGGCGGCTCAGGCCCCAAGATCACCACCTCCTTGAGAGCAGGCACCAAGTCTAACTCTGCTCAGTATCCCCCTAGCACCCGATGCAGTGGCTGTTTCCATAATGTGTGTTGTTTGCCTGCGTGAATGAATGAATGTGTGGGAGGCAAAGACAGAAAGAGTGGGACGTGTAGACCGTGTGCTCTGAGAGTTCAGAGGAAGACATTGCTTCCAGGCAAGGAGACTCAGGGAAGACTTTCAGAGGGCTAACTTGGAGCTGGCCTTGAAGGGTGAAGTCATGAGGAGGGGCTGGGAAAAACACTTCTCCGTCAAGGAAGGGTGGGAGCAAAAGCCCTGAGGGACAGGGGAGGGTCAGGAGACAAGGGGAAGGGGTTGGAGGTGCTCTAAATGCCTCTGTTTTCCTCTGTACACAGTCTTTCCCTCTCTTTTCCTCCAGCTTCTCTTCCCATTTCTGCCCCCAGAGTCCCGTGACTGACCTGCCCTGTCCGTGTTGCTGGGCCCCCTGGCTCGGCACCCACCAAGCGTAGTGTCCTGCCCCCTCGGCCCAGGACGGAGCCACACCTGGGAGCCCTGCTCAGCCTCCAGCGGCCTGTGTTCTCCCCCTGCCCCTCCCCTTTGGGCCCTGGCTCGGAGCCTCTGAAGGCCTGAGCTGTGAGTTCGAGTTTGGGCAGGAGCCCGCTCATCCCCCAGTGACGTGTTGGGGCCGTCTGGGCCACAGGGAGCCAGACGCGAAAACCGCTAGTCAGTGGGACAGGGTGGCCGGCCACAGTGCGCCAGCCTGGGTGCCCGCCCTGCCCCTCCTGCCCCTCCCTTCTCTGAGGGATGTCCCCAGTGGACTGGCCAGTGGCCCGAGGCTCCAGGGGAACATGCTTTTTGCAGGCTGTGGCTGAAGAAGGATGAACCGGCTGTCCTGCCAGCTCTGTGTGGGGAAGAGGGAGGTGCCCTTTGCCAGCCGGCACCCCACGGGACGCCGGCCACAGGCAGAGTGACCAAGGCTCTGGCCTCTACTCCCTATCCCACTGGTCATTTTCCCCTTGGGGCCTTTGATGGGAAAGCCAGAGCTTCCAGTACTGGGGGGGAGGGGAGGAGAGTGGTTTATAGGCATGGGCTCAGGACCTGGGAAAAGCCCGTGCTGATGGGGACCATTGACTTCTAGGGCACAGAGAAGCTGGCAGACTGTAGTGTGACATAGAGAGGGAGCCCCTCCTGTGGCCCAGGGGCTTGGGGCCCCTCGGGGCCACTGGGGCTGAAAGTTGGGCTGAGCCCCTGCCATTCTCAGCCATCTACTGAGTACCTACCCTTTGCCGGGCTCCCACTGGCCCTCAGAGGGCAAGGGGAGGAAGAAACCAGAAAGGCCCCAGACCTCCTCCCCAGCCCTTTCCCCAGCCCTCCCAGGCTTGAAGGCAGGCATCCCAGGGAAAGGGGCCCTCACCCCCGCTCCAGTGATGCAGAGAGAGGCCTCCTCTGAGAGGGGCCAGGCGTGGAGGAGTGGGCCCCAGGGGGTGAGGCTTTATTAGGGGACGGGAGGAGTCTGAACAGGGCTTGCTCCCCACTAGCGTGGCATGGTGGAAGGCAAACAAAAACAGAGCTCACGCTTACCCTCCGCAGGCAGCCCCCCTGCAGCGAGGGGTCCACCTCCTTGGCTGTTGGTTTTCCTCCAGAGTAAGAATCAAGACAAGGATCCCATTTGCTTCAGATTCACTTATTGATTCAATCCGTTTCTCCCTCAGCGTTTGCCTTGTGTGTTCCTTCCTTTGTTCCTTAGTTCATTCGTTTGTTCATTCAATAAATAAATGCACCTGAGTACCTGACAAGTACTTGGCCTCTTGCTGGGTCGGCCCTGGGGGGTCTGAAGAAGTGGGAAAGGAGAGTTCGTAACCTTTCTGGGAGCAAAGATCTTCCTGACGAGTGATGAACAGAACCCATCACCTCACTCAGCAAACGGCTTACGTCGCCAGCCTGGGTTAACAATTCCTGAAAGCTATCAGCCCTGCAGGGGAGGCAGACATGAAACTGAGAACTACACACAGTGTGATAAATACTGAGTGGGTTTGATTTCTGGCTTCCTGAGTCTCTTACCTCTTTGACCCCCAGTTTCTTCACCTTATAAAGGGGTAAGTCTATCACCACTCTGTGTCACTGTGGACAAAAAATGAAACCAACTCTAGAAAGCATCTAGCAGTGAGTGAGTGCCTGGTATATATCTTAGGTGTTCCTGTATAAGAATTCTTTTTCCTGGGGCACCTGGGTGGCTCAGTCGGTTGAGAGACTGATTTCGGCTCAGGTCATGATCTCGTGGTTTGTGAGTTCGAGCCCCGTGCCGGGCCCTGTGCGGACAGCTCAGAGCCTGGAGCCTGCTTCGGATTCTGTGTCTCCCCATCTCTCTGTTCCTCCCCCGCTCGTTCTCTGTCTCTCTCTGTCTCTCAAAAATAAATAAATGTAAAAAAAATTTAAAAAAAATTTTTAAAAGAATTCTCTTTCCCTCATATCCCTAGGCGATCGGTACTATCATCACTCCATGTTACAGAACAGAAAACTGAGACACAGAAAGGTAAAACAGTGTCACACAGCTGACAGGTAGCAGAGCTGGGATCTAAGCCTACCTGGTCTGGTTCCAGAGTCTGTGCTCTGAACCCCAGCTCTATATCGCTTTTCTAGAGTGGCTCCGTTTTCTCACCGTGGTATGAACCTCCAACTCCCACTCATCTTCTTGTAGGTCACTTCTGTTGGAACAAAGGATCCAGGAGACAAAATGGAAGTCCTAGAGAAAGTTTACTGCCTTTCCTAAAAGTACAAGTTCAAGGTTTAGCATAGAGGCAAGGGGGAAGGAAGACTCCAAAGGACCAGCTTTAAGGGGTGGTAGGAACATTAGTCTGGAGCCAGTAAAGCTAGGTTTGGGATTTGGTTCTGTTATAAAAACACCTGTCCGGGCCTCCATTTCCTCGTCTGTAGAATGAGCACGACAATTCCAATGTCTTGGCATGGGAGCGAGATCTATAAAAGCCCTTTGAGGCCCTGTGTGCCTTCAGTGTGGCCTTACCGAGCCCTATACCAAGGCCTCACATCTGCCTCTTCCAGACTGTGAGCCCCACCAGGGCAGGACTGGGTCTGCATTTTACTACTAGCTCGTGGCACCACCCCTGGCATAGATGGTGTTCTATAAAGGCTCACTAGATGAAGAAACCAAGAAGCACTGCCCAAATGTCAGACCTTACGCCAAGAGACCTCCTTTCCTTCTCCTAGTCTGGAGGCCTGGTATTCCCCTGTCCTGAGTTCCAGGAGAGCAGCCGGGGTTGACAGAGGAACATCTTTGCCAGGGTCCAGGAGAAGCACCCACCTAAGCCACCCTGGCCTCAGCCTAGCACTCTCAATCCCTTGTATCCCAGCCCCCAGAGCATGCTGGGCCCAGACTGAGCCCCACAGCCCCCAAGGCACAGACAGGTGGCCTGAGAGGGACCAGGTCATTTCAGTTTCACACAAAGAAACTGCCAACGGTTTTCTATTAATACACTGGCCTTCTCCCCACAGTCTCCCGGGGACCTACCCAGGAGAGCAGGAGTGGGTGTGGCTGAGCGAGCCCTCTATCAGAATTTTATTTTGTAAATTATCCTGTATTCTAAGCCACGGGGCCATTGGTGATTGAAAGAGATTTGTGGTGAATCCCTTTATAAATTGGGGCGAGAATTCCTGGAGGGAAACTTTGTACAAATCTAGATTTGCATAAAGGGAAGCAAAAACTTGCCTTGGGCCCCGCTTTTTACAGACCAGGAAACCAATGTCTTGAGGGGCCAAGCGCCTTGCTGGTTCGGGTAGAGTCTGAGCAGAGAGGAGGCCTGTGCCCCTGGGTAGGAGCTGGAGACGAGATGGACCCTATGCCCTGGCAGGCAAGAGCAGGGAGTGGAAAAGTAGGGGACTGTGCTGTCGTGTGAGAGCGGGGTAGATAAAGGCAGCCTGCCCAGCGGGGGGTTGGCCAGACATCTGGTTATCTGACAGTCCACTTTGGGTCAGTGCACCCTCATCCACGTGGATAAGGCGGTACAGCTTTTTTGAGCACCGTTTCTCACCGGAGTCTGAGCCAGTGTCCAAAGCAGTGCCTGATGGAGTGGGGTGCAGCCAGCCATTGCTGGATAATCACACAGAATGTCTAGAATGGATTCCCCTGCTCGGCAGATGGTTATTAGTGAGGGAATAAGCTGGATATGCAACGTCTTATGGTTCCATGGGCTTTTCTTGATCATCCCTCTATAGGCTTAGGGCAATACTTGGTGCGGCAAGGGGAGGGGGGCTCTGTGTGGGTGGGGTAGGTAGTGGAATAATCAGGAAGTATAGTTCGCCCTCAGCCTTAGGAGCTCCTAGTCTGCAGGAGGGGGAATGACATAACCTGCACTCACAGAAGAATCTGAGATTAGAAAACACAGTGGTAAAAACAGCAGAGTGCATAAGAACTCCAGCTCGAGAATTGCTCGTTCTTTAATGCATTTGTTCAACGGCTATTTATTAAGCACCGACTGTATGTCAAGCACCAGTCTAGGCCCTGGGGATACAGCAATGAACAAAACGGATGAAAGCCCCTTCCTTCACAGAGTACACATTCTGGTAGGTGGAAATAGTAAAAAAAAAAACAGATAAACACACGCATACACAAGTCAGTAGCCAGAATTGCCCCGAAGAAACATAAAGCAGGGCAAGGCAGGGTGGGGAATAGGTAGGAGATGGTAGACTATTTTATGCAGGAGGGGCAGGTAATGTTGTCTGAAAAAAAGTGACACTTGAGCAGAAACCTGCTGGAATGAGTCATATGGATATGCGGGGAAGAGCATTTTAGGCAGCAGGAACAGTAAGTGCAAAGGCCCTGGGTCAGGTGTTTGGTGTGTTGAAGAAACGAGGCCGAGGCCAGGGAGGCTGGAGTAGGATGAGGGGGCAAGTGAGGGGTCTGAGTTCAGGGAAGTAACAGGGGGGGCAGGCCATATGGGGCCTTGTCAGTTGTAATACAGCCATGATTGAGGTGGGCAGAGGGAGGACATGATCTCACCTACACTTCTACAGGCCTACTGTGACCGACGGGTGGAAAATTCACTGTACGAGACGAGGTGTGAGGGGAAGCAGGGGACCACTGAGGAGGTCCCGCAGCAGTCCAGGCAAGACTTGATGGTGCTTTAGATAGGGTATAGCAGTGGCCATGCAGTGGACAGAAAGGAGCCGGATCCCAGCTCTACAACTTTCTAGTTGTGTGCCCCTGGGCAGATTACTTAACCTCTCTGAGCCTCAATTTTTTCATGTAGAAAACAAGGCTATTAAAGATATTCAAAGACACACCTGGTGGGATTTTTGTGATGGCTGCATGAGACACAAGCACAGTGACAGGCACACGTTTGGTGCTCACTCAGGGACAACTCTTAGCCATTAGTAACCCCTGGGAACCCTTTGCACTGGGAACCGCATATTCATGGTGGAATATTAACTGAGCCCAGAAAACGGGAGATCTGAGGGGTCAGCTGGCTCAGTGGGGGGAGAGAGCTTTAAATGCCGAAATCCCAGGATCTTAGGCTCAGCCGGCTACTGTCTTCCCCGTGCTGCCTGCCTCCCATGCCCCTGGGCAGAGGTGCCCTTGGCCTCTTGTTTATTTGTTTGCCTTTTACCTGCGTGGAAGTTTCAGCTGAGAAACCGGACCCACCAGTTGCTGGGCCCAGCAACCCCTCCCCCCAATGGGCTTCCAGCTGTTCCTGCAAAGTCAACAGTGCCCAGGAACAATGAAGGGGGAGGGGACAGCTGGGAGTCTGACAGCCCGCTCCCCAGTAAGCACGTGATGCGGGGGGGGGGGGGGGGGCGGGGGATGGCTGTTGGAGGGAATGGAGGAGAACAGAACCAGGGAAGGGGGAGGACCAGGGAGGAAACTCGGGTCTCTGGGCAGGTGCTGGTGGCTCTGCGGCCTTGCAGGACTGCTGTCCAGGTGGTGGACCGGCCTTGGCTATGCTAGACAAGGAATGGCTCTGGGGACAGCTGAGGACATTTGCCTCTCTTGGAGGACATCGGCCTAGAAGCCTGAAGTGACAGGCCCAGAAGGGATTGGTCTAGCCCTGCTGCACCCTTGCATTGACTCCCTCTTTCATCTGTTTATTCAAAATACTGAAGCCTGTCGTGGGCCTGGGCCTGGGCTTAAAAATGCTCTTCCCACAAGAAACAGGGAGAGGAGAGAGAGGAAGTGACTTTTCCAAGGTCACATAGTAAGTTCCCGCAAAGCCCTCAGAGGACTCCTGACTCCCATGCAGGGCTCAGACCAGTAAGCACCCCTCTGTTTTGGCAACCTCTTGGGTGGCAGAGGCTAGCCGTGTGCCCGTCCCTGAGAGCTTCCTCCTCAGTGCATCTATGTCTGCCTGGTTATCTGGGAGAGGACAGGGGTCTGTGCCCAGTCTGGGGCCACAGGAACCAGAGTAATGAATGGCTCCAGGCTGGGGGGCTGCGGAGGGCAGGGACGGTGGGGGGTGGGGGTGGTCCTGGACCAGCCCGGGAGCGGCAGGGCCTCTGGCATGCCATGTGGCTTCAGCCTACTCAGGGTCATCTCCCTGGATCAGTTTTTAAGCGGGGAATGGGTTTCCCTGCCAATCTGTCAAGGTCACCGTGAAGAACGTGAACATGCTTTTCTAAAGTCCCCCCTCCCCGCCTCCGCTTCCCCCCCAAACCGAAGCGGTGTGGATCAAAGCAAGTGAGTTCCTGGTTCCTGTGCTGGGCGTCTGGCTTGTCAGCTAATAAGCCTGTCACTTCTGGGAAGTCTGTGGCTGTGGGTACTGGGGGTTGTGGGGAGACCCACCCTGCCCTTGGGGAGTCTGGTTGGGGAGACACAACTTCTGCCGACAGGGTGTCCCCAGGCTCATAAACCCAAGGGCTTAAATTATGAAGAGTTCATCCAATCGTTCTATAGGCCCCACTGGTCCCATGGTACTCCAGGTGCTAGGTACCTGTGGGAGCTAGGTGCCTGCCCTAATCTCCAGCTCGAAAGGGTAGAGGCCTCTGCTTCTGGCCATGGAGGCTGACCCACGTGGGGTCTCTCAGCCCCTTCCCACCAGATGGCCAGCCCCATTCTGCCCTGGAGCCTCCCACAGTGTGAGCCACCTCTGCTGTGTCTTCATACCTCTGGTCCCCACGCGGCTACAGGTAGGTGCATGGTTCTATCTAGCCTCAGTCCTTCATTACCGCTTCTGTAGTCAGGGTGGGGGGCTTAGGTGGGAACCAGCAGTGACCTCCATGAGACTATCGCCCTAGGGGAGTGCCGCCTAGGCAGCAGCGTGCGTGGCCACCCTCACACACACACACCGGCCTCTCGCAAGTCCCTGCCTGCTCAGAACTGTGTATCCAGCCACCTGCCACCACCCGCATGTGCCAGGTGTCCAGCCCGGGCGGACTGACCCTTCCCCAGCTGCCTCAGTGTCTCGCCTCCGTGTGGCTTCAGGCCTCAGGTAGTACCCCGGAAGTCTCTTCTCCCTGCCAGAGCCTTCTGGCACAGCCAACCTAGCCCAGAGATATGCCCGGCGCCTGCTTCGTATCCAGCCCAGCCTCCCAGTGCTGGGGAGAGTGGTGGGAATAGTGCTGAAGGTCAGGGCTGGGGCCGGGAGGGCCTGGGAAACTGCAAAGTCCACGGTGGGTCAGGAGGGCCCAGCCTCTGTTTGTTGACCCTGAGCTGTGGACATAGGAGAAAGCACCCCATCCCTTTTTGCATCTCCTCCCAGGCTGAGTTCTGTCCTCCTCCCTTCCCTGGTCCTCTGCGGTCCCCGGCCCTGCCCCCAGCCAACCACCCAGGCTTCTCCCCTTCTGGTCCACTTCCCCGCTCACCGGCCACCCCGCTCCAGGCCCACTCCAAGTGGGGCTTACATGTAAAAATATCCCAGCTTTTTTTAAGCTTGTTATCTACTATTTTTATCAGATGGTCCAGGCGAAGCATGGCCGAAAAAAGGGAAAATCATACAGCTCCGTTTGCCAAGCTCAATAGAAATAGCAACGGGTGGGCTATTTTTAACAAGATGAATACCCCTGTCCTCTGAGGTCTCCCCTGGCCCCACACCAGCATCCTTTGTCTCTCTGCCGGGACAGCAGATTTTAAAATACGCCCACAGTCGCCAAACCACTAAATGCACCCAAGACAGTGACCGAGGCACTTGGAGGCAAGGAAGACCGTGGGGGGTATTTTTTTCCTTTTCCTTCCCTCCCTTGAAGGAAATCACACTCTTTTGTTTGGAAAACCTTCCAGGTTGGTTTTCGAGGCCTTTTCCTGGTTGTCCCGCTCCCACGGGAACAGCAGAGCTCACTCTGACACATGCAGTGGTTTGGGCAGAGTGATCCCAGAGGCCCGGCACGGCCCGTGGCCTCTCCTGTGCCAGGCTGCGGCAGAGCGCTCGCACAGAGCAAGCCCACAGAAGGCAGCCAGGGCCCGCGGAGCAGGGTCGGGGGAGACGCGTGCGGGAGGACTGTGAGCTGGGAGGCACTGAGGGGCCTTCCCTCGGCCTCTCTTCTCGGCCGTGACAAAGCTGACGGCCCAGGGGTCTTCGGAGCCTCCGTTTGCATGGAAAAGAGTCACAGCCTGTCACCGTGGGAAAGCCGCCTCTCCCTGCAGAGCGGCACGGAAGACTTAGGGAGAGAGCAAATCACAGCCTCTCTCCAGGCCTCGGTGTCCCCCTGTGTACCAGGAAGGGCCTGGACTAGCCTGGGGTTTGGGGGAGGTGTGGGTTGGGAAGGGAAAAGAACACGGCAACAAAAGGTAGCATTAACTGAGCACTTTGGGAGGCACTGAATGAAACACTTTATATCACGTGTATTGCAACCTCACTTAATTTTCAACGCAAACTATTATAGCTCTTTGCTGAGCCTCACAGAGCATCTATCCCCATTCCCTGGTGGCTGTAGGTAAAATGCAGGCAAGGCCCCGAATCATGTGCCCATCCTGGGACCGATCATTCCGGCCAAGGAGATGGCATTCTGTGATCGGCCATCTCCAATCCCAGGCCTTCCCTGTGGCCAGGAGCATGGGGACAGCAATTGGCCGTTCTGCCCGAACCACAAGCGGCCGGGGGGGGGGGGGGGCTGACACCCCTAGAGAAGGGGTGGAGCGGCTGGGCAGAGAGACTGGGAACACCCCCTACAGGTGTGGAGCCAGGCACTGACTCCAAACACCCCAATCCAGAGCCCTCCTGCCGACTCCATCCCGAAAGCTATTCTGCTACAGGCCTTGGGGAAAAGGAGGGAGAAGTGGGTCCTGGGCAGGAAGAGGTGACGAGGGCCCAGTTGTAACTCCGCTTCAGCCACTCTGGATCCCTGAGCGCCCTCCCCACCATGACATGCTCCGTCTTATTTCTAGGCCTTTGTCTTTCTAGCAGCAATACCTCCCCCCACCTCACCTTCTCCATTTCAACCCTCCCCACCCCCCCATTTTTTTAAGACTCATCACAATGGCCCTTCCTCTGGGAAGCCTTCTCCCTTTCCCAGTCACGAAAGGTCTCTGGAACCCGCGGCACCTAAACTGTAGCATATGGTGACTGCCTGCCACTTGCTTGCCTGGGGGTGGGGGTGGGGTGGGGGGGTGGGACAGCGACCATGGCCTTTTCCTTCTGTTCCCACAGGGCCCAGCACTATGTACGAGTGCAGACAGTGTCTGCTGAGTGGATAGCAGGGAGAAGAGACAGAAGGAATGCGGAATCAGAAAGAAAAAGGAGAAGAGGATGGGGTGGGGTGGCTGGGGGCCGGTGGGGGGGGGGTGATGTGGAACGGAAGTGCAGTCATAGGCCAGGGCCCAGGATGTGGGGAGAGGACTCAGGAGGGCACATCAAGAGGGGAGGGAGGGTCGCTTCCGGCCTCTGGCTGGGGCCCCTGAGCACAGATGGGTTTTCCTATCCTGGAGCCTCTGGTCCGAGTCGCTCTCCCAGGGGGCCAGTGTCAGTGGGTAGAGGCCACCCACTCAGATACTCAGTAGTATCTGTTGAAGAACCATTGTGTGCCCGGCATTGTGCTGGGCACAGGCCCCTCTTCTCTGCCGGCTGCCCTAGGAAGGGGAATCAGAGTGATGGGTAGCAGGCCCTCATAGACTTCTGCAGCCCCAAGGAAATGGATCCTGCCTGTTCTCTGGGCAGTGAGTATCTGCCCCTGCCTCGCTCCCTGGTGCCTGGGAGGCACACTTCTCAGAGTGCGTGGCATGGCAGCAACACCGCTCGAAGCCCTGAGAGCCCTGTCAGTCGTGCCCAGCTTGAGTCTTGTCCCCCCCGCCGGCAGGAAGCCCTGGAGGGGGGGGGGGGTCCCACTCAGGCCGGCCCCACAGGCCACTCCCACTGCGAGGAAGCATGGAGATGGGGAGAGGAGGGAGTCGGCCGGCCAGCTGCTGCCCAGCCTGGTAATGAATCGTCCCAAAGTTTGCCGCCCTGTCTGAATAGCTTGCTTTTGAAAGGGGCTGTGACAAAGGGTACATTGAATGAAGGAGGGCCGCCTGCACGCATACACAGGGGAAGCCCCTTTGGGAGACCTCGGGAGGTGGCAATAGGGATCCAGATAGAGAGCAATATTCTTTCACTAGTGGGCCTGGCTGGGTTCTCCTCCTTTCTGATTCTGGGACTGAAAGGGCCCTCGCCTTGGTTGTGTCTGTGGCCCCGTGACCAGTCGAGCTGGGGCGGGGGCCCGGGAGGGGGTGGAGTGGAGCTGGCTTACAGAGGGCATTTGGTTGTTTAGTTGAGAATGTAAAATGCAACTGCCCTTTCCTGAACACTCTCTCCTCCTGGGATCCCGATGGTCAGGACGTTCCCCGGGCCTCCTCAAGACCCCAGCCCAGGCAGACTGCGTCGCTAGAGGGTCTCTCTGTCCTGCCTGTCTGGGGGCCCCCCGTGCCTTCTGGCAAAGCAAGTAGCCGAGGGTGGGGGCCCTAGTGCTCATGGTTCTGGATTTGATTACGATTGTGTTTGTTCAGACATTATTGGGAACAGCATTTTTGGTTGATTCAATTTAATGTGCATTTGTATGTGAATATTTGGTTTCCTCCACCAAAAATCTGGCTTTGTGGAGCCTCGGTTTGTGGCCCCACCTTTAGTCCTGAAGTAATTCGTGTATTTATTCAGCAGGCTTTTTATGAGCATGGGATGTGTCAAGGAATGGTGGAACATCTGGAGACCCAAGGGGGCTGTCCTCACGGGATCGGTCGCCCTGGGCCCAGTCCCCATGACTGTGAAGAAAGGATTGGACAAGATATCCCCAAGATTGCCCTTGATGAACCCATAAGGACAGATAACTCATGACCTGGTGGGGTGATCTGTCCTGGGTCTATAGCCATGCCGTGTCTCAGGACATTCTCCAAATGCCTATCCAGTGGCACGCACTGTGTCGGCTGTGATTTGGTCCCTTAGCCCTGAATGCCCTGTCACCAAAGTGTGTGTGTCTGTGTGGACCCCTGCCTTACTAGAAGGGGTACCGCCTAAGAATCCTGACTCTGCCACTTACCTGTACGAGGATAACCATAGCATCTCTGTGGCAACTGACTTCTTCTCCCCGTACCTTGGTTTCCTCATCTGCGAAATGGGGATAATGGGAGTGACGGCTTTCCTGGGTTGTTGTGAGGTTAACACTGGAAAACACTTAAGACGATATTTTGCACAGAGTAGGCATTCAACAAATTTTAGCTGTTACTCCTCCTCCTACTATCACCTTAGAAGGTGTCTTAGGTCAAGATCCCCAGAAGCAGATCCTGAGAGGATATCCCCGGCTCAGTGATTTGCTAAGGCAGTGCTCCTGGGGGACTGGGGAGGAGACTGGAGAGGGACCTGGGGAAGCAGGAACAGGATGGGAGAGGAAGAGGCCAGCAAGAGTGCAGAGGATGGCTTTAGCCTGACCCACAGGGGACTCTGGAGTATAGGTTACATTTCAGAGTCCTCCCCGTCAGAGATAAGGGAGTTGGGACCTCGCTCTCTTGCACCCTAGTCATTGGCTAAGGGGGTGTAAACTTCCAGTTACTTCCTGTTCTGTAGACAAACAGCTCCTGTAACCTGGGGCAGTCACCTGAGGAAGAGTGAACAGAAGAGAAAGCCACAGAAGGCTGGCTAGGTGGCCAGGCCTAATATAGAGATCCGGGGGAGCCTGGAGGCTCTGAGGGTAGCACCCATAGTCTCCTCCACTGAGAGCTACTACGAAGGACAAACACGTGGCAGGCCTGTGTGTGGCCCGGAGTCGCGTCTGCCTCACCAACCATAGGCTGCTTTCGGTCGAAGGCCAGGGTTACCCTAGGGTTTGAGAGGGTCCAGCCAGGCCCAGACCTCGTCTGTTTGTATAGGACAGTGACTTCATCTCTGATCAAGAAGCCAGTGAGAAGAGCCTTTCTACTCTGGGTGCCTGAGCGAGGTGGTGGATGGTCAGCAGTGCCAGCCGGGGCAGGCTTCCCTGGATCTGCCCCGGGATGCTGGTGCTGGGAAGGAGGGAGAAACTGTGACAGTTGTGACAACCGCCTATGCCACCCTGGACACCCTGCACCTGCCACCTCTGTCCTGGCCTCTGCCCGGTTCCTGCCGTCCATCACACTCACGTGGGCAGTCCCGCCCTCGGTGTCCCTGGGCCCCACAGCCCAGGTCAGCTCTGGCCAGGGCCTGGCCCTGCAGGACTTGCCGGGGAGATGCCTGCCTGCGTATCAGAGGGAATATTGGAGAACATTGCAGGCCCAGCACAACGGGCTTTGTGAAAAGCCCAGCCCCTCCTGGAAAGTTCCCAGGGCCAGGGAGGCAGAGGCAGGAAGGCTGCCTGCTGGGGGTGACTCTAGAAGGAACTCCACACTGAGGATCACGAGAATAACCTGTTATCACCTACCACGTGCTGAGTCATCCCCAGGTTTCAAACGGATCCCTTTGTAGGTACCATTTTATTTAAAACTTGCCACAGCCCTGTGAGGTCACTGCTCCCAGGTGTTCCTTTTACAAAAGAGGACTAGAGCTCAGGGAGGCAAAGTTTCAGACTGGCAGACTCAGTCAGCCCGTGGCCTCTCGCTCTCTGGACTCCGTGGTGGCTTCCGCTCACGTGGGGTAAGAGCTCACGGCCCCTCATGGGCCTCCACCTTTGCCTGACCTGGCTACCCAGTGGCCCCAACCTTCCCTCCTACCATCCATCCCCTCATTGGCCCCACTCCAGCCCACCAGCTGCCTCTTGGCTGGTCAACTGTACCACACTAGCTCCTGCCTCAGGGCCCTTGCACTGGCTGCCCCCTCTGCCTGACAGGCTCTTCCTCCGGCTGCTATGACTCCTTGTCACTTGCTTTGGGTCTCTGCTCCAGTGTTACCTCCTGACCCTCTACCTGCACTCTCTATTTCCTTTACTCTGCTTTATTATTATTAGTTTTTAGCAGCCCTTATATATTGATTTGTGTATTGCCCATCTCCCTTAACTAAAATGCAAGCCCCGTGATGGCAGCGATCTGCCTTTTGCTCACTGCTAGATCAGGTCCTCCATCAGTTCGACGTGGAGTCGGTGCTCAAAAAACATGTGCAGAATGATTGAAGGGCGCCAAGACTTGAACTCAAAACTCCAAGCATCCGGCATCTCGGGGTTGGTGGAGAGTGGCTGACGAGGCCCTGCCGAGCCCTGGGGTCTGCGGTTCTGTCCAGGCTTCCTTTATCTTACAGCCAAAGGGAACAGAGGACAGTGATCTTCAGGAGAGTGTGACCCAGGCACCCCGCCTCCTGTGCCCTGTTCAGTTCCGTGTGACCACGAGTGGCCAGCTTCGGGCTCTGTGCAGCCTCTTTTTCTGGGCGGCTCCGTCCTTGGCCGGCTCTCCCTCACTTCCTTCCTCTTGACTCTGAGGCCTGGGGGAAACACTGCCCTTTCTCTTTCAGCCTTGGATCCTCCCCGAGTTTTTAAGTCCAGAGGAGCCGGGCAGACTCTAAACTCCATGTCTAGAATTTCCTCCGAAAGGCCTCCTGGATCATCTGAAAACTTGTTCACTCAGAATAATACTTACCGAGCATCTTCTGTGTGCCAGGAACACAGACAATGGGGAGAAAGACCCAGTTTCCAGTTCTCTGGGTCACTGTCAGCCCAACCTGGCCCAGGAGGCCGTATAATGGGCAGCTGAGGCAGAAGGGGCTTGGGGTGCTAAGGCGGGGTCTAGAGCTCTCCTCTCTTTACCCCACTTTCCTGCCAAGAATGTGGGAGCAGGAGAGGGAGCCCCAGAAGCAGCCCCACCCCACCCCACTCCCTTATGAGAGAGAGACAGCTTATTGGGTCAGCTGGGTAGAGAGCCAGCCTTTCGGAGGAGGGAGAGCAAGCTGGGCATTTGATTTGAGGGAGTCCTGCCAGCCTGCGTCCTCTTCCTTGAACCCAATTCTGAGAAAGCCTTCCCTCTCTTCCCTCCCCCTGCCCCCAGAGGTTGACCTCCTTTCCCCCCAAAATGCCTAGTGCCTGCCCAGGGCACCTCCTCTGAGAAGGCCCAGGAGCCACGGCAGGGGTGTGATTTCCCCCCACCCACCCGTGTCTCCCCAGGAGGGGGCTGGGCAACTTTACCTGTGCTCTTGGAACCCAGGCCACAGGCTGTCACCCACTCCACCCCACGTGTGCGCAGGCTTCCTCATTCCAAGAACTCAGAGACACTGGGCTTCTGTCCAGTTTTTTCCACATCTTTGCTGGCTTCTGGCAACAAATCCTGGAAGAAGAGAAATGAAGGCCTTTACCAGGCCAGCAAATCAGCGTCACGAGTGTCCCGAGGAGGACCCTGAGGGAGAGGTAGCTACTCCAAATAGGCAAACACACACACAGAGTCCCGGGTCTGGTGGGGTCCGTACGGCAGGAGCGGTATCTGGACCTGATAAAATCTCAGAAGGGCATCAGCTGTTGACCATGAACTTCTTCTCCGGGCCTCGGAATCCTAGAAGGGCCCCTGAGGGGGTGGCAGGAGGGCAGAACCTCTTGACCCATCGCCTTGGGGTTCAAGGTCCTCCTCTCAGTGGCCTGGGGGTTTCCTCCCCCACCCCTTCTTCCAGGAGCAGGGACCTCACCTTTGAGGCTGAGCCGGCATTCAGCAGGATAGCCCTGCCGGGAACTCCCCGGGGGCCCTGCCTCCTCAGCCTCTGTTCTGTCGAAGGATGTGTTTTAAGTTCCATGTGGCAGTCTAGCCCAAGAATTTCGGAGGCCCCAGCCCTGTCTGGTGGGCCTTCAGTGCATGCCATTACTGTCTTTGGATGTTGGGACCCCCTGACCAAGATGACCTTAAGGGTAGGACCCAGCGTGACTGGTGTGTGTCCCCAGGCCCAGGCACAGGAGATACAATCAGCAGCCAATGGCCGGAGTTTACATCTTATACGTACTGCTTTCTTTTCTTTTCTTTTCTTTTCTTTTCTTTTCTTTTCTTTTCTTTTCTTTTCTTTTCTTTTCTTTTTTCTTTCTTCTTTTCTTTTCTTTTCTTTCCTCTTTTCTTTTCTTTTCTTTTCTTTCTTTTCTTTTCAAGTTTATTTACTTATTTTGAGAGAGACAGAGACAGCACAAGCGGAGGAGGCACGGAGCGAGGGGGAGAGAGAGAGAGAATCCCAAGCAGGCTCTGCACTATCAGCTCAGAGCCCAACGCAGGGCTCGAACTCACGAAACTGTGACATCATGACCTGAGCTGAAACCAAGAGTCAGACGCTTAACTGACTGAGCCGCCCAGGCCCCCCCGTCCACCGCTCTCTAACTGTGTGACCTGAATCACATGCTTCACCCTTCTGTGTCTCAATTTCCTCTTCCATAAAATGGACAAAATAATAGGTCTGTGTCATAAGATTTGTGGTGAAGTTAACTGGGATAAATCCACATAAAGCACTTAGAACAGGCCAGGCACCAAGTAGGTGCTCAGTAAATATCACCTGTTGGTTCCCTGTCACCTTTTGACATTCCTTCCTGAGCTATGAAGGATTCTGGGCTTGGGGCCAGGTAGGCTTTCTCCTCAAGATGACCCGATCCTTTAGGAGACTCCTGCGGAGAAGGGGGCCCTCGCAGCTGCCTCCAGGCCCCTGGGGGTTGTGGCTACTCTGGAAAGCCCCGACTCACCACACTGTTTGGATTGGGTTTCTATTCCCAACGCCGGTGAGAGGCCTGCTATTTATGGGCCCCCCATGCCACCCCCGGTCAGCCAGACAGTGCGTGGGCCGGGGACCACATGGCTAGCTGCCCGCCACCCCCACCCCACCCAGGCCCTCTGACCGGGGCACGTTTCACACGCTGGTCAGCCTGCTGGCTCGGCAGTGACTTTCCCAGCTCGGTCTGGCCCCCCAAGGGGAGAAGCAGAGATGGAGGGCATGTGAGGGGTCTTTCGCCTCTTCCTCCTGGCCTCTGGCTTCTAGAAGGTCTCCTTGAGGAGAGGTGGGTTCTTGGGGTCCCAGGGATGATTCACACACACACCCCCTTTCTATTTCTACCCTCACAATGACGTCTGCCTCCTGTAGTGTCTAGTGGGTCAAAACACAGGCTCGGGAGCCGGGCTGCCTGGGTTCTAGTCCTCCTTCGAGCCCTCATCAGCCACCTTGTACTAGCCCCTTTGTACCTCAGTTTCCTCAGTTGTAAGATGGAACTGGGCTCATACTTCTCCATAGGGCATCACGAGGGTTAGAAAAGTTGGTACAGGTAAAGTGCCCAGCACTGGATCAGAGTCGGTGTTGTAATTCTGGCAGCGTCTGGTGCAGCACGGCAACCTTGGCCGTCTGCACACGGCCCCTGGTCTCTGATGAGGCGGGATTGCTGTCCCCTCTGTGCAGATGGAGAAGCCGAGTCCTGAACGGGGGAGGGGACTTTTCCAAGGCTACACAGCTGGAGCTGGCAGAACCCCGGGCCTCGTGGAGCACGTCCTCGCTTACCCGCTGCGTCTTGATCCTATCCCTGCCCCTCACCAAACAGATAAGGGGCTCCCGCTGGCGGGGACCTTGACAGGTGTGTGTCCAGCGCGAGCCGGGCTGAGCTCGCCCCCTGGGCCTGCCTGCCCCCTTGGCGGGTGCCTCCGACCAGCCCACTCAGGACAGGGGCTATTTTTAGCATGTGGTGTTTGCTGGGCCCTGGGGGATATTTACAAAGGGTCAGTCTGCTGGTGTCCTTTGGTTTCTAACACTGGAAACAACAGCTCTCGGATGTGCAGCTGATTGGCTGAGAGCATGAGGCTTTGGCGAGCCTTTTCCCTTCTTTACAACATGTGGCCGTCTCTCCTTCCCGTCCGCCCTCTTGCCAAGCCCACAGCTTCTGTTCCTGGCTCCCCGCCTCCAAGATGGTGACAGCTTTCCCAGGTCTGGTGGGATGAGCAAATTGGGCAAAGTGTGGTTTCCTGGCCCTGGCCCGGCATCTGCCCTCCGCTAATAAACCTGCGGCTAACCTTCCATGGCCTCGTGCTCCGTGGGTTAGAGCACCGCGCCAATGAGGCCAAGGTCACGCTTTACCCCAACCAGGCTGGTATCGCAGGGAGGTGTGCTCTATCCCTTGGCTTCAGCCTGCCACCCTCACCTATGCAACAGGGACGGGGGTCAGGCCTGAGGAAGGCGGTGGGTCTGTGAGAGTGTGGACGTCTCTGTGCCCCCAGCGGGGGGAGGGCTGACTGAGCTGGTCTACCTGCCCATCAATGGGCAAGGCAGGGAACCAGGCACTTTTCTACATGACGGATGGCACGTATGTTGGTGGGAGAACCCTGGAGACCAAGAAAGTGCCAGGCGGGCAGGCACAAGGCCACCAAGTCAGTCTTCTGAATTGGCTGGGGTAGCCTCCGGAGAGGCGGTGGAGTGGCAGAGTGTGAGGGTTAAGAGAACAGACTGGGAGGTTCAAATCTCTGGTGGGATGCCTAGTAGCAGTGGAGTTAGGTAACGACTCTGTGCCTCAGTGTCCCCAGCTATAAAATGGAAATAGTCCTAGACTTCTGCATTGAGGATGAACTAAGCTAAGGCTTGGAAGCACTTAGCACAGTAAGTACTATGTAAGTGTTAGCTCTGGTCATCATTGTAGTATCTCAGTCCCCAACACCTGCTCCGTGGCCGCTGTACCCCTCAGCTCTGGCCTCCCTCGTAGCAAGTCAAACCGTCACTGGCCCCAAGGCTCTCGTACTGTTGAAGCCCAGGTCACAGACACGGCCCCACCCCACCCCCCGGGAGGCCAGGTGTAGGGGGCGGACAGGCCTCAGGTCTTGCCCTCACCCCTGCCAGGAAGAAGCCCAGTGTCCTGAGAACAATCTGGCATGGGGCAGGTGCCCTGCTCTGCTCCTGTGGCTCCTGCCCAGGAGGGCGCGGTCACTGAGCTCAGGTCTATAAATAAGGTATCTGGGAGGAACGGCTTTAATTTGCACTTTACCTATTGATGTTTACTTTGCTATTTCCAATATGGTAATTTAATTCTGCAGGGCGCCTGGCTGGGGTGGGGGGGGGAGGCACCTGGGGCGTGCGGTTACCTGACCGCACCACGAGTGACTCCAGCGTCCCTGTGCAGCTCTGGACACAGATGCCCCCGGGCTAGCCATGGTGTGTGGAGGCCCCAGGTGTGGACACGGTTGTGGAGGGGCTTGGCTGGACATCGAGACCCTTCTGCACCCAGACCCACAATTCTCCCTGCTCCGTTCGGCTCGTTCCCTTGACAACAATATGGCAGCCTCTCCCTTCCCCACTGCCTCCGCGTCTCTCCTTGCCTCTAGGCCGGGGCCTCTGTCTCTGAGGGGATGGCTACCGTCCTCCAGCCATCTGGAAGCTCTCTCCAGGCTTCTCTGATGGCCATTAGGCTCATTACGATACAGCCTTTCTTTAAGAGTTTTTCCTCCCAGTTGCTTGTCGTGTTTTAAATGTTTGTATTTTGTCTTTTCTGTAAGACTGTGAGCTCCCCAAAGGCAGGGCTGTGTCTCCCCTCAGACTGGGGCTCCCTGAGGGCAGAGAATGGGCTTTTCCCTCAGATCGGGGGTCTTCGAAGGTATAGGGCTATTTCTGTCCTTCAGCCTGGCCTCTCCAAGGGCAGAGGCTGAAGGGCTCTTATTTCATGTGTCTGCACCCTTTTCTTTCTTTCTTTCCTTCCCACAGTTCAGGGGCCTCCATCCCCAAGAGGGCTTTGGCACAGATGTACTCCCTCTGGTCAGGACTATCCATTAGGGCCAACAAGCATGCCCTCATCCTACTCCTCACTGAGAGGCCACACTGGCCAGTGGCACGCATTATGACTTTTCTGGGCCACAGGCACTTGTGTCTCTGTGAGCTCCTTCCTCCACAAAACCCAAAAACTATTTCTGATAACTGTATTGGAATAAAGACAAATGCATTCCGGTTATAGATGAAGACATTTTTTGATTTAAAAGATCCTCTTCTCCTATCATTTTATTTTATTTTTTTATTTAAAAATTTTTAACGTTTATTTATTTTTGAGACAGAGAGAGACAGAGCATGAACGGGGGAGGGGCAGAGAGAGAGGGAGACACAGAATCGGAAGCAGGCTCCGGGCTCCAAGCCATCAGCCCAGAGCCCGACGCGGGGCTCGAACTCACGGACCGCGAGATCGTGACCTGAGCTGAAGTCGGACGCTTAACCGACTGAGCCGCCCAGGCGCCCCTCTCCTTTCATTTTCAAATAAATTAAAACATTTTCACGGGCCCCCAAATGTCTGACGGGCTAGCTCTGTGCTCTGCGCGAGGGGAGGAGGCATCACGGACCAGGAGCTCAGCCATCCCTGGCTGGGACGCCTTGCCCATCCCTTCGCTCTCCCGAGCCTCACAAAGTCTCCACGAGTCAGGCAGGGCTAGAATTCCTACCCCACACCAACGGCATGGCCACAGCGGCGGCTGCTGGCCACAGCCACGGCAGGGACCCCGTCATCGGTGTGCTGCTCCGTGCCAGGCGCTGTGCTGAGCACGCGGTCACCTTAATCTTATCTAATCCTCACAGCCATCCTAGGAAGCAGGCACTGTGATTTTTTTCCCCCATTTCACAGATAAGGAAAATGAGGCTCAGGGGGAAGAAGTGACAGGTTCAAGGTCGCCCAGCCAGTCACTGACAGGGTGGGAACGAAGGATCCAGAGGTCCTGGCTTCAGAAAGTCTAGGCTCTTCCTCCCCAGCGGGGGTGAAGGGCCAGGCAAGGTGTAGGTCAGGGTCAGCCGCAGAGATCGGTTCCGATGTCTGCACGTGGTTCAGAAGGAAGGTTGGCAGGTACCCGCCCTAGAACTACCTGATTTCCTGTCGAGTCTCCTCTCTGGCTTCCAGCCCCGGGCACTTTCAGCACCGGGCCGGGGTCGTAGACTTGATTCCATGGTGGGGAGGGGGTACAGGGATGCCTGTACAGGGGACCCACCGGTCCCCCTGGGGGGTTGCTAGCTTTCAGGCCCTCGTCCCTCCCCTGCAAGCCATCTTGTCCCAGAAGCTGCCTGGAAGCTTCATCTGGGCTGGGAGCCGTGGAGCCAGGGGGTAGGGGCTAACCTTGTGTGTGGGGGTGAGCTCAGCGTGGGGATCGAGGCTGACAGAGCCCTGGTCCGGGTTGCAGTGGGAATGCTCAGGGCCCTGCCTGCAGCCTCCGCCCCAAGCTGGGACGCCCTCTCTTGCCCTGCTGGCCCATCTCCACATGGCGAGGGCTGTCTGTTTCTTTTCTCCTCTTTTCTCTTCCCTCTTCATTTTTGGCCTGACTTAAAAAAAAAAAAAATCCATCTCTCTTTTTTTTTTTTTTTTTTGCCAATCTCTCCTCCCCATTCTTGTCTTCACTCTGTTCCCCTCTCCCTGTTTCTCTGCACCCCTGCCATCTCCGTATCTCCTCTGTCTGTCCGGAGAGGCTTCTGCTGTCTGTCCTTCCTCTCGCTCTGTCCTCCTGTTTGTCTCCTGCTTCCTGTCTCCCAGGGCTTCTTCTTCTCCTGCACCAGCTGTCTCTCAGTCCTTCCCGGGCACTCTTTGTCTTTCTCTCCCTCCCGACAGGACAGTGCCTGGCCCAGCAGGGACAACACATCCCACAAGGCGCATTATCCAGCAAAGGTGATGAGACTGTGCTCGGAGGGGAAGCTTGTTAGGTGCCTGACCTTTTGGCTCTGCTGTGCGAGTTTGGGAGGGAGGGGAGACCCTGGAGCTGGCCCGGGTGTGGGTGCCCACCGTGGCCCTCCGGGAGGGGCTCTTCTCCCGAGCTGGCGAAAGGAAGCGGGAAAGGCCTTTTGTGCAGACTGGCTCTACTTGGCTTTCAAGCA
The DNA here is from genome assembly GCF_022079265.1 of Lynx rufus. Lineage (NCBI taxonomy): Eukaryota > Metazoa > Chordata > Mammalia > Carnivora > Felidae > Lynx > Lynx rufus. The sequence continues at coordinate 104,414,412 of NW_025814878.1, read as the reverse complement.
GCCTGTCTTTCTTCCAAAGCCAACCCTTTGATCCCTAGAGACATAAAAGGATCCATCTGCATTTGTGTTTCTTACAGGTAGTGGAGTGGGGGAGGGCCAGGGAGAGAAAGGGGGAGGGCAACAGACATCTGGGGGATGCTCAGAAGGGCCATTTCAGGGCTCTTGAGCCCTGCGTTAGAGACCCACCTCTGTGCCTTCTTGGCGGGAGACTTCTCTTTCAACGGGCATCTATAATAACCAAACGGGCAGTTTTCAAGATCAAATAAGATGATGTGTTGTAACAAAAAAAAAAACCCAGTAAAGGGACTTTGAGGGGTTTGGTGTGGCCAGGAGCAGAGCCACGCCCTCCTTAAGTGACCGCCATGGCTTTTTTATTTCTTTTTTAATTTTTAAACATTTTTTTTTTAGTGTTTATTTATTCTTGAGAGAGAGAGAGAGAGCAAGCAGGGGAGGGGCAGAGAGATTGGGAGACAAAGAATCCGAAGCAGGCTCCAGGCTCTGAGCTGTCAACACAGAGCCGGAGGCAGGGCTCAAACCCATGAACCACTAGAGAGCTCACGAACCACGAGATCATGACCTGGGCCAAAGTTGGACGCTTAACTGACGGAGCCACCCAGGCACGCCTGCCGTGGCTTACCTTCATGTCCTCAAGGTGACACCCCTCCTCCAGGAGTCTCCTAGGGTAGCCCCGGTCCCCAGGGTTTCTCAGCCACCGAACCCCTTCAGTGCTAGACGCCTCGCTCACCCTCCATATCAGAGTTGATGCTGGTCATTTCCATCTCTAGCACACACACCAGAGGGTGAAAAAGGGCAGGGCCACACCTTCACTCTCCCTTATGGCGTCAGAGCCTGACCCGAGTGGGATGCCCGGGTCATAACAATGCTCCCCTTGTGGTGACGAGGAGCCTCTGATTTTCACTGGATCCTTGACCTGCCCAGCGAAGAAGGCAAGGCATGGATCAGCGCCCTCATTTTAAAAGCAAAGAAACAGGTTCAAAGCGGTCAAGTAACTTGCACGAGGTCAGTTAGCAAGTGGGATTGGTAAGAAACCCAGAGCCTGTCTGTCATTCACGTTTTATAAATGGGGAAACTGAGGCGGAGTCCAGATGAAAACCTAAGCTTCCAGGCCTAGGGAACCATAATGTCTGGACCACCCTCCTGACTTCCACGTGGCAGACACATATCAGGAGACACCAGGCTTTCAGAGAGGGTTCGGAAGTTCCACCAGGGCTGTGCCAGGGGGGCCGGCCAGGTGACTCACTGGGTTAGAGCTCAATGATATGGGGATCCCAGATGTGCCCATGTGACCCTGCCTGGAGGGTAGGCCACTGGTCCTGTTCACTGTGGACATGGGGTTGGGAGATGGGCCGGAGGAGGACGCCCCTGTCCGTTTTTCTCCCTCCTCTGCATGCCACGCCGAGTACAAGTCTCTGCCTCTGGCTGCCAGGAGGGGAGAGCTTCCCACAGACCACCCCAGCCCAACCCCACCTTCCCTTCAGACAATGAACAATGTCTCACCTGTGGTCTGAGGACTCACTGCAATGTGTAGACCTCTCTGCAGCCACCTTGGCTCTCCGGACCTGCAAATCCTAACACAGAATCCTCCAGAGTCCTTGATCTAGGACTCCCTCTCTCCCTCCCGGCCTCCCTCTCTCAGCCCCAGGACTTCAGGATTAGTGCCCCTGCTGGGGTTCCATGTTGTTTCTACAATATATGCCACTTTATCATGCCTTGACCCATTTCCCCATTTTATTAATGAGGGATGCCGGTTCCTGAAATGATCAGGGTTTCCAGTGTTGCTGTGCTGATAAAATGCTAGCTAAGGGCAGAAATCTTTGAGTTAGAAGCTGTTGGTGACTGAATCAAGGAACTGGTAGGATTTCCAGGTCAATGCTTGCAGTATGAGAAAGAGCTTAGGGGTGGTCCTTCCTATCATCACAGTCTCTGTCTCCCTAGGTTTTGGGCCCCCATGCTGGGGACACTTAGAGTGATCCTGGAGCTCCAGACACACACACACACACACACACACACACACACACACACACTGTCACACAGGCACACACACATGCACATACACTCATGTTAGCGCACACGCCCCAGAAGAACCAGCAGATTGGGCCTGGGATGACTGGGCTTGTCACCCTGGTCCCTCAGGCTCAGTTCGTCCCCTGGCTCCAGGCGTTGCGATTTCTCACTTGGGGCTGTTCACGTTAAACCCGTCCCATAAACTGTGAGCTGGGCCATGTGCAGGGACCAACCATCTAGTGAGGAGACAAGACCTGTGGACTGAAATCCCAGCCCAAGCTGTGCAGGATGCGTGCTGCGGGTAGGGCAAGGTCCAGGACGCGTGCTGCGGGTGGGGGCTGTGTGGAAGGCACATCACATTGGGATAGTCTCTGGTGTGGTCGGTATGTTCAGGTACTTTGTTGCCATGATAACTCTAAGCTCTGAGGGACTGGCAAGGAGTTCCAGGCTTCCAGCAGCTGACTGTTTTCAAGTCTCATGCGTGTTGCTTAAATTACACTTGTAGGATTTGTTTTTGCTGGCAGATTTACCTCCCTGATTAGATTTGGCTCCAGCTAGTGTTAGAATTAGTGTTCGTTCCTTAGGAAGCTACTCCAACAGGTGGAAGGACCTCAGATGTGTGCCTGGAGCTAGGAGAAGCTGACCTGAGAGGCAGTGACAGTCACAGGTGATCCTTGAGCTGGACCATCCATCTGAGTAACAGAATTCACAGCCCCTGGCAGGTCCCGGGAAGATGTTAGATAATGCGGGCAGGTCTGATCTCCAGCCTGGGATGGGGAATACAGCTTATTGATTCAAAAGCTGGTCTTGTCTAATTCTTTTATTTCACAGGCATAGACGTTGACATCTGGGGTAGAAAGTGACCTTCCCCAATCCCACCGCTAACAGAAGAGCCGGGAGTCCAATGCACAAATCCTGTGGCTGCCACGTGGATCTTCTTCCTTCAAGTAAGTGCGAGCAGCAAGGAGGGGTGGCGGAAACAAGAAAGAAGGGGTGTGGGTGAGGATGAGACTACTTTGGCCACCTCCTTCCCGGCTTGTCTTGGCTCCTCCCTGGGCCTCAGTTGCCTTATCCATAAAATGGAACACATAGCCTCCATGAGCTCCAAGGTTCCATGATGCACCAGACCAGAACATTCCTCCCTGGCCACTGAGGCCTCAAGAGATGGGATGAAGCCAGAGGAAAGCAACAGAAAGCCATAACTCCAAGTCCAAGAGGCGCCTGGTCCAGGGGAGGGGGGCAGCCAGAATGCAGCAAAGTAAGTGCTGTGCCCTCCACCCCGGCTATTTTTACCCTAGAACACTGGACTGCAAAAAGCCTGGCTAAAAATACCAGCAGCCCAAGCTCTGAGCATCTTCTCCCTAGAGAGGTGACGTGGGGGCTGGCAAGGAGCAGTCTGTGGGGACCGGCAGTTCCAAAGACATCCATCCTTCTCCTTCCCAGGGCTGGGGTGCTGGGGGTGACTGGGAAGGAGACCCTTCCTATCAGAGGACCTTTCCTTCTAGATAGCCCAAGAATAGGTTTGGTTTTTGTCAATTTCGACAACTCCAGCCAGCCCTGTCTACACACATATTTATTTTGCCCCCAACATAATCAGAATCCGCTACAATTTTGTGTTCTGTTCTTTTTCACTTATTCTTTCATAACTGTTTTATGTTGCTCTGTGCTCTTAATAGCTCTCATTCTTAATGGCTGCATAATATTCCGTCTGGGGGACCTTTCTATTCCCTGATCATCGGGCAATTTGGCGGCTTCCGGTTTTCCATCATTATAAATAAAGTTGCTTTGGACATCTTTGTGCGTGCGGCTTTTTTCTTCTCATTAATTATTTCTATAAGAGAAGTGCCCAGGTCAGCGGGCAAGACCGCCTTTTGTGCTGTTTGATGTGGCTTGCCAAACTGCTTCCCAAAAGTAAATGAAGGAGGTCTAATGTAAGGATGCAATTCCACGTTGGAAGCCAAGTACAGTCAGGCTTCAGCGAAACTGAAGCTGAGAGCCAACAGGAGTCCCAGCTGCTGCCTACAGCTCCCGGGGCTTGCCTGTCCCCACCTCTCTGCTTTCCTTGTTCCAGATCTTTCCTTCTCCAGCCAACTTTTTTTTTTTTTTTAACCTGGCGGAGCTAGCCACTCTGAGCACATATCATTTTGTAAGTAACTGTACACATGTTCTGAGGGCTTACTTTGTCCCAGGCACTGAACCAATCATCTGTATTGATTATCTTAATTTTCACAACCACCCTTTGGTGTAGGGATTATAATAATCCCCATTTTACAGATGAAGAAACTGAAGCATGGCAAAACTAAACAACTTGCTCAAAGATGCATTCAGTAACTGGTGTGAGCAGGCCCCGCCTCACTGGCCTATCTCACTTCAAAAAGGTACTCAGGGGGCACCTGGATGGCTCAGTTGGTTAAGCATCTGACTTTGGCTCAGGTCACGATGTCATGGTTCCTGAGTTCGAGCCCTGCATCGGGCTCTGTGCTGACAGCTCGGAGCCTGGAGCCTGCTTGGGATTCTGTGTCTCCCTCTCGCTCTGCCCCACCCCTGTTTGTGTTCTCTCTCTCTCTCTCTTTCTCTGTCTCTCTTAAACATGAATAAACGTTAAAAAAAATTTTTTTAATGTACTGAAGACAGTGATACCAGTCTCCCTGGGAACATAGAGGCCACAAATCAACCACCAACAGCCTAGTATTTCTGTGTCTCTGAGTTATAATTCTAAAAAGGAAGAATCTGATTGGCTTAGCCCAACCTATGGATTGGAACCCTGTAAGTCAAGGTCCAATCCCCTGTGATGGCGGCGGGGTCAGGCAGGAGATGCTGAAGAGTAAACTGGGCCATGAGAGCAGGTGGACAGACGATTCTGACGTCCCACCGTTAGACTTTGTTAAAAACTATTAAAAAATGGGGCGCCTGGGTGGCTCAGTCGGTTAAGCGTCCGACTTCGGCTCAGGTCATGATCTCACGGTCCGTGAGTTCGAGCCCCGCGTCGGGCTCTGTGCTGACAGCTCAGAGCCTGGAACCTGCTTCGGATTCTGTGTCTCCCTCTCTCTCTGCCCCTCCCCTGCTCGGGCTCTGTCTCTCTCTGTCTCAAAAAAAAAAAAAAATTAAAAAAAAAGGAATGTAATTGGTGTAAATGCTAACTTGTTTGCATTTGCCTTTCACTGGTTATTTATAAGGCTGAACATGTTTCCATATGTTCCTTTCCTTCTATGTGTGCGTCCACACCGTTCTATCCTGGTCATGCTTCATTCTTACAGATACGAATGCCACACAGAGCAACCATGTGCCCAGAGGGTTGCAGGAGGAGTGAGGATGCTTTCTTACTAAATGACTCTTCCTTTGTCCAGAAGGCCTAGTGAGCTGGGCCGGCTTCCTAATCAGTGTTCCTGAGAAACCACCTTCTCCCTCCCCACCTGGCCTGTTACTTGAACTAGACGATCTTTAACAGGCACCTGTCCAGCCAGGAGGCTCTCTGCATTCGCCCTCTCCTTTCTGGCACCTTCTCCTGAACGAATTGACTTCCGGAAGTTTTCAGGGGCTCAACCAATTTGCTGCTCGTACTGCGGGACTTGTCCTGGCGTTGCATCTTACATCGGCTTTTACTGGGCTTTTGCCTTGCCCCGATTCTGGGCTATGTGCACACTTTTGCTTCCAAGCCCCAGGGAAAGAGTTTCTGTATCTGCACCACTGTACTCGTCAAATGTGCCATCGTACTTACAAGATGCTAAGGGTCCTCTCCCGCTCTCTGTCCTCAGACCCTGTGGGTGACAAAGTGCCCAGGGCTGTGGCTCTGAAGCAAGGGGGGGCTAGGCCTGGGAGGTGGCATGCCACGAAGAAAACTACGCAGCTGACACAGCCAGTGAGGGCTCCAGGCCTAGAGAGAGTCAAACGGCTAGGTTGCTGCGGTTTTGAGGCAGGAGAAGCCCCTGGGGGCGGGGAGAGTGGGCAATTCTCAGATCAGCCTTAATCAGCAGCTAGACGAACTGCTCTTGCTAGCTGTTTACAACTGTGGGCTAGCTGGGGCGGTGGCGTCACGAGAGTTACTCTCTGACGCCAGTGATTCAGGTTTACTTGTGGGATCCCACCTGTGACCATGGCCCTGCAGCCCGGAGCTCCATCCCGGCCCTTTGGAGCCAGCTCTGGGCTCGGGGCTGTGGTGGACAGTCCGTGGAGTCCTCTTTGGAACTGTGAGTGGTCCCTCAGTGGACCCTCCTCTGCCATGCCTTGGAGATGTCCAGAAGCCGCCCGTGGGCAGTGAAGCTGACAGAACCAACAGGAACCGGGGCTCCCAAGAGGTCAGATGGCTCCCGATTGTGCAAAGCCCAGGCCGCCGATCACCCACGGGCCACCCTTCTCCTTCTATCATGAGCCATAGTTCAGGATCATTTAAACAAAAAAAAAAAAAGTTTTAAAAAAATGTTTACTTATTTTTGAGAGAGAGGAGGGGGAGGGGCAGAGAGAGAGGGAGACCCAGAATCCAAAGCAGGCTCCAGGCTCCGAGCTGTCAGCACAGAGCACCATGCGGGGCTTGAACTCATGAACTGCGAGATTATGACCTGAGCTGAAGTCAGACGCTTAACCGACTGAGACACCCAGGCACTCCTGGGTCATTTTTAAAATCTCTGCTTCTGATGTCAGGAATATGGTCCCTTCTAATTCACAAGACTGGTAGATAGAACGTCCTGGGGCTGGTCATTTGTTTCTTATGGTTGACATCGTCAATTATTCCTTTATACCTGTTCCCTCTTTTAGTTGAGTACAAAGCTCTCCACCAAAGGCTACATTTTCCTGCTACCCTTGCAGTTTAGATATGACTTACGACTAGGTCCGGGCCAATGAGATGGCAAGGAAGGAGCACTCTCTTTCATCTTTCCATTTACCCCTGGTTGGAATGCAAATGTGATGGCAGGAACTGGAGCACTCATTTTGGACCACATGAAGAAAGCTGAGCATTGGGGAAGGCAGAACAACAAGATGGAAGGAAGCTGTGCACCTGAGACGATTAAGCCACCAATCACCCATGGACTACCTAGTTGGATGTTTATGTGCCGGACAGATCAACTTTTATTCTTCTTTTTTTAGTGTTTATTTATTTTTGAGAGAGAGGGTGAGACAGAACATGAGTGGGGGAGGACCAGAGAGAGAGGGAGGGAGACACAGAATCGAAAGCAAGCTCCAGGCTCTGAGCTGTCAGCACAGAGCCCGACACAGGGCTCGAACTCATGAACCTCGAGAACATGACCTGAGCTGAAGTCGGACCCTGAACCGACTGAGCCACCCGGTGCCCCAGATCAACTTTTATTCTATTTAAGCCTGTGTACTTGGGGGTTTCTTTGTCCCAGCAGCTGAATGTATATACTCACTATTGTCGTCCCTTAGTGGAATGGCCACATCTGGATGTGTCTGGTCACTGGTGAGGCTGGGGACCCCACATTTTAGTAGACTATTATTTTGGTGGTCTCCAAGAGTATTCACACCCTTATGTGATCTCTGCTCACAATGACTCTAGACTTGGCCATGTGACTTGCTTTGGCCAACAGGACTTTAGCAAGTGTGATATAAGCAAAGACTTGGGAAGCACTTGCATAGCGGGACTTGTCTTCTTGGAATACTAACTCTTGAGAGGTTCCTTCTCCAAGCCCAGCTACCCATCTTGAGAAGCCCAACATAGCCACAAGGAAAGGCCACATGGAGGAGACCTGAGGTGCCGCCCTCAGCCCCAGCTGATCCTGCACCAATTTGTCAGCCTGTGAGTGAGGCCACTCTGTAACAGTCTGAAGCATGGAGCAGAAATGAGATGTCTCTGGGGCGCCTGGGTGGCTTAGTTGGTTAAGTGTCTGACTCTTGATTTTGGCTCAGGTAACGATCTCACAGTTTGTGGGACTGAGCCCCACGTTGGGCTCTGCATTGACCGTGTGGAGCTGCTTGGGATTCTCTCTCTCTCTCTGCCCCTCCTCCACTCGTGTGCACACTCTCTCTCCCTCAAAATATATAAATAAACATTGAGAGAAAGAAAGAAAGAAAGAAAGAAAGAAAGAAAGAAAGAAAGAAAGACATGAGCTGTCCCTGCCATACCCTGTCCAAACTGCGCAATTGGGATCAAATAAATAATTGCTGTCTTAGGCCATTAACTTTTGGGGTAGCTTGTTACACAGCACTAGGTGACGGAAACACGTATGGATGGCCCAGGGCCCTCTGTACTGTCTGAAAAACTAAATCAACCATGCTTCCCTCTATACCCAAATGCCAAATGTGTCTTCCTTACACCTTGAAAGTAAAAACACGACATGGGGAATTGCTGCTGCTCTGGAAATACGTAAGTGTGGCTCTTTTTCCCTCCAGAAGGCCACGCTTTTCCCTCACCCCCGGCCAGATGTGTAGCCTCTGCCTTCTTGATTGGATTTGTAGCTTCTTCAATGGGGATGGGTTCCATGGACCATCCCTGCTTCCTCATACTGACGTGCCACATCTCTTATAGAAGAACTGGGCCGTATTTGGCAGCTAAAGGCTGCTTATATCAACCACGGCCTTGCTAGTGCCCACCTGAGGAAGTGCTGGAGGAACAAATGAACGAACGAAGAAATGAATGAATTGTTACAAAAGGTAATTTATCTGGATTACACAAAGAGGTCAAGGTGAGAGGTATAGAAGGGTCTCCAGGAAGGGCAGGGTCACCAGAGAGTCTAGGTCTAATGAAAGATTGCTTTGGAAACATGTTAACCCTCTTAACATATAATTATAGTAGCTCACATTACTGAGTTCTTCCCATGTGCCAGGCACTGTGCAAAATGCCTTCTGTAAGTTATTGCATTAATCATCTCAACAGCCCTGGAAGGTAAGCATCGTACCTTTCATCTCGTTTTATAGATGAGGAAATCGAGGCCCAGAGAGGTTAGGTAACCTGCCCAAGTGGCGATGGGAGGACTTGAACTCAGACAGTCTGGCACCAGCCCCCAAGGGCATAGCCCCCGCACTCTGCCAAACAATAGGACTCCCATCTTCCACCCTTGGAGAAAAGGCCAGGGCCTTCTGGAATGCTTTAGGCCACAAGCGCCAGCCCTGAGTCTACGAAGTGCTCCTGGGGACCTCGGAAAGCCCAGGTCAGAAGGGAAGAGGAAGGAAAAGGGAGGTGGGTCTGGGGTCCGTGTGCCATGCAGCAGGGACACTGGCCCTGGGCCCGGAGATGGTGCTACCCGCCCTGCCCCAGCACCTTACGGGCTGCTCCCACTCACTCCTCAGAAATGAGTCTGGCCCATTCACACGTGTCCCTAATGCCAGGTTCCAAGAAAGCCACCTAAATACCTGGTATTTGAGATGTAAAGAGACCGGCTCCCTGTACTTAGCGCTTCGCTAACTTTTCCAATTATAGCGCCCTATTTTCCAAAGTCTAAAATGGACATATGTTATAACTGTCTTGGGCCCCAAGGTTTCAGAAACACCCTTAAGGCTCCTGAAATACAATCGTATATTTTAGACTAATTCCTAAAGGGCCAAGTGGGGTTATCTTTAACATCTGCCAGCAGTCACACAGACCTGGTCTTTGTTTGCAAATGAACCTGGGGCCTGGGCACATGGCAGCCGCAGGTGGAACTAGCTTTATGCTGGGCTGCATGGGAAGACGTGAAGAAAGTTGATCCCAGGCTAGGTTGCAGTTGGGGGTTGAGGGGGAGACATAGCCCTGCCCTCGTCTGAGCAGGAGGCACAGCCCTGTCCTCAGGAAACCCCAGTCTGAAGTGGGGAGGCATAGCTCTGCCTCAGGGAGCCCAGTCTGAGGGAGGAGACACAGCCCTGTCCTCAGGGAGCCCCAGTTTGAGGGGAAGCCCCCAGGCTGAAGGAGGAGGCAGGATTGTACAAAAACCCAGCAGAGGACATTGGAGTGGCTGTTGTCATGGGTGGGCAGGTGGCAGAGGAGGCAGGCAGGAAGGCTGTCTGGTGTCCCCAAGAGCCTGGAGGCAAGCAGATTAGGTACAAGGGGGCAGTGGAGCTGAACTTTAATCGCTCCCCGGAGCCCGGGTGGCTTCATACTTGCCAACCGGGGCATTTTCTGGTCAATCCCGATTGCCGTTATTAAACATTGATTATGCAAGGGAGATGGGCTTTTCTGGTCCCAGCGTTTGGCCAGTGGACTTGGTGAGTAAATGAACTAGAACTAATCCTGTAGCTAAATACCGAGCGCCTCAGAAAAGTAAATGCCTCACTTGCCTAATAGCTTCCCAGGGAGGAGAGAGATCTAAAGTACCAGCCCTGGGCACCTGGGTGGCTCAGTCGGTTGAGCGCCCAACTTCGGCTCAGGTCATGGTCTCGTGGTTCGTGGGTTCAAGCCCCGCATCGGGCTCTGTGCTGACAGCTCAGAGCCTGAAGCCTGCTTCGGATTCTGTGTCTCCTCCTCTCTCTGCCCCTCCCATGCTCATGCGCTGTCTCTCTCTGTGTCTCAGTAATAAATAAACATTAAAAAAAAAGTACCAGCCCTCAGACTGCCCCTTTTCCCGGGGTGGGAAAGCAGTTAGCTGGGCAGCCAGGTCTCATGACGACTTTGTGAACAGACAGGGCAGAGGTGACCCTGGAGCTTGTTAGCCTTTAATTTGTAAGATATCACCTCAGGAGTTGGGAGGGCCATCCCTTCTCCCCAGAGGTGGCCTGGAAGAGGAGGAAAAGGACAAAGTTTCCACCCTGACTGGAGACACAGCCCTGCCTCAGGGAGCCCCAGTCTGAGGAGAGAGATACAGCCTTGCCTCAGAGAGTCCCAGTCTGAGGAGGGAGACACAGCTCTGACCTCAGGGAGCCCCAGTCTGAGGAGAGAGATACAGCCCTGTCCTTGGGGAGCTCTAATCTGAAGGAGGAGGAGACACAGCCCAGAGACTCAAAACAGAGAAACACCAAATAGGCTGGGCCTATGGGAAACAGGGTCTATCCTTCCCCATCCACTTCATTACTTGTCCAGAGAAGCCCAAGGGCTCCTCAGCTAGCCATCTGGAGGGAGCCATTCTGAGTGTGGACAGAGACCAGCATGGGGTGGGTGCTCTACCGTTGCCTGGAGCCTCTTGCTAGGCAGTGCCAGCCCCTTACCTCACGTGAGTCTTACAGGCCATGCCCAGAGTGGGTGCCTACAGGGTCAGCAAAGTGTCTTTACAGTACTAGCCAGGCCATTCCCCCTCCCCCCACCCCAACCCCGGGTAAAGGAGCTTTACTGACCCTCTTAGTGGGAGAAAGACCAGGAAAGGGGCTTATTTGGGTCTGGAAAGGTCTCCTTGACAGACTGGGAGCTTTAGTCCTAGGAGAGAATGTAAACTCTACAAGGGCAAGGATTTGGATTTATCTTGTACACTGTTTCACTCCCCTCCCGCCCCCGGGCCTGGCACATGGTAGGTGCTCGATAAATAACTGCTGAATTAATTAGAATCCATTTTCCCTTTCAACACTAACTTAGAGCTCATCTCCTATCAAGAAAATCTCCATGATAAAACTTTCCCCAGTTGAGTGACAACTGCTTTATTGCAGGGAATACCAAATTCACTTGCAAACATAGTTAATTGAATTCCAACACTGTCTATTTTGAAAGGGGAAAACGATGAATTTAGACTATTGTTACTGCTGCGTTGCAAGCCCTATGCTTGTTGATCTACAGACAGTATATCACTTAATCCTCTGAAGGAAGGCCCTGGTTTACAAACAAGAATGGGGTTTGGGAAGTTTGCATAGCACAGCTGAATTTACACCTCCAGGAAATTGTAGAGCCAAGACTTGAAGCCACTCTTGACTCAACTCATCCCCTGAACTTTTTTGTCTGAATCCCATGGAATTATTTATTTCCAATTAGTTTTGTGATCCCAGAGGTCATTCCACGAGGATCTGGTTAGCTCCTGTGTGTGCCCAGCCCTGGAGAGCGTGCCTGAGAAGTTCCGGTCCCCGCAGCCACCAGGCCAAGGGACAGCAGAGCACTGAGCCTTGTGACAATTGACCCAGTCTCCCCATGGCTGTGGTTTCCAGCAAACGCTGGGTCTGCCAGCCCTGACTTAGTGACACCTGTCATGCAGACCAACAAAGGATTATCCTCCAAAGCCGAGCGCATGCTGGTCTTGGGGGTTCTTCCCGGAAAGTTACCCCCAACCCCTCCCGCACTGCTGGTGAACTTGGGGGTGGGGAGTTCATTCTCCCACCTTGTTCTTTTTGGGAGTCTTGTGTGGCAGAGCTGAAGGGACTCATCCTGGAGGCTGCCTGTCTCTGAACCCTTTGTATGTGCTGAAACATTGTGATCGGTCTCACGTTACTGCATGTGTTTGTAAACGTCTCATCTCCCCATTATTATTCACTCCTAGTATGCACCAGGCACCCGCCATAAATTATTTCTACTCTCCATGAAAACTCTACCATTACTACCCCCCTTCTGTGCATGGGAGAGCTAAGGCTTGGAGCTTGGAGAGGTCATACATCCTGCCCAAGGTCACTTAAACTTGTAAATGTCAGAATCAAGATTGGAATCCAGAGCTGTCAGCTCCAGAAAAGTTCCCAAACTAGCCTTTTCCGAAGCTAGCTGTTTATCAAGATTTGCTGAGAAGCTTTTTACAAGTACGTCTTCTTTACAACAAAGTCATAAAGAAGTATGAGGCAGTTCTCTACGTATCAATATGGTGTTATGTGTGCCTAGGACATCTCCAGAGAGAAGGCAGATAGTCAGCCATTGCTGACTGGGGGACAGTCCCCTGGAAGGAACACAGGAAGGAGACTTGCTTGTCACTGTATTCTCTTCAGTACTGGTTGATTCTTCCTCCCTCTCCTTCCTTCCCCTCCTCCCTCCCCATTTCCCTTCCTTCCTTCCTTCTTCCCTCCCTCCCTTTCCTTCCTTCCTCCCACCCTCCCTCCTTCCTTCCATCCTTCCATTCTCCCTTCTTCTCTCCCTCCTTTCCTTCCTTCCTTCCTTCCTCTCCTTCCTTCCTCCCTCCCTCCCTTTCCTTCTTCCTTCTTTCCTTCCTTCCTTCCTCCCTCCCTTCCTTCCTTCCTCCCTTCCCTCCCTCCTTTCCTTCCTTCCTCCTCCCTCCCTCCCTCTCCTTCTTTCCTTCCTTCCTTCCTCCCTTCCTTCCTTCCTTCCTCCCTTCCCTCCCTCCTTTCCTTCCTTCCTCCCTTCCTTCCTTCCTTCCTCTCCTTCCTTCCTTCCTCCCTCCCTCTACTTCCTTCCTCCCTCCCTCCCTCCCTCCCTCTCCTTCCTTCCTTCCTTCCTTCCTCCCTCTCCTTCCTTCCTTCCTTCCTTCCTTCCTTCCTTCCTTCCTCTATTCTTTTCACTTTTTCAAAAATACATGAAAATAATTTTTAAATCAAACAAAACTATAGATTCCAAGGCCCCATTGCTCGACTTCCTATAAATCAGTATCTCCAAGGGTTGGGTCTTGGGAAGCTGTATTTTCAAAAGCACCCTAGAGGTGCCTGGGTGGCTCAGTCTGTTAAGCATCTGACTTCCGCTCAGGTCATGATCTCACAGTTTGTGAGTTCAAGCCCTGCGTCAGGCTCTCTGCTATCAGCCCAGATGTCTGTGCTATCAGCACATCGATGTCTCCCTAAGGACATTTTCCAGCCAGATATCATGAGCCCCAGACCTGCCAATCAGCCAACACCACCCGAGGATGCAACCCTGTGTCCTGTGACCCTGCTAAAGGTCAGAGGTCACACCTGCTTTCGCACCTTGCCACCACACACACCTGAGCCTGCCCTCGGCCTCCATGGTCAGCCAAGTCTATACAAACAGTGGCTTCTTCACCACACTCTTCTGCTCCTTGGCTTTTTCCCTTCCAGTCTATCTCGGAGATCTGTTAGCATTCCTCAGCAGTGCGTGGAGAATGGCACAGCATTTCCCTGGGAGTGGTGTGAACGTGAGCTATTCTGGAGCCAGATATCCTGGGTTCAAAGCCCAGCTCTTCCGCATTTAGCTGTGTGACCTGGGGCAAGCTCTTAATCTCTATGATGTGAGGATGGGAGGAGTTGAGACCTGTAGGGCTGTCAGGTATTGTCCCGGCACAAAGCAGGGACAGAGCGATGATGATCGCGAGTGTTCTCATGATCGCTCCTACCGTTCGAGTCTCAGAGGGAAGGCTAAGGAGGGCTCGTAAGCAGCGCCCAGGCTCGGCAGTTAGACAGCTTGGCATCCAGTCCCCACTCTGCATCTTTCCAGCTCTCTTATTAGCCTCTCAGAACCTCCTTTTCTTTACCTGTAAAACGGGGGTGACTCCTGGCTCACAAGAAAGTCCACGAGGTTGTCTGGGGCCAAGCCAACACGCAACAGACATTTACAGATTGAACAACGGAATGAAAGTGGGGCCGAAGGGAGGCCGGCGGGTAGAGCTGCGCGGCTTCCGCCTCTGCCTTGGCCGCTGGCGAGGGTCTACTGGCACATCTGGCAGGGGGCACAGGGGTTCTGGCTGGTCCTGGCCCTCCTCCTCCAGGCTGCCCAGGGTAATCACAGCGTGAGGAAGACCCTAGACTATCCAGGTATTCATTAGGGCTGGGAAGTGGGCCTGCCGCCCAGGCCAGGCATGCGCTGGTCCCCGCCATCAGCACACCCCTCCCACGGAGAAGCAGGCCCTCAGGAGGCTGAACACAACCTGAAGCCACGTCCTTCACATCCAGGAGAAAACACGGCCGCCAGGGCTGGGGAGTCTCCTTGGCCAGGTGGTGGGCGAGGGCTCTGGGATTCAAGAACCCCTGGATTTGGCCTAGGGGGGAACAGAACAAGCGAAGTATTGGCTGTGTGCTTCTGGCCATGGGCCCTGCTCCCAGGCCTCGGAACAGCTGCCTCCATGCCTCCGGGGCGCCTCCTTGTGAGGCCTGGCCAGCCCCTTGGGGCCCTCCAATCCCTCTAGGTACTCCGTCAGCCCGTCTGCTTTGCTCTCCTGAAAAGCTCTCTTGAAGCCAGAGGAGCAAGTGCTGGGCCTCCCTGAGCCCGCTGCCCACGGGCTAGTTCTGCAGGCCCAGAGATAGGTGCCCAACTTCAGGCACAATTACCTCGTTTGTGCCTGTTTTTCTGTCCAAGTTCCCCTGAATAGACCGAAAATCCTGTGAGGGCAGATGGGCGAGCTCTGACTCATTACCATCCCTAGGGATTAAGCGGGCGAAGCTCCAACGCAACTGCCGTTATTATCAATATCCCCAAAAGTCAAGGACAAAACAGTAGCTAAATTAATTAAGCACATACAGTGGGTGAGGCACCGTGCTAAGCACTTCACGGCTATTAACTCATTTAATCCTCAAGACAACGCTGAGAAACCATCATGTACAGAGGGGAAACTGAGGCACGGAGCCGTAGATTGACTTGTCTCAATCTGCTGTCACGCAACTGGGAGGTTGACGGGATTCAAACTCCAGTGCCCTGGATCCGGAACCCACTTTCTATAGCACAGCGTAAGTACTCAGTGGGCATTTGCGGAGTAACTGAGGGACAGGCGTGCAGGCACGCGGTGGGGAGAGGCCAAGGGGGCCAGGCCTGGCTTTCTGGGCTGATCTGGGGCTGACATCAGCAGCTTGGTATCTGAAGGCCTCTTGGCCCTGGCTCCTCCTTGCCCCAGCACTGACCCGGGACCTGCACAGGTGACACAAACAGGACTCAGTCGCTAGGGTGCTGGTAGGGATGCTCTGCTTGGTAACCCTTGCCCCCATGGGAACCTGGCCTCTCCCTGCCATGTCCATCAGAGTCACACAGTGTGGCCCGGCTGCCCGCTGCTCCCAAGGCCCGGGGCCAAGTATATGGCCTCTTTCCCCACCCTGCCTCTCCAGGCCTTCTAGAATATTTAGTGGTTGAGAGCACGAACTCCGGAGATCCCGGCTGTTTATGTGGCCTTGGGCATGCTACTGTGCCTCGCTTCTTCATCGTTAAAGTGGAAATCAAAACAGATTATCGTCAGGGTGGGTGTGAGGGATTAAATGAGTTACGACACGTAGAGGGCTTAGAACAGTGGTACATCTCACGCAGCATAGAAGTTCTTGTGAGTATTCCTGCCTCTCCTCTTACCCGTGTATTTGGATTGATAGCTAGATAGGCAGTGAAAGGGAGGGGAGAGGTCAGCAGAGCGGCCAAAGTAATACTGGCCCGCGGTCAGCATCAATGAAAAACCAGAGAGGAGCTGCCAGGACACCCCTTCCTGAAAGTCAACCTCAGTCGGGGGCGGGGGTTGGGAGAGACCCCACCGCCCGCAACCCTGGCCCTGGAGACTCCATGCTGGCGTTGTCTTACCCTCTCCTGAGACTGATCACCAGCACCACCCCGTTCAATACTAGAGCTCAGTTACCCCTGACCGCAGGCCCAGGCTTCTACTTGGTGTATTGCAAAGGATTTTGAAAAGTCTTTATCCAAGTTGTTTATGAGTCACGTAAGAGTCACTCAGCTCTCTAAGGTTCCATAAGGTACAGACAACTGTCTCACTCAGCCGAGGTGGCCCTGACAGGTTCTTCTGGTGCCTCTAGCCCCACCGCGTATGTGCAGCCTTCCCTTTCTCCCCTCCCCCCCCCCACCCATAAGCCCCATGTCATTCTGGTTAGAGGAGAATGGACCGTGACCTTGTAAAAGCATGGACATCCAGGGTTGAGCCGTTTAACAAACTGCGATTTTTTTTTTTTGTAATCTTTGCATAACATTTTATTCTTCCTGGAATTGACGATGGTCCTTTCTGTTGTTTGCTTAATTTCCTATATATGTAGAAGGAATTCAGCGGCTTCTCGCTTTATAGCAACAACTGTTGAGCACTTCCTATGTGGCAGGCACGCTAAGTACTTTCCATGTACGAACCAGTCCTTACTATAGCCCTCGGAGGTGTGCCCCATTAGGATCTCGTCTTACAGAGGAAGAAATTGAGGTGCAGAGAGGTGAAGGGATTTGCCCGCAATCCCAGAGCAAGTAAGTGGCAGATTTGAACCCTGGCTCTTACCACTGCAGGGTCTGTGCCCACCTGGCCCCTCCTGGCACCGGGGAGCATATCTGCATGCCAGTCTCCTCCAGGCCCTTGTCCTCTTGCTGTTTTCTGTCCCTACAGCCAGACTGTCAGCTAGGTGAGGGCAGGCCCCGTGTCCTGCTCTTCTGCAATCCTAAAAGCAGGGCTCACCCAGCAGATCTTCCTCTGCTTGCCAGGACAAGCCTGCCCTCCGGCTGCCTACCTGTTCACCTGTTCTGCCCCAGGCCTTACAGGTGGGAGGCAGGACAGGAGCGCGGCTGGTGTGGTCACAGCTGGGCCTACAGAGGCTCAGAAAGGCCAAAAAAGTGTCTCAAGGCCTCAGCGCCAGGTTCCTCGGGTCTGGACCCCCTCTGGCTGCCAGTCCAGGGCTGTTCCTAATGTGCTAGGCTGCCTCTTCCAGACACGGGCACGTACGTATCATACATGTTACACACACAAATATGCAAACATATGCGGGCGCCAAGGGGGC
Source organism: Lynx rufus (assembly GCF_022079265.1). Lineage (NCBI taxonomy): Eukaryota > Metazoa > Chordata > Mammalia > Carnivora > Felidae > Lynx > Lynx rufus. The sequence continues at coordinate 104,396,988 of NW_025814878.1, read as the reverse complement.
TCAGTTGGTTAAACGCCTGACTTCGGCTCAGGCCGTGATCTCACAGCTCCTGAGTTCAAGCTCGTGTCGGGCTCTGTGCTGACAGCTCGGAGCCTGGAGCCTGCTTCGGGTTCTGTGTCTCCCTCTCTCTCTGCCCCTCCCCCGCCCCTGCTCACACTCTGCCTCTCTCTCTCTCTCTCTCTGAAACATAAAAAAAAACGTTAAAAAATAAATAAATAAACGTCCGACCCTTGGTTTCAGCTCAGGTCGTGATCTCATGGTTTCGTGAGTTCAAGCCCCAGGCTGGGCTCTGCATTGACAGAGTGGAGCCTGCTTGGGATTCTCTCTCTTCCTCTCCCTCTGCCCCTCCCCCACTCATGTTGTCTCTGTCCGTCTCAAAATAAATAGATAAACTTAGAGAAATACGCAAACATAAGGATACTTTATTCACATATGCTAATTACACACACATTTTACTTCCACACGAGCATATAATATACACATACAGACAGACATGCTTGCATTTCTAGACACATGGGCCTTCTCCCATAGGCCCGTGGTAGACCAGGCCAGGAGGGTACACACAAGTGTGTGCATGCATATGCGTGTGTGTGTGTGTGTGTGTGTGTATATTTGTGCATGTCTTTACACCTGTGGATGCACACTTGTGCGTATATATGTTTGCACATGTATCTTTTGTGTGTGTGTGTGTGTGTTTTTTATTTTTTAATTTTGAGAGAGAGAAAGAGAGAGAGAGAGTCAGCATGAGCGGGGAAGGGACAGAAAGAGAGGGAGACACAGAATCTGAAGCAGGCTCCAGGCTCTGAGCTGTTAGCACAGAACCCAACACAGGGCTCGAACTCATGGACCATGAGACCATGACCTGAGCCAAAGTCCGATGTTTCACCCACTGAGCCGCCCAGGTGCCCCTTTGTGTATGTTTATTTGTATGTGTTTTGTGTATTGTGTGCAAATGCCTGTATGTTTTAATGTGTAGGGAATATGTGCGTATGTTTGTGTGACTATGTGTTAGTGTGTTATGCAAACGTGGGCTATATGTTTATGTGTGCATACACATAGTTACATGTTTATGTGTTTTTTATGTACAATATGTGTATATGTGAGTCTTATATGTGTGAACATACAATACACTGGTTTGTATCTGTAAATAACGTATGTATTTGTATAAGGCGTTTCCGTGTTAACATATGTTTGTGGATATAATGTATCTGTGGACAATTGACATGTCTGTGTATCATGTGTGGACCTGTGTGTGCCCTCCTGGCCTGGTCTACCATGGGCCGATGGGAGAAGGCCCGTGCGTCTAGGTCCTGTAGCTGTCAGCTGACTTGGGGTAAGTGTGTTTACTGACCCCGCCCCCCTCAGGGTTGCATCATAGGGTACCGTCCTTGGGCAGGGCTGGGGCAGTGCCAGCCTTGTTCCATCAGTGGGGGCTGGGGGCTAAGGGGAGGATGCAGTCCCTAGCCCATGGAGGGTTGAGGGTCCCCCAGACCTCCTGCCTTGCTCTGGAGATCCCCTTAGGGTTAGCACTGGCCATACTCCCAGGGGAGGCCCTTTTACTCTTTTACAGATGAGAAAATGGAGGCTTGCCCAGGAGGGCTAAACTTTGTGACAGCCAGGTTAAGAAGAGGGGGGATTTGAACTTGAGTCTGTCAGAACCCAAAGCCACCACACTATGCTGATCCACACCTGAGAGTCTAGGCTTTCTATGCCTGCGGCTACGCACACAGTAGGTGCTATATCGGTGTGCATGAAGTGGACAAGGTCAGGGATCGGAACGGTAGCAGCACTCTAGGGCCTGGGTCTGGCAAGTGGCTGGGATGCTGCAGGGAATCAGTCCCAGAATTCTGAGGCCATGTAGACCCTCTGTGTGTTTGGAGACCCTGCTTGCATCACCCCCAGCCCAGAGGTCCAGCCTCGGTGCCTGCCGGGGGCCACCGCCGCAGGGAGCACCCCATCCCCACCCTGAGGCCCCTAGGCTCGGTCCCTTGCTCTCTCCCTTGGCTTCCTTCCCCAACCTAGTCTCCCCGCCACCACCAGCACTCCCAGACACATTCCTCTCCCTCAGACGATCATTTCAAGGGCTCGGCAATTTCTTTGCAGGATTTGATTTGCCGCTCAGGCATTTCCTCGAGTGGCCCCTCGGTGTTTGCCCTCATCCAGATGGCATCCAGATGCAAACATCCCTCCTTCCCCCCAGCCCTGGCTCCTCAGGCGCGGGAAATTAATCCTGACCCCACCTCACACTCACCTCCCCGCATCACTAGCTTTGTTTCTTGGTCTCGAGGTCAGGGCTTGGGCTAACACCTCTGCCTCCTTCTCTCTCCAAAGCCTGGGCGTCTGGCAGACCTGTTATCTGCCTCTCTCTCTCTCTCTCTCTCTCTCTCTCTCTCTCGGCCTTTGTTCAATTTAACAGGTAATTGCTCTGTGAGCCAAAGCAAATGTCAGCATGATAATGAGGGCGATATGATGCAGTTCTGGCCCCGGCAAGAAGGGGTGGGGGGGGGGAAGAGTAGGGTGTGTGACTGGGTGCAGGGAGCAGGTGGTGAGGGCCCTGGACCTCTGGTGGGGCTCCTTAGAGCTGACCAAATCCAGTGAGGAGACTGAGGTGCAGAGAGGGGAGCAGATGACAGTTGTGCTGATAATACACCAATGTCCCTAAGCAACAATGTAAAGACCAGCTCACTTAGTCCTGTGAGTGGGGCATGGTTACTTTCATTTCACAGATGAGGAAACTGAGGCCCAGGCTGGAGAGAGAATCTAACCAGAACAAAACCGCCTATGGTATCATTTCATTTGTCAGGGCACTAACAAAGTGAGAGGCTAACTTCATCTTTGGAAAATTTTGAGAGCCGGACATAATTGTCCCCACGGCAGAGATGAGGTAACTGAGGCTCAGAGAGGCTTAGCAGCTCACGCAAGACCACGTGACGACTTCAGTGGCAGAACCGGACTCTAAACCAGGCTTCCAAAGCCCATGGGGTCTCCTGTGTGGCCCAGCTGGGTCACTCGAGCACTATCCCCGGAGCCCTGCACTGGCACAGTGACAGCCACCCTGGTGGGAAAAATCTCCTGGAGCCTGGGGGACAGTTCTGGGCTGGAATTCCTGTGCCTGGGCGAGCCTGACTGTTCCTCAGAGGCCAGACATCAGGCCTCCCGATTCTCTGTCCAGTGCTGGACTCTGGATCCGGGGGCAGGGCCCGCAGAGGCCAGTCCCCAGAGGGGCAGCTCTCCACCTGCCCCAAGAGGGGAGGGCAAGGCCCCACTGATCTCCACTCAGACCTTCGGCTTCCCCTTAAAAGTTAATATTTACACACTCTCCGCCATGCCACTCCGATGCCGCCGTGAACATCAAAGTGGCCGGAGGGCTTCCCTGGTCTCGGGGCCCCTAGATCCTTTTTGAGCTCCACGTGGGCCCACTGGACTGCAGACAGCCAGAAAGATGGGGCAGCCGCGCTGCGCCCAGATGGACTTTACTCTCTCCAAATTGTACACAGTCAAGCTTCCTTGACCGAAAATGGGGCATTTGGCTCAGGCTCAAGGCTGCGGCACAGGCATTTCTTAGAACCACTGGGCATCAGACCCAGAGGTGTGAGGAACGGGGGGCAGAGGGCAGGCTGTCGGCCTGCTGAGCCTCAGGCAGCTCTGGGGATGCTGGCCAGTAACACCTGCCTGGTAATAGCAGGTGGTCCTGAGGTGTGTTGACGGTCACTTGGGCCCACGGCGGGCACAGCGGTCCCTCTGGTCTCCCCAGCCCCTGAAAACACCAGAGCTGGACACACAGGGTAAGTTAGGGACAGGGCTGGAACATCTCACCTGCCTGCCTCTCCCGACACCTCCTTCGGGTGGCCTCCCAGCGTCCTGCGCTGTGAGTGCCCTCATTGGCTAGACTCTTTCCTCTCCCCACTCCCTCCCCTTCACCAGTCATTATTCCTTCCGGATTTGGAGTGAACTTGGCTTTGCAACAGATGGGAAACCTGAGGAACTAAGATCTCTGAGCTGGGCTCCTCCCACAGAGGGTCAGAATCACTGTTTGCACCTGGGAGCTGGGCTGGGCGGGCGAGCGAGCGAGCGAGCAAGCGGAGGGAGGATCACCCCCCTGCAGTTACCAGTCTGGGCAGACTGGCCAGATCCGTGCCCTTGGGGTCCTCAGGTGGGGGCTTCCTGCTGGAAGTGTGTGGGTAAAGGTCTGAGAATCACAATGATGGCCAGAGGGAAAGAACACTGTCAACAGCTGCATGTTGGTGGCCAGGTAGCCTCGGAAGGGACACCGGGGCTGGAATGCCAGGCCTTTCAGGTTAATGTTTGACCTGGAGCCACGTGTTTTTCCACTGGGTATTTTTATCCTCCGTACCTGGCAGTGGGCAGCTGGGGGCCCTCCCCTGTGGGCAAAAGAGGGGGTGTGTGCCCAGCTGGGGCAGCCCTGGGCAAGGCAGGGCTGCAGAGAGGCCAGAGGGGCTGGCTTGGGAGCAAGTGGGGGGGAGAAGGAGAACAGGAGGGGCCTGGAGCCGGGCCGCAGGCTGTACCTCAGTCGCATACCTGGTCCCACCGTGGGCCCAGCCCAGCCCCTGGCTCTCCTCTTCCTGGAAGGACAGGCAGAGGTAAGGGGAAGAAAGAGATCTAGGGAAGACCAGGAAAGCTTCCAGAAGTCCATAGCTTTTCAGGAAAGAGTTAGTCTCAATGGTAATGAATCACTCTCAGATCCTGGACACTACAAGTTAGAGATTTCTCCCTTCTGGAGACACCGTGTTCTTACTCAGAGGGTGGGAGTAATTCAAAGCTGATTGGCCCCGCCTGCCAACACCGGCTGACGGAGAACACATCCCCGATCCCAGGGAACCCCCGGTCTAAGGAGTGGAGGCCGTCTTCACTTCTGACAAGCGTTTTGTTCCATTATATCCAAGAACCTAAACCTGAATTAAAGACACCCACTGGGTCGCACGGCTCTGGGCTTTCCAAGACCTCACCATCTCTTGGTTTCCCTCCTTGGCAGTGGGGAATCTGGCTTTATGAGGCTGTTTACAGGCCAGTGGCCAGAGTCCTTCTCACTCTGTCATGGGGGGGGGGGCGGGGAGCGCAGGGGAGGGAGACCCTCAAAGGTGCTCAGGCTAGAGCCTGTTGATGCAACTGTACCAGCCAAGCAAAGCCAGCTTCCTTCCTGTCCCTGCTGAGAGATCCAGATGGGCTTTCAATTTATGCTTGAGTCTGGTGGGACGTGGGTCCCCTGCAAACCTGCCCACCAGCCGCTCTCCACGTCACCAAAGGCCTCCCTGACCTGCTGCTCAACAGCACTGGGCTGAAGCAGGCCAGGCAGGCTGGCTCCCAGCCCAGGCTCTTTCTCAGGACTCCCTGAGGGTCTCACGGGAAGGAGTAAAATTGCAGGAAACTACTTATCTCTCTGGGTGGCCCCACGAAGGGCTTCCTGAGTGAGCAAATGAAGGTTCCCAGATCGAGGTGGGATAAGGGGCCTGCTGGAGGAACAGAGATCTCCGGGGAGGGGGGGGGGTCCCAGTTCTCTCACTGTCCCCCTACGATTGCTTGGAAGTAGGGTGTTGGAAAAGGGCTGGGCAACAGAGATTCTCAACCTAGCACAGGGAGGAGGGCCCATCCCTTGGTCTGCAAGGACCCCAAGGCTGTCTCTGGCTGCGGTGACTGGTCTTTCCACCCCCAGCCTACCTTCCTGTGGGCCCTCCCCTACCACTGCACCCTAAACCCCCAGCCTGAGCACACTTGGCCACCTCTCTGTAACCCAGTATATGCCAGGTCCTGGGCTGGGGGCCATTCACCTAGAGGCCTCCCTCACTCCTCAGTACAATCTGGGTGGTGAATCTCTTTATCTCCATTTTACAGATGAGGAAGCTGAATAAAAGCATCATTAAACAATTAGCCCAAGGTCACACAGCCTGTTGGTGGCACAGCTAGGATTTAAACCTCAGTCTATCTGACTCCAACTCCAGCTGGGAGATCCTATCAGCCAAGTCACCAAGTCATATTTTAAATCCCAGATTTCTCATCAGCCCACTCTGCCAGAGCCCTCCCCCATAGAGGGTTGAATATATCTGGCTCCTACAACCCACTGTCTCCTATTTCCCACACCAGGAAGTCCTTCGTGGAGTCTAACCTAGGTGCCTTCTGCTGTCTCTTATCTTGAAATCAGGGAAAGTGGAACAAAGATGGTCCCTGCCCCATGCCCTCTCTTTAGAGACCGTGTCCCATAGGACCGTGGCATCCCTCTGTGGCTCTGAAGTGTGGATTGCTTCTGGCCGCAGGAGGAGGAGTCCCAGACCCTGGGGAACAAGGAGGAGGTCTTCTCTCGGGCCACCTCACACAGGAGGCTTGGCTGTGCCTCCAGACCCTTCCATTTCCTGCTGAGCATGGGACAGGTGAGGAACAAACCAGGGTGAAGGTGGGTCTGTGAGACCCTCAGAGGGTCCTTGGCTTCTGACGCTGATTAATTCTTTGGGGAACAGGAGGCTACACCTCCGGGGACACCAAGAAATCCCAGGATCTGGAATTCCTCATGTGACTCTTGTACCCTTGTGGAGGAAGAAATTGAGAGGAAGGGACACAGGCTTGCACCCATTCCCTGAAATGGAGGAAATTAGTCCCTCATCTGGGTGACAAGGAAGGAGGGATTCCAAAGACCCTGCTCCCGGACTCTGGCACTGGACCCAGATCTTCTGTTTCTTAGAAGCTTTCCAGGGGAGCCCTCCTGACTTCTGGTCTCCTCTGACTGAGTTTGGCAGGGGGGCCAGCTCATGTCCATGTTTGGAGATGGCGTGGAGGGGACACAGTTCAGCTTCTAGGGCTGCTCAGCCAGGGGGATTGGGATAGAGAAAGCCCCTCTCCCCTGAGCCCACGGAAGTGCCTTTATCAGACTCCCTTGCCCTCAGAGCCCCAGAACTAGAAGATGAGCCCACTCCCTGCAGGCATCCCCACCTGCAGAAGGTGACAAGCCTACCACCACTGTAGGGGGAGGAATGCCTGCCCATCCTCCTCTTCCTCTAGGCATTCCAGAGTCCCCTTCCCTCCCTGGTCAGTGGATCCAGATTTTCTCTGCCCTGGGCTGGGGCCTGTGAGAAATTCAGAGCAGGAGCAGACAGAAGCCCTCAGGATGGGAGACACAGTCATGTCCGTGGGCTATAGGCCAGGCATCAGTGCCCAAGACAGCAACAATAAGAGCTAATGTTCCTTAAGCACCTCCAAAATAGGCTGCTTTATTTTATTATTTTCTTTAATGTCTATTTATTTTTGAAAGAGAAAGAGAGAGAGAGACAGAGCATGAGCGGGGCAGGGGCAGAGAGAGAGAGGGAGGGAGACACAAAATCCGAAGCGGGCTCCAGGCTCTGAGCCATCAGCACAGACCCCGACGCAGGGCTCGAACTCATGAACCGCGAGATCACGACCTGAGCCGAAGTCGGACGCTTAACTGACTGAGCTACCCAAGCACAAAATAAGGCACTTTATATAGATCAACCCATTTCATCCTCACAACCACCCTAGGAAATCAGTACAGTGGGCCCCCCTTATCCATGGGGGATACCTTCCAAGGTCCCCAGTGGATGCCTGAAACCACAGATACCACTGAAGCCTATATACACTATGTTTCTTCCTCCACATACATCCCAATGGCAAAGTTTAAATTGTAAATTAGGCACAGTATGAGATGAACAACAATAACTAACAATAAAATAGAACAACCGCAACAGCATACTGTTATCAAAGTTACGTGAAAAAACAAAGTTACGTGAATGAGGTCCCTTTCCCTCTCTCTCAAAATATCTCACAGTAGCACATTCGCTCTTCTTTGTGTTGAGGTGAGATGATAACATGCCCAGGGGATGAGCTGAGCTGAGGGGAGTGACACGCAGTGTGATGTAGCGTGAGGCCGCTACCAACCTGGTCCCGTGTCAGAGGGAGGGTCAGCTGCTTCTGGACTGTGGTTGACCCCGGATAACTGAAACTGCAGAAAGCAAACTGTGGATGAGGGGGAAACTGCTCTGTCATGATATCCACATTTTCCCATGAGGAAACTGAGAGCCGAGTAACTGGTTCAAAGTCTGACAGGAAGGAAGTGGGATGGGAATCCAGCTGGTTTACCCCAGAGCCTGTGCTCTTACCCTCTACACCTGAAGTGCCTTATACAGTAGCCACTAAACTCATGGGACTAGAGGGGCACCTGGGTGCCTCAGTCAGTTGAGCGTCTGACTCTTGATTTCACCTCAGGTTATGATCTCACATTTCATGAGTTCAAGCCCCGTGTTGGGCTCTGCACTGACAGCACAGAGCCTGGGTGGGATTCTCTCTTTCTCTCTCTCTCTCAAAATAAAATAAATAAACTTAAAAAAATATTTAAACTTACGGGACTAGAGATCTTCCTAGGCTTATGGGGGTTATAACCCGATAAATCCTTTGTGATTTATTTATGGGTTATAACCCATAAATCCTTTGTGAATTGAAAATATTGTGAGTAGGAAATGCATTTAATACACCTAAGTATCGTAATACGTCCTGAGTAGCATCACTTCACCTAGCCCACCTTCACTGTGCTCAGAACACTAACATTAGCCTACCGTTGGGCGAAATCATCTAATAACACGAAGGCTGTTTTATAATAAAGTGTTGAACGTCTCACGTAATTTACTGAAGAGTGTACCGAAAGTGAAACACAGACTGGTTGGGGACAGACTCATTGTAAGCCTATGGGCTGTTTACTCTCGTGATAGCATGGCTGGCTCCTGGGAGCTGGGGCTGCCACTGCCCAACATCATAAGAGATTATTGTACCGCATATCGCTAGCCTGGGAAAAGATCCAAGTTCAGAATTCGAAGTCTGGTTTCTACTGAATGCAATCACTTTTGCACCTGTGTAAGGTCAAAAAATCCTAAGTTGAACCATCATAAATCAGGGACTTCTGCATTTCACTTTGCAATAACATTCAGTCCAGTTAAAAACTCAGTTCCTCAGTTGCATGAGCCACCTGTCAGGTGCTCAGTAGCCGCAAGTGCCTGGCGGCTGCCATATTGGACAGTGCAGATACGAACCATTTCCATGGTGGCAGAAAGTTCTCTTGGACAACATTGGTCTACAAATTACTGCCTCTGAAGAATCAAGAGGGAGCAATGGAAAATCATTCTTCAGTTGATAGAATAAAACAATAATTAACAGTATGATAATAATGGCTATAATTTACTGAGAGCTTCCTACGTGCCAGGCACAGTGCCAAGCCTATAATCTTTACCCAATCCCAGGCTCAGGAAGGTTACCCAGGGTCACAGCAGTCAGGAAGTGAATCGAATCCAGGTCTGGGGGACCCCAGTCTGGTCCTTTCCCCCTCCTGCTCTACCCCCTGCTGTGCCCCACCCCCAGGAGTTTATAGCCCCTGGGGAAAGGAGGGGAAGGCAAATGCATGCATTTCACAAGAACAGGGATTAAATAAATCAGCACCTAATTAACATCATCACATTTCCGCAAGCCTGCTGACCAGAACATTGCACTAATGAGGTCAAGGTCTTGATTTTGAGTCGTGTGAGCATCACTTCACTTCACACGGAGAAAGGCTCGGTCCCGGCCCTGTGGGCTGCATCCTGCCTCCAGATAGTGTGATTAGAAGACTAGGATAGTGTGGATGTTTCAGCAGAGCCCTGTGGCCTGCTATCAGAGGCCCAGCCCAGGGCAAATTGCTTCAGGCAGGGCAGGGTTGGAGAAGAGGGTTGTGAAATGCTGGTGGGTGCTGGTCCTCTGGACCAGGGGATGAGAACGTCCTTCCTCTAGAAAGGATGGGATTAGCAGAAAGCCAGTTCTGAATTTGAAAAAAAAAAAAAAAAAAGATATAGCAGAAGGTAGAACAGAACTTCAGAGACTTGCTTCCTATTAGATAAAACTTTTGGGGGATATGCTGTTTCTGGGACTTTTGAGGGCTTGAAGGTGGGAAGATCTACCTTCGTTTCCCATAAGGATTGTTGTATTGTTGAGAAGTTTAGCTCCAATGATATGTCAACCCCTGTGTGTCATCTGGGAGATAAGGCCGAGTGAATGGCAAGAGTAGACAGTTTAGCAAAGAGGTGGACCTTCTCCCTGGACAGACCTGAGATAATGAAGGTTCAGGGCCCACGCGGGGCCAGGCACGTGGTAGGTCTCAGTGGATGTTAGTTCACTTAAATAATCGCTCTTCTTTAAGCAGCTTTTCCCCCAGGGCCAGCACACCACCAGGTTTGGGGGACTCTGATTGTATAAGCATTATGCCAAAAGCATGACCCAATAACTGGCCGTGTGAGTCAGGATAGGCCATGCGGTGCTGCAGTAACAAATTAACTCTGAAATCTTGGATTCACGCTACAAAGGTTTCTTTCTTGCTCACACCACTGAACCACAGCAGATTGGCAGGGGCTCTGCTCTACAGGGTTGATTAGGGACCCAAATTTCAACACATGGCTTCCCTGATTGTGCCAGGAGGGACAGAAAAGAGCAGGTTAGCTATATACTGGCTCTTCAGTGCTTTGGCCCAGAAGTATCTCCATTCACAGCCTAAGGACTACTCCTAGTCCCACGTAGCAGTGAGGGGCCTGGGGAGTGGCGGGGAAAATGTGGGTATGTGGTGAGTAGTAAATGCCTCTGCCACTCCACCACGTCCCCTCTCAAAACCCCATTTTCCTCTCCTATAAAAGAACTCTGAGGTGTCTTTTAGCTCTGGGCTTCCAGGTCTCCATGGAATGTCATTCCACAAACATTTCTTACTGTCACCTAAATGCTGACAGTGCTCAGTTAAGTTGGACCCTCCTCTCTCAGAGGTGGATTTGATTTTTTTTTTTTAGACAATCAGAAAGTTATTTGACAACCCAATTTAAAAATGAGCAAAAGGTCTGAACAGACAGCTCATCAAAGGAGGTATATAGACAGGAAACAACCATATGAAAAGATGCTCAATGTCATTTATCATTAGAGAAATGCAAATTAAAACAATAACAAGAAACCACAAAATACTTAATCAAATGGCTAAAATCCACAAAAATGATTGACGATATCAGCTGCTGGGGAGGACGCGGAGCAACAGGAGCTCTCATTCATCACTGATGGAAATGCAAAATGGTACAGCCTTTGGAAAAGAGTTTGGCAGTTTCTTGTAAAACAAAAAATACTCTTGCCATATGATCAAACAATTGCACTTCTAGGTATTTACTCGTCTGATTTTAAAATTTATGTCCACACAAAAACCAGCATGTAAACATTTATAGAAGCAATTTGTTCAGAATTGACAAAAATATCATTGTCAAAGTAACCAAGATGTCATTTAATAGGTGAATAGATAAGCTGTGGTGTATTGACTCAATTTAACAATATTTAACAATAACAAAGAAATGAGCTATCAAGCCACACAAAGAGACATGGATAATTCTTAAATGAGTATTGCTGAGTGAAAGAAGCCAGTCTGAAAAAACTACGTACTGTATAATTCCATGATATGACGTTCTGGAAAAGGGGAAATTATAGAGATGGTAAATACATCAGTAGTGGGAGAAGAGTTGAATCGATGAAGCACAAGAAATATTTTAGAATGGCAGGACTATCTGTGTGATACCAAAATGGTGAATACAAGATACAGTGATTGTCAAAACCCACAGAACTTTATAGTACAAAGACTGAGCTTTAATGTATGTCAATTTAAAAAAATCACTTAGGAGGTTAGGGCATCTCAGGACAGAATGCAGAACGTGACAAAAGAATCTATTACAAAAGTTTAAAACCACCTCACTGAAGGGGATGGGAGAAAAGATGCTAAGTCACTCTGGAAATGAGTGGAGTCGGTAAGATCAAAGACAAAGGAACAGCACATAAGCACTGTATTCTAGTTGATCAAGTTGTTTCCCGTAGAAATATAGGTTAACAATCCGAAATGACATACACGTGTACTGGAGCTGAGCAATTAAGTAAATGGATAGCAGATGCTGGAAGCCAGGTCTTCCACTGTTGGAATGAAACATTACAGACAAGCTAAGGGAAGCAGGGTAGAACCATCCGTGTGGTAATAGAGTTGGGAGCATCAGTATGAACTCATGTTTAACTTAATATAGATGCGGATGGTTACATAAGAAATACAGAAATGTGTATAAACATGGGTTAGTATACGCACATATGTTTCCTTTCTCTGTCAGCTGGGAAGGTCTATAAGCAACTATACCCCAATAACGCTAAGCACACCTAGTGCTCAGATTTTGGTTTCTACAATCCAGGACTTCTTGGAGTAGGGGCTGATTCTGGGACTGGGGCAGGAAACATACAAGATGAGGCCAGAGAATCTTGTGGTGTCAGAAAGTGAAAGAAGGGCTCCCCCCAACCCCCAAAGGAGCCAACTAAAAAGACTCCCAGGGGTCAAAGACGGAACAATTTGAGAAATGAAATAAAGTAGTTTGGAGTATAACCCAAAGTATAAAATAAATGTCCATGAGTCCATATTGATATAAATAAATGATTGAATAAATAAATGGGAAAGAAAAGACAAATCTGTGCAGAACTGAATTCCAAATAATGATGTAGATGTCTCACTCTCAAGGAGGGAGAACACGGCTCCTCACTCTTTCAATGTTAACTGTAGTGGCTTCCTTCCAAAGAGAACATTATAGAAAGGGCAGGGGGAGCAAACTGACAAACACCACCTCAGCCAGATGATCAAGGTCAATATCCACAGTGATAAGTTATGTTGGTAGTTTGTATCCTTGATATGATGTGACGAAAATGGTGCTTTATCTCTGTATTCTTCCTTCATAAACTCGTAACTCAAGCCTAACCATGAGAAAAACAGCAGACAACTCCTAACTGAGGACATTCTACAGAAATACCTGACCAGTACTCCTCAAAACCGTCAAGGTCATCAAAAACAAGGAAATGAGGAACTGTCACAGCCAAGAGGAGCCTAAAGAAACACAACAACTCTATGTAAAGCAGTGTCCTGGATGGGATCGTGCAAAAGAAAAAAAGATATTAGTAAATATGAAACAAGTATGGGCTTGACTTAATAATAATGTATTGGGGTGCCTGGGTGGCTCAGTCAGTTAAGTGTCTGACTTCAGCTCAGGTTATGATCTCACGGTTCGTGGGTTCGAGCCCCGCGTCAGGCTCTGTGCTGACAGCATGAGGCCTGCTTGGGATTCTCTCTCTCTGCCCCTCCCCTGCTCACACTGTCTCTGTCTCTCTCAAAATAAATAAATAAAAAATTTAAAATGTCTATTATAGAGGAACGTGGGTGTGGAGTGTATGGGAATTCCATATTGCCTGCAATTTTTCTATACATCTAAAACTATTCTAAAGCAAAGAGTTTATCTTAAAAATGTTATTTGAAATCAAGTTGAAAGAATAATTGGATTAAATTGGGTAAAAAAGAAGTTTGATTCTGATATGATGAGTTTAATTGACTCTAAAAGTGCACGTGAGTGAATAAAACCACAGGAAGCTGGGCAAGAATGCTCTAGAGGCAGGGGATGCTTCTGCATGGATTCACCACAGCTGATGCCACTGGAAAGAAGGGCACTGAGGCAGGGGAGAGACAAACACTGGCTTTCTGGCCTTTTCCACTTTGTACCTGTTAATAAAATAAAATATAGGGGTGCCTGGGTGGCTCAGTTGGGCATCCGACTTCGGCTCAGGTCATGATCTCATGGTTGGCGAGTTCGAGCCCCTCATCGGGCTCTGTGCTGACAACTCGGAGTCTTGAGCCTGCTTCAGAGTCTGTGTCTCCCTCTCCGTCTGCTCCTCCCCTGCTCATACTCTGTCTCTCTCTCTCAAAAATAAATAAGCATTAAAAAAAAAATTTTTTTTTTAGAGAAATAAGTAAAATGTAGATCCAAGACAAGAACAAAATGTACTGAACAAGCAGCATGATCGGAGTCAATGCTCTCTTCTGAGGTAAACTTTTTGAATGATAACTCCCCTCACTTACTAAAACAAAATCCCCCCGGAACCCTTTCTGACCCCACCTAAGAGAGAACGGGTTGCTCCGTGTTCCGTGGGGCGTGGGGTCGAGCAGGCGAGGTGGTGCAGCGGACATGTCGAGCACGGCCGTCAGACCCCCGTCCCACCCTCCAGCTGGGTGACCTGGGAGAATACAGCATCTCTCCGCCTCAGATGCCTCATCGCTGTAACGGGGCCAGAAATTCCCACCTACCCGGTGGTGGTGGGAAACTGGAGAGAATGTATGTACGTGAGCCAACGAGGCCAGCGTCAGGCGTGGCAAAGTCCTTCAATTAATGATGGTGACTACTAGTGGAATTGCTGGAGGACAAGCAGATTAATCTGGGTGGACTGGATTGGGCTGTGTAGACGATGGGAGACAGAAGGCCATGGTGACTGGGCGGGAAGGTTGGGGGTGCACTCCACGTGCAGAAGCTACAGGAACAAACACAGAAAGCGGATGGAGGGGCAGCCCCAGGAGCAGGGGAAGGCCTGGAGGGGCCGGGGAGGAGGCTCTGAGGTGGGCTGGGCCTCCACACCCTGGTAGTAAATCCCTCTAGCGTTTGTCAGCTTCAGTGACCTCTTTCGTGACCCTGGAAGCTTTTAAACAACAAAAAAAGGGAGGCGATGGCTCATTTGGAGAAAGAAAATGGACCAAGGCCAGAACCCGCACCAGAGGCAGAAGAGGGCCCCTGCTCAGAATGAATCTAAGGAACAACGTAGGGATGTTTCCGCTGGGAAGGCCTGAGTGGCCACAGCCACTGTGCCTCGCAGGAGAGCCTGTTCCCTGAGTCTATCCGAGGCCTGGAGCCTCAGGTGGTCCAGTCCACCCTTCACATGGGGAGGGGCTCCCCATTCTGAGGAACAAACAGAACTGTGCCTCCACTCTTAGACTAGGCAAGAGCAGGGAGGGGGCTGAGGACAGGAGCTGGGGCTCCACCTTCAGACTGGAGGCTGCTGCGGGCAGGGGCTGCTTCTTTCCCGCATGCTGGGGGGGCCCTCGGGAGCAGGTCGCAATCCTCTTTCTCAGGACCTTGCATGGAGATCTGCCCCCAGTGCGTTCTTGGGTTTTGGGGCAAAAGCTTCTGCTTACTTGAAAAAGTGACCTCCACAAAGTGGGTCAAAGGATGAGCGCTAAAATACAACAAAGAGGAGATTTTGTTGTTCTTCTACTTTCCATAATTTCAAAACACGTTTTTTCTGGCCTGTGAGCAGATGCCTCCCTCGGGCCATGCCAGGCCGTTGGTTGGGTGGCAGCAGGAAAGCGCCGAGGATCTGGATCTTGCCAAAATAAATCCTGCTCCCAACCATCGTGGCCTGCAGAGCTGAGGCGGGCCCACCCACCCCCGCATGGCAGGGTCTTCCTGGGGCCGCCAGGCCCAGGCCATGGTAAATAGTTTAACTGTGTTTATGTAGCAGTAATATGCGTGTTACCTTTCACAGCAACCGCATTCCAGAGGGCAATCGCGGGTGATTTACCACGTCCCTAGCTGGCCACCAGTCCCTGCAGTGGGTGGGTGGCCCCTGGGGCCCAGTTCCACTGTCCCAGGAGGGCTGTTTTTAAAAAGCTGCCCCTACCTTGCCGTGCCCTGCCGTGTGTGTGTGTGTGTGTGTGTGTGTGTGTGTGTTCCCAATCTGGGGATTCCTTAGCAGCCTCCCCAGGTCTTCTGCGGAGTCTGAAGGGAACTGTCAGGGGCCATCCCTTCCCCTCCTCTCCTCAGGCCAGGGCAGCCAGTGTTTAGAACTTGCCCATCACATTCATGGAGATGGATGGATACAGGTCCCAACCCTGTTCTCAGTTCTCAGTCCTAGTCCTGGTGCCTGATGTAGCAGCAGGCCCCCGCCAGGGTACTAATTATCACTGACCTCTGTTGAGTCCTTACTAGGTGCCAGGCACCAATTTTCCTGCCTTGTAGCTTATGAAGGAAGTGCTGTCATGAGCCCCTTTTACAGATAATAAAACTGAGGCAAGGAGAGTTTATGCAACTTGCCCAAAGACACACAGTGAGTGAGGGGGCCGAGTCCAGACTTAACCGGGCAGCCTGAACTCCCAGCCACCCCACTTCTCCACCTTCCCCAGGCCGTGAGCAAGTCTGGCTCCTGGATGGGGGGTGGGGGGTGAGCAGCTTAGAGACGAAGTCCAACCCGCAGAGAAGTGCCTTTGTGCATACAGGCGCTCGCCAAGTGGGCACGGGAGGCTCCCACCCGAAAACACGCATACGTGCATGCATCTCGTGCACCGTGCCCCCCCACATGTGTACATCTCACGTGTGTGTGTGCAAGCACACACCTACGTGCATACATAGCTGTATCTTCACCCTGTGTATGTGATGAGTTCGCCTTATGCACGTATGTTCCTCACACAGGCCTTCCCGCGAGGACTCGTGTACATGCAGATGTGCGCATGGCCCATGTGTGCATGGAGGAGGTCCTGCCGCTTTACCAACCAAGCACATACTTCCTTCCTTTGACCTTCCAGCTAAGTGTCAGCCTTGAGACCAATGAGACAGGCGTGGATGTCCTCTTATTTCGTACGTCCACTCAACCATATTTCCTGAGCACTCATTGTATGCTGGGCCTTCTGCTGGGGACTGTGGTGGTGGACACAAACTGGGGCTCAGCCTAGGCCCATAGGGACACCGAATGCAGGGTAGAGGTGGGCCGTGAGCCAGAACATTCCTGTTGCCCAAGCCTGGGGGAGGCAGGCTCCAAGCTCCTCTCTGGTGACGGCATACTGGCCACTGGAGGCCAAGCTACCTGCCCAGTTCTGGGCACCCACAGGACGTTGGGCTTTCCTGCAGGCTTCAGGTCTGTAGGCAGCCCAGCCGGGGACTCTGGATACCTCTGGCAGGGCCCAGAACCTCTCCCCTCATCTTCATAGTGGAAGCAGGAGCACAGGATCTCAGAGCAGCCAGGTGGGTATGAGTCACCAAGCAGGTCCGACACTGCCTGCCTGCCTGCCGTCCCAGCAGTGGGCTGGCCTGGCCTTGTCCACACGGCGTCTGAAAAGGTTCACAGCACGGGTCTTCCTGATGCCTGGGCCTTCTGTCACCCTGCCATGCCCTGTACTTTGGGTTACGTGGGCCCTGCTGGACAACGAGGGGCCGGACTTTTGACATGGTATCTATCACCCAAGTGCCATGCAAGACAGACCAGGAGCTGAGAGCTTGGCAAACCCCCTGTCGGCCAGGACTTACCAGGGCCCCAAGGTCAGTTTAAAGCGCTGATGTTGCCATCTTGAAATTCTTACTAGTTTTGAACAAGGGACCAGAAAATTATGTAGCCAACCCTGCCACTGGCTGAGGCTTTCTGTGGGTGCGCCTGGCATAGCCCTGCCCGCTCCCTGCCTTCCTGGCGCTCTGCATGCCCCTCAGCCGCCCTGTCGCTGCCAGCTCGGCCTCCTGCCCTGGGCTGGCCCCGGCTGCTGAGCTGTGGGCGGCTGTGGTTTCCCGGCGCCCACAGCGCGGCCGCAGTGTTTGAAGATGCACTTCAGCGGTGTCCTCAGACTGTGTTCCTTCTGTCGCCCAGCCTGCGGTCGCCCCTGCCAGCTCCCACCCCACGGTTGCTTGCCTGCTGCCGCCCAGGCCATAAGAAGCCGGGAAGGGAGGCCCTCGGTCCGTCCTCAGCTTCTGGCCCAGAGCCCACGTGTGGACGGCTCAACACCAGCCCCACCCCGACGGACACCAGCCCTAAGCTCTCTCAACCTCACTTGCCTCAGCTGGAAAGCGAGGATGGAGACGTTTCCCCAGTAGCATTGTTGGGAGGATCCCTGGTGACACACAGGGAGCACGGGGAGGAAGCCTGGCACAGAGCGGGTGCGAGGAGAGCATTTCATCTCAGCCGCTTATTAGCTCGGCATGTAGTGAGTGCCTATTAAAAGCCAAGCCGGCCGAGGACAGCCCCTACCGCGGGAGCTCCCTAAGTGCCGTGGGGCTGGGTGGCTGGAGGCAGAAGTGTCAACAGCTGAACAGAATCCTAGGGTGGGAGCTGGAATGGAGGGGAAACCCGGGCCCAGGGAGAGGATGTGACTTGCCCGGACCCGGACCCAGCGGTCTTGTCTCTCTGCCCACCGGACGCTCCTCGCTGACAGGCTCCGCCGTGTCTCTGGTTGTGCAGAAGAGACACCGGTCCCGCTGCCTGGTAGCTGTGAGCCAGGTGAACGGGCTGTGTTCCGGGTGCGAGTTGCGCTCTTCTTGATGGGTTGTGGACATCATCTGTGCCCCTCCCCCTCCCTGCCCAACATTATTTACTGAGAATCTCCTGTGTGTCCAGCACCCGCAGGCGCTCAGTGGCCGTTCTTGGGACACACCACAGCAGCCCCCAGGGGACGACCCCAGCCTGCCTTTTGCCTCCTTGGAGCAGTGACAAAGAGGCCAACGTCACTCCGTTTCCAAGCCCCGTGGTCCTGGGCACCACCGGGTGAGTCTGGGACTCCTCCACGGGAAAATGACGGCTGGCTACCGGTCCTCTGTGCCCACCACCCCTTCCAATACTCAGATTTTCCTCCTGCCCATCTTTTGAGGCCACTCGTCTTCCAGGGGCCCAGCCCACCCTGAACAGGATTTGGGGAGGCCAGGCACGCCGTGGGAATGGCTAAATGAAAGCAGAGAGTTGAAATGAGGGTCCAGTGATAAAGGGAGAGTCTGGAAGCCACTAAAGGGAGTTTGGGCAGGGCAGTGACACGGCTGGCCTCATCTTTAGAAGCTCCCTCTGCTGGGGTGCGGAGAGGGGCTGTGGGGGCAACGGCAGACACGGGAAGGGCTGACAAGAAGGAACCACAAGAGTCCGAACACCTGCCTAGGGGAGCCTGACCTCTCTGGATGGGCGGGGAGCCCTCCGAAGGGGTTTGGAGACACAGCCTTTGCCCTCTCGTCAGCTGCACCCCCACGGCCCGGGAGCATCCCTCCTTCCCTCAGCAGACTCCTCATCCAGCCTGTGGTCCCCAGGGCTCGGAATTGTTCAGCCTGGGAATCAGGCAGTGAGTCCCATGTCTGCCCCAGGCTGCAAAATAGATGATTTTTTATTAGCTGTCCCTTGTTAACTCATAATTGCAATCATGTAACATTTAATAGAGACACAACACAAAGTGATCCCCATCGCCGCCCCGCAATCATTCATTAGCTAACAAGATAGAGTGGCTCATAAAAAAGGGCCGTTAAAAAAATTCCGGGAGAAATGGAAAGCAGGAGGTGATGCAAGCTCTGGTTAACAAAGGCTGAGGGCCGGGAGGCGTGAGCGGGTGTGAGCAGAATAACCCAGCCCTGATAAGCCACAGAGCGGAGCCGGCTGCTCCCCTCCTCCCTCTGCCGCCTGAGTCACGGAAGCCGGGATGTGTTCAAAATCGAGCAATGTAATTAGCGGGTTGCATCATGCCCCTCGATTATAAATTACAACGGGCACAAAGAGGGAGGATGGAGGGGCAGGGATTATATGGGTAACCCAATCCCGGTGCCCGGGAGGGGGGTGGGGGCCGGGGGCCACCCCCCAGCCACTCAGAGACCCCAGGAGCCTCTGCCTGCCATGTCAAGGGGCAGCGACAAGGCTTGCTCAATGCCTGCTTTGTGCAGCCCGGGATAATGATTTACAAACTCGAGGAATCAGGAGGTGCGAAAAGAAGATGACCCTCTTAACCCAGCCATTGTCTACCCCCTGCTGGAATGCCCAGCATGCCGCCCACCCGTGCACCTGTGCACACGGATGCTATTTGAGGATGGTCCAGGTGGGGAGCCCTCAGAGGGGCTGGGTCGATAAGATCTAAAGGGACTGAGCAGGGGGTTTAGAGACACCGTCAGGGATGACTGAGACTCAGCAAACAGAGAGGGGCTGCAGTGATCCTCTGAAGCTTCTCTCTGCGGATGGGTGGGGGTGTGGGGGGCGGGGATGGAACCCAGGGTTGATGACAGAGCCAGCTCCGTTCTGGGGGTCAGGGACCTGGATCAACCCCAGGCTTTCCACCAGCAGTCTGTGGGAGCCTGGACAAGGCATTTCTCCTCTCTGAGCCTATTTCCTCCCACTACAATCCATCAGCTGGCCACAGGACCAGGGCGAGTCATTTCCTATCTCCGTGCCTTAGTTTCCCTAACCGGCCTTGCCAGAATGGCCACACGACCTGTAACAAGCTCACCTCAGTGTAAATGAGGACCTCAGTTTCCCCCGTTACCAAGCAGCGGTGACCCAGACAATCTTCCCGGTCCGGCTTGGGCCTTCTCCTGGTCTCGGGTGAACATTTTTCCTAAAATCTAACCAATTAGTCAGTTAATCGGCAGGCTGGAGACCCGGAAGATAGGACTGGTGGCTCTGCCATCTGGCCATCTGCGTGAATCCGAGCCCAGTGAGGCAGAGGGAAGTCAGGACACAGGCACGCAGCAGGCTTGGGCAAGGCGAGGCCGCCGTGGCACGGTTCCTCCAGAGCCTGTGGACACGCACCCTTTACTTCCTCCTGGTGGCAAAGATTTGTCCTTTCGGTCCGGCCTTTGCAAACATCCTTCCCTCCACAATATTTTCTTAGCAGCCCTATTCTCAGGCATAGGAAATAATCCCATTAACTTTATTATCTCTGCAGAGGAAGGACGAGAGTATAGATTTGCCCTTAAGTTCAATGAACTCGTTCTCTCCTGAAAGGAAAACCACAGAGTGCAGGCAATTGCTCTATGGGAAACTTTCTTTGAACCAGGCCTGGGCCCGGCAGAGTCGTGGTCTCAGTGTGGAAGAGATATTGCAGCCGCCCGCCCCCTGGACTGTGGCCCTCAGCCACCCAGGCTTCCGTGTCTTCTCTCAGGGCCTCAGTTTCCTCAACTCTGAACTGATGCAGAGGAATAGGTCCTCTCGACAAGCAGGTGGAGACTGGGCTGGAATCCCAGCGTGCACTGCTTTTACTCAGACCTGAGTACCGCCCCCTCTGGCTGTTGCACAGGCCGCCGCCCTTGGCCCCCAGATCCCTCTGCCACTGTGCAGGACCTTGCTAAAACTTGTCACTCTGAACACACTCTGCCCCTGCTTAACGCCCCCCCCCACCCAAAGTCACCCCTCCCCAGAGTCTCAGGTCCGGGCCCTCCCTTCCTCTCCAGCTGCTTCCTTCTGTGTGTAACCCAAGTTACTCTGAGTCTTGGGTCCCTTCCCAGCACACCCTGGGCTAATTCCCACCTCCACGCCTTTGCACAAGCTGTTCCCACTTTCCAGATTACCCTTCCCTTTGTTCAGTCGAGCAGTTTCGATTCAGCCTTTGGGAACCCCTTCCCCCAAGTGCCCCTTCCGTGCTTCCCCACCTGAGAAAAGCTCTACCTTCTTTGCAAATGCTGGTCCGAGTGAAAAACAGTCTCTGTGCTGGGTCCTCACTAGATGGTGAGCTCCCACAGGGAGGAAGTGGGTGTCCCACACTCAGGGCCCTACCTGCATACAGTCAGCGCTCAGAAGTGTCTTCTTTGTTGGGGCACTTGGGGCTCCGTCGGTTAAGCATCCAACTTTGGCTCAGGTCATGATCTCACGGTTTGTGGGTTTGAGCCCCGCATCAGGCTCTGGGATGACAGCTCGGAGCCTGGAGCCTGCTTCCGATTCTGTGTCTCCCTCTCTCTCTCCACTCCTCCCCGCTCTCCCTCTCCTTCTCCCCCCTCCTCTCCACCCCCCTCCCCAGTTCATGTTCTGTCTCTGTCTGGCAAAACAAAACAAAAAACATACCGTAGAAGTATCTTCTTTGTTGAACTGCTACATTTTCCCACAATGGGGAAGAAGCAGATGTAGCCTGAGGCCCCGGCCTGGGGAGTAAAGTCTGAAATACTTGCTCATTCATTCATTCATTCATTCACTTATTCATTTGTGTGATCGGAATACATGTTGTGAGCCAGCAGTGGGAGAAGTACCAGACCTATCCGTTTTGAACACATCCCTGAAGTCACTTTCAGGCTCCACACGAGCCCCCGACCTCAGGGAGAAAACTGTTCTTAAAGCTGTCCCCCAGTGTGGGCGGACCCAGGGTGGGGAGCCTCCCGGGGGGACAGTGGCGACGGTGAGACTGTCCTGTGGGCTTAGCCCTCCCAGCAGGGCCTGTACCGTATCGGCAGCGATCTCCCCGTCTCCCTCAGTCCAAAGAAGCTGGGTGTGAGGAGGTGGTGACAGGGAGGGGGCCATCTGGAGGTCTCTTCCCACCTCTCAGGAGCTCCCAGCACGTCCCTCTGTTGGTGAGGCAACCGTCCTTGTATCTGCATCACCTAGGCAGGTGACAAGTCTGCTCCCATGTCAGGGTGACATGAGATCCCTAAGTCGTGACCTCACTCGGGCATCTGTCCTTGGGTCCTGTGTGCTTCTTTGCTGAGAGCCAAAATATCAGCAGAGACATAGCACCTGGATACCCTTCCCAGAAATGCCAAACACAGAACAGGTATGGCATCCACATTTGATCAGAGAGGAAACTGGGATTCAGAGACATGGACACCCCTACCTGAGGTTACACAGCTCACCTGGGCCTAGTTAAGCCTGGAAAATGCATTCTTTCCTTCCTTCCCCACCCGTGGGGGCTTGAGCCATGTGTCATATTTGGCCTTTATCATGTCCAACGTTGGTAGAGATGTGAACGAGCATAGTAACTGCATCTATTAGGCACCTGCTATGTACCCAGCACAGTTTCAAGGATTTTATTTTCATCCATTCAGTCAATAACATTTACTGATAGGGAGGTTCCTCAAAAAATCAAAAATAGAGCTACCCTATGGCCCAGCAATTGTACTAGGTATTTATCCAAGAGGACCCAAAAATGCTGATTCGAAGGGGCATATGCACCCCAATGTTTATAGCAGCACAATCAACAATAGCCAAATTATGGAAAGAGCCCACATGTCCATCAACTGATGAATGGATAAAGAAGATGTGGGGGCACCTGAGTGGCTCAGTCGGTTAAGCGTCTGACTTCGGCTCAGGTCGTGATCTCATGGTTCATGGGTTCGAGCCCTGTGTCGGGCTCTGTGCTGACATGCTGACAGCTCAGAGCCTGGAGCCTGCTTCCAATTCTGTGTGTGTGTGTGTGTGTGTGTGTGCGCGTGTGTGTGTCTGCCCTTCTCCTGCTTGGCTCTCTCTCAAAATGAATAAATGAAAAAAACATTAAAAAAAAGGAGATGTGGTGTAGGTATATACACACACATATGTATGTATATAATTTATAATTATATATATAATGGAATATTACTCAGCAATCAAAATGAATGAAATCTTGCCATTTGCAACAACATGGATGGAACTAGAATGTATTATGCTAAGCAAAATAAGTCAATCAGAGAAAAGTATCATATGATTTCTCTGATATGTGGAATTTAAGAGACACAACAGATGAACATAGGGAAAGGTAAGGAAAAAATAAGATAAAACCAAAGAGGGAGGCAAACCATAAGAGACTCTTAAATACAGAGAACAAACTGAGGGTTGCTGGAGGAGAGGTGGGTGGGACGATGGGCTAGACGGATGATGGACATTAACGAGGGCACTTGTTGGGATGACCCCTGGATGTTATCTGTAAGTGATCAATCACTAAATTCTCCTCCTGAAATCAATATTACACCATGGTAGCTAAATTGGATTTAAATAAAATTTTTTAAACAAATAAACAAATAAATAAATAAATAGGAAAAAAAATTCACTGGGTGCCAGTCACTGTTCTAGACCTTGGAGATATGGCATCAAGCAAGGCTCCCTCGCCCCGAGGGAGCTCACATTCTAGTGGGAAAAACAGAATGAGCCGAGTGAGTAAACCGAAAATAATCTAGGGTGGTGAAGAGTAAATCAGGAGAAGGGCTGACCAGCAAAGGCTTTTGATGTGGTGACATGTAAGCAAACTCCTGAAGACGCTGAGAGAGGGAGCGTGGGACTCTCTGGGCTGAAGGAAGAGTAAGTACAAAGTCCCTGGGGCAGGAACAGGAATGGTGTGTTCAAGGACAAGCTAGGAGGCTGCTATAGTTGGAGCAGAGTGAGGGAAGTACAGGGTGAAAAGGATGAGATGTTGTGTGCGTTAACTCCTTTAACATTACAACCAGGCTGGGCACCAGGTATCATTGTTATTCCCTTTAGCTGATGAGGAACCTGAGGTACAGAGAAGGAAAGTAATCTGCCTAAAGTCACACAGCAGACATGTACCTCCGTACTGATGATTTACAAGCGTCTTTCATGGCCCAAAGTCCTGGGTATGAATGAGAATCACCCGGGGAGCTTGTAAAGAATCCAGATCACCAGGTTCCTAATTTTAACAAGCTGCCCGGGCGATTCTGACAGAATCCTCATGACCCCAGCTTTGGTGAGCTGTTGGGCAATGGCTGTGGGCAGGCTGGAGCAGAGGAGTGAGCGCTGGGCCAGGAGCCTAACCTCAGCTTGTCTCTAATCTCTGCGTGGCTGCAGTCTCTCTGAACCTCAGTCTCTTCATCTGTGAAATGAGAGGGGTGAACTCCATCGGTGAATTCCCTGCTAGCTTTTGAGCAGTAGAATTCTCCGTTCAGTCAGGTCTTAGGTGGAGCCCAAGATACAAACCAGGTCAAAGAAGGTTTATTGGGGGGTGAGGTTCAGGCCATTATCCCCTTGGCAACCTCGAAAGCACCATTGACTGATTCCCTGAGCTCCAGTCTCTGGAAAGCATAGGCACATGGCCAGATGCTTTGCGTTCTGGATCTCCATGCTGGGTCCTCTTCCCAAACCAGTGTCCCCTGGAAGGGGCCAAATTCCCTGGCATGGGCTGTGTACATCCTGTTTCATGAGCACTCCAAGGAGCCCGCTCCAAACGCTGGTACTGAGTCCTGGGGAGGCCTGGGTGCAGATAACGGGGCAGGGGGTGGGTGGAGACGTCCATGGGGCCGGGCACACAGCCCCTTTTAGCTTGCTAGTTTCCTCTGCGTACTTGCTGTCCTTGCTGGCAGGGGGAGGTGGCATGTCCCAAATGCTCGGCGTGATCCTCAGACCAGTTGTTGGGAACGGTTTAGGAGGTGGCAGCCGTCCAGGTGGTGGGGACAGCAATTTGCTTCTACATGAGCTGGGCCTCTCGCATCTGGGATTGCCCTCCTTCTTTGCCTTGGGATAGTAAGAATGCCTCCACCTGAGCGGGCCCCTGGACTTGGCCAGGTCCTTCCTCAACAGTCCTTCCCGAGACCACATCCTGTGGCATCCATTTCACAGAGGAGGAAAATGAGGCTTAGAGAGATCAAAACATCTGCCTGGAATCACTTGGCTCACCAAGGTGGTGGGAGCAGCCCTCGGACCTCAGATCTAGAGCCTCGCCTGAGAGAGCTGGAGTCCTCCTGCACAGGGTGAGACGTGCCCTGCAGAAGACAGACAGACAGATCCCTGACGTGACACAGCTAGCACCGTAGAGGAGGACAACCTCCGATCGAGGCCCTTCTATTCGTTCCTTCACTCTCCAGCACAGTCCCCTGCACACAGCAAGTGAGATATAAGAATTTGTCATACGCTCGCTCGCTCGCTCGCTCGCTCTGGAGTTAGAAGAGAAATGGGTTTCCTGCCTGAGATGCCTTGGGCTCTATTTGGAGATTTAGCCTCCTCATCCATAGAATGGGATGATACTATTACCTCCCTGGCCTGGTTGAGAATAGGAAGAGGGCATTGTGAATGGAGGGAATTGACACAGGACCCTACGACGTGCTCCATTTTGGCTCCAATCCTTATGATAATACCGTATAATAGATATGACCCTCCCCTTTTTACTGAGAAGGAGCCTGAAGGTTGGAGCACCAAATCTAGCCAGATCGCTCACCAAAGCTCGTGTTCTTTCCACCACATCTGGCTGCCCGCCTATTGTTGTCCCTGCATCCAGCATGTGGTTTTGCTTTGTTTTGATTTGATTTCAAGTCCCCAGGTGACACAGGGCAAGACCAAAATGAAGCCTGCAGAGCCCCTCCCTTCCAGTTGCAAATACCCGGGGGCCCTGGGAGGAAAGGCCTGAGTTTGTAACTGAGAGCAGAGGTCCCCCTCTCTGGCCAGCACGTGGAAGTGACACAGATTCCCCAGCATTTCTTCTATGTGTGTGGGGTGGGGAGAGGGGATGGTCCATGGGGTCCCCTTCCTCTGCCCCCAGACTAGAATCCAGCTGCTTTTGGAGGCCTCACAGGGGTCCGCTTTCTCTGAGGGCCTGGCTGTCAGCTCCAGAGTCTGAAAGCCTCCGCCCTTCCCGACACAGCCATGTGGGTGCTCTGGCCACCCACACAGGGCTGTGGCCTTGGACAGACAGAAGTCCAGGAGTCAAGAGGCTGGGCTTGACGGAAGGACAGCTGGCTCCCATGGGGAGCCCTTCCTCAGCCCCCATGATGAGTCCGCTCAGTCTTGGCAAGGAAAGTGGCCCAAGGGTAGGCCCAAGCCTTGGGTCCCCAACGTCTGCAGCTGCTCCTAGGACCACCCCAGGAGACAGAGGCTACTGAGCCCCTGAGAGCCCTGTGGGGCCAAGAGGGGTAGTATTTTCTCAGCAGGATTTATGTTATGTGCGTGTGTGTGCGTGTGTGTGTGAGTGAGTGTTTAACAAGGAGTGGGGCCTGCTTGACTTCTGAGCCTGGAATTTATACAGCCCCTCGATGGCGGCTGCGGTTTATCTTGACCGAAAGAATAATAAACTCGGTTGACAGGATGATGTATTCAAAGCATCTTCCCGTCACAGCACAGAGCCCCCACCCCCCGGCCCGCTGTTAGGATGTCTGGCGTGGTGGGGACCGTGTTATCGAGTGTTTAGCCCCCGTGGATTGTCAACAACGCATTGTTTGCAGGTTTGGGGCAAGGCGGAGATGGGCCGGGCTGGGGTGGGAATGGGGGTGGCTGGCCACACAGGCGGGTGAAAGGCGGGCCGCCCAGATGGGGTCAAAGAGGCGTCTGCCTTTGATGGAAACTCAGAGGCCCAACCCCTCCTCCCTGCCCTGATGTTCCCTTTTTTACCTCAGGGACAGTCTTCCTCACTGACCTCCACACAGGTCCCAGCCCAGCTCCAGATGTAAAGGGACAGACTCAGGCCCCACTGTACTCCAGCCATTGGGAAAACCTCCTCCACCCTCCACTTCCTATTATTTTCCTTCAACAAAAGAAACCAGCGTTAAACCTCAGCTTCGAAGAACATGCCAGACTCACCAAACCCCGGAAAGGGTGAGAGAAAGCCAACAAACTGGGCTCACTCGTGAGGGAGATCTCAGCCCAGTTCCCTGACCCTCTGCTGGCCAACCTTGGGCCAGTTTCGTGACCTCTCAGAACCTTCTTCCCTCCCTGTGTGACAGGGGAATCACGATGCTTGTGCCAACTGTTTTATAAACTACAGGACCCCCCCTCCCCCCAGCCACAGGGGTTATGTTCCAAGACCCCTCATGGATGCCTGAAACCATGAATAGTACCAAACCCTAATATAAATATAAACACAAATTTATTTATATACATATTGTGATATATATATCATGTTTCTTCCTACACATACATCCCTATGATAAAGTTTAATTTATAACTTAGACACAGTAAGAGGTTAACAGCAATAACTAGTAATAAAGTAGAACACTTATAACAGCAGACTAGAATAAAAGTTATGTGAATGTGGCCTCTCTCTCTCTCTCTCTCAAAATAACTTATTCTACTGTCTTCACCGCCTCTTCTTGTGTTGAGATGATAAATGCCCACGTGAGGAGGCGAGGGGAATGACACAGGCATTGTGACATGGCAGCAGGCTACTTCTGACCTTCTGAGGATGTCAGAAGGAGGCTCCTCTGCTTCCAGACCAAGGTAGACCGCGGGTAACTGAAACCGTGGAAAGCGAAACAGCGAATAAGGGGATGGGGGGGGGGATGGCTGTATACTGTTGGCATGTATTAAGGGCTTATTATGGGTATGGAATAAGATAAGGATTAGGCCAACACTCCGATAACTTGGAAGCAGAAGATAAATTCAAATGGTTTTTGTTTTTTTTTTTTCTCGAAAGCCCCCTAAACTTCAGGCAGGAGAGCTTTGGCTTCTGTCTCTGACAGTGTGCTTCTTCCTCAACCTTCCTTATGGGAAGTCCTTTCTTGTACCTAACCTCAAACTCTCTCTTGGTCCAGTTTTAGCTGTTTCTTTGGAATGCTTCGTACATGGGTTCCAGTTCTATTTCTCTCTAGGGCACCTCCTCTTTTCTGGCTTAATGGGCCCAATTCCTTCTCGGCTCCTCATGGGGGCTCCACCTGAGCTAGCTCCAGAACCCCACTTCCTATAGAGGTGAGTCCTTTACTCCTGCTCCTAGAAAGCAGGAGGGTTCTCCTGGGCAGACAGTGGCCTCACAAGGGGCTATAGGGACATTGGCAGGTGCAGGGAGGGAAAGAAAGACCTGAGTACCAAATACTTGAGCAAGCAGTTGACTCCATTCCAGGAGTCAATTTGTAGCCTCATTTAAGCCTCTTAACAGCCAGTATTATCTCCATTTTACAGAGGTCAAAACTGAGGCTGGAGAAGATTCAGTCTCTTGCACTTTGGCAGATAGCAGAAGGTAGACAGACTCAAGTCCAGAAAGTCTAGCTGGCTTCAGAGCTGAACTTGACCTAGCAACCTCAAAGAAGGAAGGAAAAAGCCACCCAGAGGCTGTGGGGCTCTGGGTCAAACAGGTGGATGGGGTGATGGCGGGGGGGGGGGGGGAGGTTCAAGGCCACAGGAAGAACCATGGGTATCAAGGCTGTGGGAGGGTCGGCATAAGAGCAAAGGCCTGCAGGCTGGAACAGGCCTCAGGGGAGAAATCAGGAGAGGCGCTCAGATCTGAGCACAGGACTCATGTGTGTGCTAAGTCACCTGGGCTGGGGACAGTGACACTGTGCAGCAGGCAACAGTATCTTCAGATGCCCTGCAGGACTCAGCCATTTATTCATTCACTTGTTTATCCCTTCACTTCATCCTTTACTTGCCCAAGAGCCAAGACTCTGGAGATCTAATGGGAAAGAGACCTGTCAGCTGGTTAGGACTCCCAGAGGTCCCCATTCACCCATCTATCTGTCCCACATGCAGTGAGTGCCTATTATGTGCCAAGCCCCGAGTTCTACAGACAAGTGAGCCTGTTCTCATCCTCCAGGCACTCAAGACCCAGCAAGGGGGAGAGGGAAGCAGACAGACACTTACAAACCACATGTCGGTGTGTTCATTGAGTCAGTCAACCTTTGAGAGCCTCCAGGGAAGATGCAGGACCAGAACGATTACCAGGAGACATTCCTGCCCGTGGTGAGTTCAGGCTGGTTGAGGACACGAAGGAAGAGCACAAATGTTCCAGCTTGGATACACATGCAGCTGGGAGAAATACTCAGAAGCAGAAGGGGAGCACGGTGGGCCCCAGAGGGAAGGGGCCGTGCATTTGAATTTGTGTTTGTGCATTCATCTATTCCATCATTCATCTGTTATTGAGCATCTTTTGCGTGCTGGGCATTGCTGGAAACAGCAGGAGGGCTCATGGGGGACACCATCTTTCCTGGGAAGACCACTCTCTTGGCCTCTTGTTGGGGGAAAGGCCAAACATGGGGTGAAGACTGCAGTCACAGGAAATGGGCAGCCACAGACCCTTTCCAGCCGTTCAGAGGGGTCAGTGGTTAGGAGCTGGAGGGCATTTAGCAGTGTGGCCTGGGTAAAGTAGAAGGAAGCTATGCCCTATGGGAGGCTCCATGTGGGCCCTACTGTGCTCTGCCCCAGCCCCTGAGTGACCACATGATACAAGCAGAGGGAGGAAATGGAGCGACAGAGTTGGGACTCTAGTAGGGCAGAAAGACCCAAACTTTGTGCACAAATATATTTGGGGACCCCTGGTTTTTGGTCGCTAGAACAGAGACTCTCACTGTCAAGACTTTCTGGAGCCTAGATTTGCACATGTCCTCCTCACCTCCCCATCCTCTGGGGTAGATTTGCAGGCCTATTTGCATATGTTTGCATAAAGAATGCTCCCATCCATATTCATTTCGGGCATTTTGATTTATGCCATTGCTCCCCTCCCCACAGCGGACCGTCCCCATGCCTTTTGCTCCCCCTTCTGGAAGGGAAGACAGGGCAGGGAACCGTGCCCAGCTGCACACAATCTTAGCATTTCTCTGTGGCATTACCTGGTAAAGGTTGAAGGCTATTTTCCTGAGAGCTAATCTGCCTGCCTGACCACACTGTGCTCTGGTTGAAACTGAAGTGAACGCAGAGGTCCTTGGGGACTCATAAACTGAGTTTGTCCTAGTGCTCTTACTGGGTCTAGGGAGCGCCAGGCCAGAATGAGAACCGTCTGTGGACTGTCCGCAGGAGAGCAGCTAATGGAGTGATGAGTGAGCGTCGCCGGGAAGTCTGGGGGCCATCCCATGTGGGTCGCCTTGGCTGTCCATGGTCGTGGGCCAGATCTGGGCTTGGGACCCCTTCCAGGGCCCCACTGCAGCCGCTGGGCCTACAGAACACAGCCCACACAGCATCCACGCCTGTGCACGGAGCAGAGTGGAAGTCTGACTGCGGTTCTGGGGCGGGCTGGGTGGCCCCAGGCAAGACCTTTCCCCTCCGTGAGCCTCAGCTTCCTGTTCTGAACCTAAAAGTCTTCCCAGTGTTGGCTTTTGCAGACAACCCCAGCTTATCACCCAAGCCCCAGAGGGGACTTTTCTGTTCTGAAAAGGCCACGGCCAACCCTGAGGCTCACGCTGTCCCTCCCCGGAATCCTCCCTCTGGCCTCTAGGTCATAGGAACTTCAGTGGACGCGCCTGCTGCCGGTCTGCTCGCACTTGTTATGATGGGACCAAGGGAGGAGCCGAGAAGCTGCTGGGAATCCAGGAAGCCCCCTCCCCCCCAACATTCCATCCCCACCGTCTCCATCTTAATGAGGTCCCGCTGGAGATACTCCCCTGTCAGGGAATGGGAATGTTTCCACCTGGGCAGAGACAGAAAGCAAGCGCAGGGGGCTGCCTTGGAAAGCCTCTTGCCCTGACCTCCAGCGGAGAGCTCCTGAATCGTGCCCACTCCCCCACCACACACATCCCGGGGCCGTGCAGGGCTCGGCTTGTCACCGACAGGCTCTCCACTAAATGAGGTGGCTTGATTGCCCCTTATCACCGGGGCTTATCTCCTGTGGTCACTCGCCTGCCAGACTCCAGAGAGCCACTCCGCGGGCCTCTCCCAACCTCTTGCTTCTCTAGCCCCGACTCTCCCCTGCCTCAAGGGAACCCTGGATTCCAGTGACCCTCCCTGTTGGTCAGTCAGGCTGGGGACAGAAAAGGGATCGAGGAACTAAGAGAGGATACTTTTTCCCATTGCCTCTTAACCTGTCACATCTTCGCACACGTGCTCACTCAGCCCTTGCGTGATAAAGATTTGGGGGGCCCGCCCCACATAACGTCTTGTCACCTTGCATCGAAAGTGAAAAAACCAGTTAATATCTGTGGTGCAGTTCTCGACTGCCTTACACCAGTGGTTTCCTAGAGCATAAGCTGTGTCTTCCCCTCAAACTGAGGCTCCCCGAGGCAGGGCTGTATCTCTTCTCAGACTGGGGCTCCCAGAGAGAAGGGCTGTCTCCCTCTCAGACTCTGGGCTCCCTGAGGGCAGGATTGTGTCTCCCTTCACACTGGGGCTTCCTGAGGGTAAGACTGTGTCTCCCCCACCTCAGACTGGGGTTCCCTGAGGGCAGGACTATCTCCCCTCAGACTGGGGCTCCCTGAGGGCAGGGCTGTGTCTCCCCCTCAGAGACACTTTCCCCACCATCCAGCCTGAGCTGCGCCCAACACAGCCTCACCTGCTCCGCGGGTGGTAGTCAGTACTGGGACTAGACTGGGCCTTCTGCTGCCCAAGAATCATTCCCTAGAGTTCTGCTCGTGGGCTGGACAGAAGAAGGGGCCACAGGGCACCTCTGAGGCAAACAGGGCAACCTCTGTAGGGATCTCTATGCAGTTGGCATATCTGGAGGCAGAGGAGTGAACAGGACGACCCTTTAATTGGCTCTGGGTCAATAAAACCTTTTATAGATCCTCAGTGTTTCGTACGGGATGACACCGTGATGGGGTGTTGCTTTAGTGTTGTGTTTTGTTGCCCTGTGGGATAGGTTGTTAATAAGGACAGAATAAAAAATGAAGGAAAGAAGGAAGATGGCAGGGAGGGGGGAGGGAGAGAAGGAAGGAAGGAAAGAAAAAGAGAAAGGGGAGAGAAAGCTCCCTTCAATAAGTCTGTATGGGAGTGCATTTGTTTAAACTCCTCTTATCTTCAACACTTGCTTCTCCACTGGTGGAGGGGTCTGTGGAGCGAGGCTGGTTTTTCTCCCAGTGACAAGAGAATTGCAGGCTCCATAAACGGCCCGCCGGTGCCGGTGCCTGGGCGGAGGAGGAAGACGGGGTTGAGCCGAAGGGCGCCGCTGCCTCTCCCTGTCTCTCCCTGCCTCTCCCTGTCCGTCCTCACCTCAGGGCAGCCTTCCCCCGGCCCCAGGCCCCTGTGACCCAGGGCAGGGGACGCGGCTGTCCAGCCTCTGCCGTGGGCTTTGGCCAGCTCGGTCTCCCTCCAGCCTCCCTCCTCCCCGCTGCCTCCCTCAGGCCTGGCTGGGCTCCTCTCCTTGAGAGCCTCCCCTGGCACCAGCCCGGCCAGAGACCTCCGGGCCTTCCCTTAGGCTACGTCCCCACCTCTGTGGGACCCTTGCCACTGGCGCTGCCTCTTCCAGGAAGTATCTCTTGATGCCCCTCTCCCTGATTCGCTCATTCCCGTGTGCATCCTTTCAACACACGTTTTTGAGTCTCTGAGATGTGCCAGGCATAGGAGATAAAGGGCCTGGGGAGCTCGGAGCCCAGTGGAGGAAACCAAACGTCAACAGTCAATTAAAGCTCTTTAGGGTGGGTTTGGTTTTCCTCCAGGCTATGACAATAATATCGAATGTCAGTTGAGGGCTTACTAGGTGCCAAGTGCTATTCTATTTCACTGTTTTAAATCGAGAAACTCCCTCAATTCTGGAAACAGCTCTACCAAGTACGGCTATGTCACAGAGGTCCTGTTTGCTCATGAGGGTGAGAGCTGAATGCAAATCCAGGCAGTCTGGGCCAGAGGCTGAGCTCTCAAACCCACAGCTGCTTGCCTCACAGCCTAGGGATGTTTCTATAGACCCTCAGGTGCCTACCCTGCCCCTCATATGCCCCTCACAGTCCCACCTGTCCCAGCTCCTTGCCCAGGACTGAGTAAGCCATCTCTGACCAAAGGGACTTGCATTTGGTCCTTGCTCCTGAGCCTTGACTGACTGCTTGTGGCCCATCTCTCGCAGGAGAGTGGGCATCTCCAAGCCAGACTGTCAGCCCCTGCCAGGCATGGCCTGTAACCCCCTCAGCGCCGAGCCCAGGGTGGGCCCAGTGCAGGACTCGTTAAGTTGGCTGAGGAGGGCAGCCCTCAGACCAGGAGGAGGGCAGGTGAGGAGAGTTGGCATAGTGTGCCAATGCTGAGAGGGGCCGGCACAGGGGCCCTGCCCATAATGACCATGAGGGAAGTGCCAATCTCCAAGTGGTCTTGTAGGCCGCCCCTGAGGAATCGTATCTCCAGAAGAAAAGATCCTGCTGGCTAGCCTCAAGCCTCAGTTTCCTCAAGGTGCAGAGAGGCTGGATTTGGTCCCTGATGGGAAGCTTCTGGAAGATCAAGTTATGCCCTCTCTGGGGGTCCTAAGCAGGCTCAGCAGTGTGGGGGGGGATGCTCCAGGTCTGAGACATAGGATGGGAAAGAAAGAAAGAAAGAGAGAAAGAGAGGAAGGAAGGAAGGAAGGAAGGAAGGAAGGAAGGAAGAGGGAGGGAGGGAGAAAAGGAAGAGAGAGAGAAGGAAGAAAGAAAAGGGAAGGGAAGGGAAGGGAAGGGAAGGACGGAAGGAAGGAAGCGGGGAAGGAAGGAAGGAAGAAAGAAACTGAGCACATAGTAAGAAAGGAATGGGGAGAAGAAGGGGGTGTTTCCCTACCTGGCGCGTCTGGAGCACTGGCTGTGCACCTGGTCCCGCACTGGCCCTGGGTGTACAACGTGAGAATCGAAGCCCCAGCCTTGAAGGAGCTCGTAAAGTGGACTGTAGCTAGTGGTAGCCCAGGGCCCCCAAATCCAAATGGGGAAGGGGGGGGCTGCGGTGAGATGACCCACCCCTGAGTCAGCCCGGCTCACCCCCCACAGAGGCAGGGCCAGATGACCAGGTCAGTGTCCAAGGCCCTTGGCCCCTGATGGCCCCACTTTCTAGCCCAGGGCAGTGGGACCCCAGCCCCTGCCCTGTTGTGGGGTTAACCTTGGAGTTAACACAGAGGAGGCACCGGTCAGGGGTCGTTCAGGTCTGAGGTCAGGGTCTGACCGATGCCTGCCTGGCCCCCACCCAGCAAGACCCACACTGGCCACACAAGTGCTCCTCAGGCACCAGTCTTGTTCTTCACTGTCTGGGGACAGAGGGCAGAGGAGGCTTCACCATGGAGGCTCCTCGTACCTCATATGCTCCCGCATAAGTCTAGGACCCCTTCTAGGTCAGGTAGAGGAAAGGAAGAACCTGCTGGAGCTGATGGCCTCCCCTGTGCTGGAGCCCAGCAGCCTGAGGAGAAAGGGACGGAACTGGGAGAAGCCAGGACTGGCCAGAGTGAGGCCTTCCTGTCTCCCCAGCTGCCAAGGTCCGTACCGGGCCACCCCAGAGCCCAGGGCTCCCTTGGGCCTGCAGCCCTGAGCCCCGAGCACATGTGCAGGTGGGTGTTTGCACGCTGCACGTCTGTCTCCAACTCACATGCACACGTGCGTGTGTGTGTGCACGTGCACATGTGTGCCTGGGCAGGCTTATGAGAGCGGAGGCCCTGAGAGCTCGAGGACTTGGCCTCCCCTTCCTTCTAAACCACAAGGCCACTCGCCAGCCTCAAGCCTTGATTTCAAGGCCCAGAGAGGCTGATGAGAAACAGGCTTGACTGACATGCCCGTGGGCGCCAGTGGCCAAACTGCAGGAACCCACCGGCCTGCGGGTTTGCCCTCTCCTGAGATCCAGGGGGCTTCAGATCAGCAGAGGGTCCTCTCTGGGCCTTCGCCATCATGGATGCAGAGAAGCAATCCATGAGGCTAGGGCTTCCAGGCTTGCTGGAGATGAGGCTGGTGAGCCCCTCTGCCAGAGGTGCACCTGCCTGCCCCTCCACCACTGCCATGCTTCTAGAAGGCCTCCAGAGGCACGATGGCTCCTCAGTGGACGAAGGAGGAAATGGCTGAGAGACGCTCTCCCCACCTCGGAGGAGTGGGACCCCGCTGCTCCACCCAGCTCAGAGGGTGAGGGGCTCCCAGGTCTGAGTTTCTCTGAGTCAGACCGCAGGACTCTTGCATCAGAGGCAGTTGTGATGTGCTGCTAGGGGGCTCGTCGAGACCACAGATGCCTGCGATTTTCCCTACCCCTAAGAAACCCTGACTGAGCAGGCCTTGGATGGATTAGGAAATCTGCTTTTGCAACTAAGTGCCCCTGATGACCCAGAGTGACACAAATACAGCAAAGCATAATATCTGAGATGTCAGGTTTGGGAGACCTGAGTTTGAATTTCCGCTCAATTTCCGCCCATCCGCCCTGGAGTTAATAATATGACTTCACAGAGAC
Source organism: Lynx rufus (assembly GCF_022079265.1). Classification (NCBI taxonomy): domain Eukaryota; kingdom Metazoa; phylum Chordata; class Mammalia; order Carnivora; family Felidae; genus Lynx; species Lynx rufus. The sequence goes on along the minus strand of NW_025814878.1, from coordinate 104,361,531 downwards.
AATGTCGTATCGTAGGTACTCGGCGCGTGGTGGAAACGTAACAGCACTAGTAATAACGGCAGGGCTGACCGTAAACTGGCACTGGCTGTGCACCAAGTCCTCTCTGCCATCGCGGGACCCACACCCCAGAGGCCAGGCTGGGGTACTCAGTGCAGAGCCCCACCCCTGTTGTCCTTTCCCTTGTAAATGGCAGCCAAGAAGGCCCCGCCCTCTGGATACCCTGTGGGCTCCGGGCAAGGCCCCCAGCTGCCCCTCTTCCATAAACCAGCCCTCCCAGAAGCCCCTGCTCTCCGGGGAGATGCAGCCCAGAGCCCCCAAGGAGCCAGACCTGGTTTCCTCCGGGCTAATTGGCTAATCGTCTGCTGCCTTGATAGCAGGAGGTCTGGACATGACTACTCCTGGGGCCAGGCCCTCATACTGCCCATCTCTCCGGCCAGCTTAAAGCAGCCAAGGATTAACATGCAGGCTGGATTTGCTCACCTAATTCCTTATCGAGGCCCTGTCCTCCAAAGAGGCAGGCCAGATGGTTTCTTTTTCAGGGAAAGGACCCTGGGAGGCTTCTGGGCAGGGGGAGGGTGGAAGGGAGAGTAGCCAGAGGAGGAAGGGAGGGCGGCTCTCCCTCCATCCTTGCCTGTCAGGCCCCATCAGCCCCTGCCTCCCCAGGGAGTGCAGCCACGGGCTGGAGTCATGGAGCCACCTCTGCTGGCTCACCCTGAGCCCCTGTGGGAGTAGCCCCCAAACAACCTTGCTTTTCAGACAGGAAAGCTCACTGAGGGCCGAGAGCTGATCCAGCCATTCAATAAAGTAGAACCCGCCTTGAACCTGGTCTCCAGGCACTCTACTCTGGGGCATTTACACCTCATCTCCTGCCAGTGGGGCAAAGGCAGAGAAAAAGATCCATGTGGGCCCCGGATTGGGGTCCCATAGGCAGAGCAATCAGGGAGCGCAGGCTGAGGACCTCGGGCCCCTCCCAGGAGAGGAGGTGAGGGGGGATGAGGTAGGAAGGCTCTGGTCACTCAAGACGTTAACTCCAAGGGGTAGCGATGGTTTGGGTCACAGAGGATGTCAGACTCCAGCAAGGAGGCCTCTGAGGAAAAACGGAGAAGTGAAGGTGCCCGGGAAAGCGAAGCCCAGGGAAGGAGGAGGGGAAGGGGGAGGTACAGGTGAGGGGCCTCTAAATGAATCCCTTCGTTCACTAAGTCTCATGATGCTAACAACCTCGTAGGGTCCCTATGATAATTCCCATTTTACAGATGAGAAACTGAATCTCGGAAGTCTCCAGAACTTGTCCAAGTTCACACAGCTGGCGGTGGACAGAGCAGTGAACAGCCTGCCCCGGGCCTCCAGCCCTGAAGGGGGTCCCAGGTCACTCCCCCAGGGCTTAGGAGAGGCGGGAGTATGTCTCCCTCCCCATGCTTCCACCCTACCTCCAATCTGCTGAGTGTAGGAGTCAGCTAAGAATCTAAGTCTCAGGGGTGCCTGGGTGGCTCAGGCAGTGAAGTGTTGACTCTTAATTTTGGCTCAGGTCATGATCTCATGGATTCGTGAGCTGGAGCCCTGAGTCGGGCTCTGCACTGACAGTGTGGAGCCTGCTTAGGATTCTCTCTCTCTCTCCCTCTCTCTCTCTGCCCCTCCCCCTCCTCATGCAAGTGCTCTCTCTCTCAAAATAAATAAACATTAAAACAGGGTGGGGAGCAGGGTGCCTGGGTGGCTCAGTTGGCTAAGCGTCCGACTTCAACTCAGGTCATGATCTCACGGTTCGTGAGTTTGAGCCCCGCATCGGGCTCTGTGCTGACCGCTCAGAGCCTGCAGCCTGCTTCGGGTTCTGTGTGTCTCTCTCTGCCCCTCCCCTGCTCATGCTCTGTCTCTCTATCTCTCAAAACTAAATGAATATTAAAAAAAAAAATTTAATGGGGCGCCTGGGTGGCGCAGTCGGTTAAGCGTCCGACTTCAGCCAGGTCACGATCTCGCGGTCCGGGAGTTCGAGCCCCGCATCGGGCTCTGGGCTGATGGCTCAGAGCCTGGAGCCTGTTTCCGATTCTGTGTCTCCCTCTCTCTCTGCCCCTCCCCCATTCATGCTCTGTCTCTCTCTGTCCCAAAAATAAATAAACGTTGAAAAAAAAAAAATTTAAAAAAAGAAAGAATTTAAGCCTCAGCTCCCAATCCCCACCAGCCTTCACTTCCCATGTTGTATGCCCCCATGCTGGGAGCTGCTCAAACCCCCCCCCCCCTCCAGGAAGCTTCCTGACCATCTTACCCCTATTGCCTTGCCAGACCCCCTGTATTTGCCAAGATTCAGGGTGTTGGGTCCTGGTCTACTCAGGTGGAAACGCAGGGCTTAGCATGGGCTCCAGACCACGCAGCTCTGGCTTTGAAACCAGGCTGTGCCTCCGTTTCCACGTCTGTAAAAAGGGAGGAACAATGGCACCTACTACAGAGGACAGTAGAGACTTAAAGAGATGATACAGGTAAGGATTCGCCCAGAGGGGGATGGAATGAGGTTTGGAAAGTGTGGGTGCCTTTCCCCACATTACAGAGCATGCTAATGGCCATTAGAACTAGAACTTTAGACCTGGCAAATGAGGAATGAGGCCCACCATAGAGGCCGCCCCGGGTCTCGGGCCCCTGGTCCAGTGCTCCTGTCCCTTGGCCATGAAATCACAGGGTCCCCACGGCTGTGAGTGATCAGAGCCAGGCCCTGGGAAGGCTGCACAAGAACAGCTTCCCAGGCCAAGCCTTCTCTCGCCTGCCCTTCCAGCCCCCACACTCCCTCAGGGACTGTCTCCACCTGACCCCGGTGGTCTGTCTCGGGTGTGGGACTATTTGCAACAGGCGCCTATTGTCTTCTGGCCTGAGTGCACCTGTAATGCCTTGTCCCAGCCCGGTGAGTCAGCTCTTGGCAGGCCATGGAGCAGCCACTCCACATCATCTTAAGCCTGAAAGAGAACCTTTCTCTCCGCTTTTCTCCTCCTTCCTCCCTCTGCTCTCCGTGAAGTGGTCATCTCCGCAGGGCAGCAGGGAATAGCATTCTCTGCCAAGATTTCTTCAGTCTCCTTGGCCAGGAGACAGGGTGGGGCCTCGGAAACAATGAGAAGGCAGCCTAGGGCCCGGCCACAGCCCCTGAGTTGCCTTAGGGCACTGCTTGTACCCCCAAACTCCCTGCTTCTAGTCGGGGCACCAAAGTCAGGGCAACTGCGGCAACATTTTACTTTTCCGGAGCCCACACACTCGATGACTTCTACCATTCAGACGGAGACCTGACCAGACTTCCAAACAAACTAAAGACAATTGTCTGACTAGAGTCTGACAATTAAACTTTGGAGCTTCACTCATCAATTTTTTTCTCCTACCTGAATCACAGCCTTTCTGCTCTTACCTTACCCACTATTCTAGTATGCACGGTTATCTAATTGATGTAAGTATTGCAAGAATAAAATCAGAGTGGGGAAAAGGTCATTAAAGCTATTCTCATTGATAGCAAAAGGTGTCAGGTGGCAAAGACATAAACAATAAAAAGAGACCCAAGAACTAACAAAACTAAAACAATCTTGAGTTATTCAGAGTAGGAGCAAAGAAAATGACATATCTCAGTCCCTGGGGGCATCACCAGGCTTTAACTACAGTAGCAGATACTCTTAATGAGGATACTGAGGCTTCCGTGGAAAATTGGATTATGGTGAATCTCTTTAAGAAGGTTTGGGACCATGCGATACATTTTTTTTTTTTTTTACGAGGGCTTTCAAAAGACATGATTTCATATTTCTTTATGTTTTTGACATTTAAAGAAGTAAGTAAGTAAGATTTAATAATAGCAGACTAAGTGATTTAGACCCATGTCCCACTGAGGACAACGAGAACAGCTGGACAAAATATTTAAAAAATCTACTTGAAGCACTGAGGAGCTAACAAGATAGGAAGAATTTCTGGGCCATGCCTGAGACCCAGAGAAGAAAGAGTGGCACTTAGGGCCATTTTTCCCCTGAGGGTATATGCCCATTCAGGAGGGGTCAGCTCAGATTCTAAGAAGCTGAACAACAATTCTAATGGCCTAGTGAGAATAAGAGAGCATGAAGTGGAGTCTTAGGCTCACCAAAGGGTGGGACTTAGTGAGCCCTCTCTCTTTAGGCAGGCACCCAAAAGGGCTATATCCTGGGAGTTAAGGGTAGACCCAAAGTAGACAACTCAGTTTCCAATCACACAGCCCTTAAACTTAAAGTAGGTAATTTTGTATTATTAGTGTCCCAGGTACCTGGCAGACACAAAGGTAAATCCTTTCTGAAGGAAGATCAGATCATTCGAGGCCCCAGGTTATTTCTACAAGTAAGTCCATAAATACAATGTCTAACACATAATTGAAAATACCCACACACAGAGTCAGACAACATAATTTTATTTATTTTTTACTTTTTTAAGTTTACTTATTTATTTTGAAAGAGAGAGTACAAGCAGGGGAGGGCCAGAAAGAGAGGGAGAGAGAGAGAATCCCAAGCAAGCTTCCCACTGACAGGACAGAACCCGATGAGGGGCTCCAACTCACACACGGAGAGATCGTGACCTGAGCCCAAACCAAGAGTGGATGCTTAACCAACGGAGCCACCCAGGCTCCCCGGAGACAACATAATTGTAAAACGTCAGAACAGCAGACAATAGAAACAGACCCATAAGGGCTACACGTATTGGAGTTATCAGCAAAGATTTGAAGTAACGATGCTTGCTATGTTCCAGGAGGTCGTTGTGGTTATTACTGCTGCATTACAGAGTACCCCAGAACTTAGCGGTATAAACAGCAACAATTTTGTTGTCTGACGGTTTTGCGTGTTGGGAATTCAGAAAGGGCTCCGCTGGGCAGTTCTCCCTTGGGGTCTGTCACACAGCTGCTGTCAGGTGTCAGAGAGGGCTGGTCATCCAAGACAGCTCGCTCACATGGCTGGCGGTTGGTGCTGGACACTGGCTGGGGCCCTGGCTCGTGTTGTTGACCCAAGCACCTAGGCATGGCCTCTCCAGCATGGCAGTCTCAGGGTAGCTGGATGTCTTACAGGGCAGTTGGCTTCCTCTACAGCGAGAGTCCCAAAAGAGCTAGGCAGAAGAGACAGCGTCTTCTCTGACCTACCCTCAGAAGTCATACAGCATCACTTCTGCAAAATTCTATTGGGCGCAAAGCAGTGACTAGGGCCAGCCCAGTTTCAAGGGGGGGAAACACAGACCTCCCTCCACCACCTCTCAGTGAGAGGAGTGTTCAACATTTGCCATCAAATTTTAAAACCTCCACAGATAAAAGAGTTAGCTTCCGTTGTTGAGAAAATTCCAATAGATTGACGACCTCTTCTGAACAATGAGCTATTCTAGACTTACCCAAGTGAACTGTGTATCATCTCCCAGGAGGATCTCAAAAGCTTGTCTGGGCCACATCACATGAACATCTTCACGATGCAACACGCTGCCAGAGACGGCACTGGGGGCGCCCCAGCTCTACATTTACATTCGCAATGACTCACCTTATCCTCACCCCTCCTGTGGCTTGCCACAGGGGTGGCAAGGAAACTCGTCAGAAAGCCCATGAATCTTAAAAGCCTGCAGTGGCCCAGGTAACAAAATGTCTCAAGCGGCATATATACCTACCCTGGGGCTTCCCGAACCTGGACGGTCCTCAAAACACCTGCTAAGGTGGAAGAGTCTCAGACTGGGAGAAGATATTTGCAACTTCAGAACTTGCCTGGGATTAAAATCTAAAACAGTCGGGGAACTCCTGTTAATCAAGAAGAAGAAAGGCGGGGAATCCGATAGAAAAAAAATAAGCAAAAAAAAAAAATATATATATATATATATGAATAGGCACACCACAAAAAGTAAGTGCAACGGCCAAGTATATGAAGGGATGTGCAAGTTCACTAGCCATCGGAAAGATGCGGACTTCAAACAGCAGTGCACCTGTCCACACCCAACTGAGCGGCACAAATTAGAAAGGTGAATTATACCCAGGGTGGGGAGATGAGACCCTTGTGCCTTGCACGTAAGAGGATAAACTGATACATCCATTCTAAGAGCAGCCATCCGGCTGTATTTAGTGGAACGAAGTCTGAATCACCCCGTATCCCGGAATCCCACAAGTGAGTATAGAGCCTGGAACAATGACTACACGGGGAGGAGAAAGGACATGCACCGGCTGCTCATGACAGCGAAACTAGGGCTAGTGGGGAGCTGGAGGCAGCTGAAGTGTCCACCTCTGGGGGAGTGGATAAGTCAGAGGCCAAGCGACGGTCAGAAACAAGCCAAATGCAAGAATGCATAACGACAACAGTGTTGAAAGAAAAAAGCAAGAAACAGAAGAGAATTACAGTGTAACACCATTTATTTTTTTTTAATGTTTACTTATTTTGAGAGAGAGAGGGAGATTTAGGGCACAGGCAGCAGAGGGGCAGAGAGAAAAGGAGGGAGAGAATCCCAAGCAGGCTCCATGCTGTCAGTGCAGAGCCGGATGCGGGGCTCAAACTCACAAACTGTGAGATCATGACCTGAGCCTAAATCAAGAGTCAGACGCTTAACCAAACTGAGCCACCCAGGCGTCCCTAGCGTAACACCATTTATATTAATTACAAAACGTGCAGAAAACCATACAACTCAGTATACAAAGAAGATACATGTTTCAAGACCCATAGCAAGTACATAAAATGAGGGTCTGGAGGGCGCCTGGGTGGCTCGGTCGGTTAAGCGTCCGACTTCAGCTCGGGTCATGATCTCACGGTCCGTGAGTTCGAGCCCCGCGTCGGGCTCTGTGCTGACCGCTCAGAGCCTGGAGCCTGTTTCGGATTCTGTGTCTCCCTCTCTCTCTGCTCCTCCCCTGTTCATGCTCTGTCTGTCTCTGTCTCAAAAAAATAAATAAACGTTAAAAAAAAAAATTTAAAAAAAATGAGGTTCTGGAAGCAGGGGGTTGGGAATGGTGGAAAACGGAGGTGGAGACCAGGGGTGAAGGAGAAAAATAAAATGAAAAGTAGCATTAGAAGGGACTTTCAACAGACCAATGTCGATAGTACACGATGAACTGAGGAGTGTAATTAGTCCAGTTGTCTGCATCTGTGGTAAAAATAAACCAGTAAAAGCAGATTTTTAGATTTCATCTCCAGAGATTCAGCTTCACTAGGCCAGCGGTGAGCCCAAAAAATATGGGTTCAGTGATTTTGTTGACGCCTTCCGCAACATCCTAGAGAGATGCCATCAGGGGCTTCTTGATTACATCCAGTGATGCGGAGCTCATTCCGGTACTAATTATTAGAAAATACTTTTATTACATTAGATTGTTAAATTATATAATGCATTACATATTTTTCTTATATTATTATATTTTTATTATATAATTCAATTCTAATGATTAGAAAGGTCTTCCAGAGGTCAAAATTTGTCTCCCTATGCCTTCCAAACCATTGATCCAAGGTCTGTTCTTTGGAACAAGTTTAAAAAAATCAGGCCTCTCCTAATTCCACATGCCAGCCCTTCAGTGACCCTCGATCTCTTTGATATCTCTGTGCCTGTCAGGCTTCCCTCCCTCCACTCCACCTCTACTCTAGCCAAGTTGTCCCCTCAGGTCTGATCTAGCTCTTAGGGTGTCTCTTCAAACATGGCTCCCTCAGAGCGGCCCCACATTCTGGGTGCAGCCTGATCAGCACACAGTATAGCAAAATATACACCTCCTTCAGCCAGGCTGCTATGCTCCTATTAATATAACCTCAGATTATAAGGTTTTTTTTTTAAGCCATTTTTAGTGAGTTTATGGTCAGCCAAACTTCCAGATCTTTTTCAATAGAATTTCTCCATCCATTCCTCTTATACACACACACACACACACACACACACCCCTATATGGCACAAAATAAAAGCACAAAAGACATGCAGTATAAAGTAAGACCCTAGCTGCCTAGTTGGTTTCTCATGTATCCTCTGGAGACGATCTGTGCGTACACAAATATATATACACATTTTTGATGACACAAAGAGAAGCATAGTCTACAGTGTCAGTGTGCACGTCATGTACCTTGCCTTTTTACTTAACCAGGCATGTTGTGTAACCTTTCTTATCAGTAACTTATAACTCCTTGCCTCATTTTTTGTATCAGACCTGTGGCTTCCGTTGCCCAGACCTACCCAAAGCTTTTAACTGACCCCCCCCCCCCCCCGGACATTTACATTGTTTCCAGTCCTTTGCAGCTTCAACCGCCATACTGCCCCGGCTACCTTTGCACACAAGCCAGTCCACACGTGCACCAGCTTCTCTGTGGGCTCAGTACCCATGTGCCTTTTCACTTGGGTTTTGTTTCCATCCTAGAACAGACCTTTGTCATTTCTGCCTGCTGCTGATCTCTGTCATTGGTCCTGCCTGTTGTTCCGGGCGCTGTCGGGGAGACTGAATCCTCCTTGTGCCTCTGGGCCTGTTTCTCTTAGCGGAGGGTCATCTGCAAGCAGGGGGAGGCAGCCACTCGGGCCTCCACTCAAGCCATTGATAAAAATGTTCAGTGCAATGGGGCCAAGAACGAGGGCCCTGGGACGAGCCCTGGGGAATTCCAGGTGTCCGTTCATCAGCTGTCGCCACAGGCGTGTCCCCGCTGTTGTCATGGGAGCCAGCCTCACTAGAGTATCCCGGCAGGATCTGCCACCCCGCTGGCGGATAGCCAGCACCCCCACTTCCAGCAGCCCCGCGTCTTCCGTCCTCGTGAGAACAAGCTGAGGCTGCCTCGAGCAGCCTCGTTTGTTCCGAGTAGAGCCGACTAGAAGGTCTGGAGGGGAAGCTCCTGACCTTTGTGGTCAGCAGAGCTGGGACCCTGACCTGCCTATTTCTAGCAATGTGGCTTTGGGCAAATTACTTAACCTCCAGAAGCCTCAGTGTTTTCAGCTGCCAAGCGGTGGTAACAAAGCTCACCTCCCCGTGTTGTGAGGATGTATGAACTTATTTGTCTGCAGTAGGGTTTCTGCTGCTATCTGTTCTGTCTGTCCCGCCAGGCTGTCTGTCTTCCTCATCTATGAATTCTCATGCCAAGGAATCAACTCCCAGCTTTTCAGCGGGGATTGGCTTCAAACTCAGAAGTGTATCAGCTCCCAAAGAGACCCTTCCCTGCTTTTCAATGTCAGCCCCGCTCTGGGGTTCCACCCTCCCCCCAGAGCTGAGACTCTGGGCTCACGAGCAGGTGCAGAAAACTTGAGCACCACAGATATGGCCAGTTCCATCCTACCATCCCTTCTCTTTTCTGGGACTGACCCAGACTCACTCTTCTGTGCTTTTGCCTGTTCCCCTTAGCAGGGGGCATTGGACCAGTTTCTTGCTCCCACAGAGCGAGAAGGAAGAACGCATCCAAGGTCTTTATCCCTGGGATCTCAGCCCCTCCCGCCATGGTGGCCTCACTCTCTGCAGGGTGAGCCATGCACTGCTATTTGGCCAAGAGCTCATCTTACCAGGGTTTGAACACGGATTTTCAAAATGGAGTTTGTTTGATCACGGTCTCCACTGTGATGCTGCCTGAGCTGCGCCCTTGGCCCTCCCCCACCCCCACCCCTGCGCCCAGTCATGATGATTTGGGAAGGGGTTCCCTTGCCAGTCTTGCATCCCTCCTGGCGATCGATGCCCTCCAAAGTGTAAAGCCACGGGTTCCTTCCTTTCCAGGATGCCCAGCCAGAGGTCCCCTTCCTTGGGCTCGCTGCTGAGCAAGTATTCACGATGATAAAGCCACTGGCATTTCCACTGATGCTCCCGTGAGCAAGGACCGCATTCGCCTCAGTCAAACCGATTCGGCAATCAAGTGTAAGGAGCACACTGTGGGCCGGACCCTGCTCTAGGCACTGGGAACGCAAAGGAACATGCCCAGCCCTTGCCCTGGAGGAACCACAGGAAAACCTGGTCGCCACTGGCCGCCATGATGGGTTGGGGACCGGGCTGCTGCATGTGGCCATGGGGCTGGCTGCTTCTGTAGGTTTTCTCTCTGCCAGTTTCACAGCCCTGACCAGGAATGTATCATCCCATTCCACCCCTGACGGGGCGACCTGAGCCCGTGTTCCCAAAGACACCACTTCTGTTTTCAAACATTTTATTTATTTATTTTTGTTGTTGTTATTATTTTAGTGTTTATTTATTTTTTTTAAAATTTTTTTTTTCCAACGTTTATTTATTTTTAAGACAGAGAGAGACAGAGCATGAACGGGGGAGGGGCAGAGAGAGAGGGAGACACAGAATCGGAAGCAGGCTCCAGGCTCTGAGCCATCAGCCCAGAGCCCGACGCGGGGCTCGAACTCACGGACCGCGAGATCGTGACCTGGCTGAAGTCGGACGCGTAACCGACTGCGCCACCCAGGCGCCCCAATGTGTTTATTTATTTTGAGAGGGAGCGTGCGCGCACATGCTCAAAAGGGCAGAGAGAGGGAGACAGAAGTTTCCTAGCGGGTTCCGCACTGACAGCAGGGAACCCGATGTGGGGCTCGAACTCACGAATGTGAGATCGTGACCAGAGCTTATCCGACTGAGCCACCCAGGTGCCCTCTTTTCAAACATTTTTTTTTTTTAACGTTTATTTATTTTTGGGACACAGAGAGACAGAGCATGAACGGGGGAGGGGCAGAGAGAGAGGGAGACACAGAACCGGAAGCAGGCTCCAGGCTCCGAGCCATCAGCCCAGAGCCCGACGCGGGGCTCGAAATCACGGACCGCGAGATGGTGACCTGAGCTGAAGTCGGACGCTCAACCGACTGAGCCACCCAGGTGCCCCTTTTTTCAAACATTTTAAAGAGAGGTGGGATCTGTTAGGCAGAGTCAGGACACAAACCCGGGTCTTCAGGCTCCCCCAGCCCAGGTTTCTGTTGTCCCATAAGTAACTCTCACCCCGCTTTACTCCCCACCCCTCACCCACTTCTGTCCTGCTGTTCTCTGGAAGGGAGATGGGAAGGAGGAGCTAGCTCCATATCAAGCCCTGTGCTGAGCAGACTCCGACCCAGTTCCCGCTTCCCCTTGTCTGATCTCTGTGCTTGGGGGATTAGAAATGTGCATGAATGACTATCAGTCAAGGGGAAGGTGAGCTGTGTCCGGGTGAGAGGTATGGCTCCTGGACATTCAAGTGCAGAGGAGAGTGGCCACCCGGCTATGAAAGCTGGTGCAATCATGCAGAACCCCTATTTGCAGAGCACTTTGCTTCTTGGCAGCTTTCCTGCACCCGATCTGCTCACCTCCAAGGAGCAGGCTAGGCGGGGAGGCAGCGTCCCTGGATCGGCCTCCCCTTCCAGGGCAGGAGGCATGAGCTCTGACAGGCTCCTCTGTACATGTGGGTCCCCCGGGCCCGCTCTCTGCAGGCAGGAAACCCACTTTCAGCCCAGGTAGGGAGGCCGGGCCCAGCCCTGCTTACAGCCCGTCTCCCAGGGGACCCAGCTGGCCCAGAGGTGAAAGGTCAGCAGCAAATTCTGGTGGTGGCCCGAGGCCTGACAGCTACCTCCACTCCCCCAGCCCAGCCAGGGAGGGAGGGGCCCTTCAGGCCTGCCCCAGCTCTCCCAGCTCACGTGGCCCTCAACCCCAGGACCCCAGCCTTCCTTCTGAAGGGCGGGGCTGGAGTTTGACATACTAAGCTCGGGTCTCACAGGAGATGGGGGTGCCTCGAGATGAACCCCTCTGCTTGGCTGCTTCAGGGCAGTGGCAGGAAGGGCTAGCTCTGGGCCAGGGCCCTGCAGGCCTCCTACCCCCCATCGAGGAAGGGCACCTGGAAATGCCCCCAGACAAGTCTCTTGACCTCTTAGCGCCCCAGTCCCTTTGACTGACACATGGAGGCCTCTGAAGCTAAATGAGATGATGCAGGTGACATGGGCCATGTGGTCAGTGCCTGATAAATGTGACTTGCCGCCATTGTCATCATTAGTATTATTACTTGGCTCCAGGCCACGCCCCGAGGTTGGGGCCATTTGGTTGAGGTCCACGAGGCCACTGCTCTGTGTGGGGGTGTCCCGCAGCTCCCCCTAAGGGGTGGCCCCTCTGATATGGCTCAGAGAGGAAAGAGGACCTCAGGCACCATGCTGGATTTCAGAAGGTGGGAAGCTCGACACACAGTTCAACCTCCAAAGGCGCTGAGTGTCTGAGATGTGCGTATACCGGGGCGGGGGCAGTTAAAGCAGCTCGGCCACAGAAATGCCACCCAGGAGCCAGCAGAGACACCCTGCAGGAGACCCCAAGTGCAAAAGGGTGGGTGAGGCCTTGGCCACATATCTCAGAGGCCTGGTTCTCTCTGGGTGTATTGCCCTCAGCATGTGAAACACTCCAGCTTGGTCTCTGCTGCTGCCATGGGGAATTAAGGGACAGGGCCTGCGTCCATCATTCATTCATTCACCCCTTCCTTCCTCCAGTCAACTAGGTTGTAAGTCCAGGCACCGAGGAAGTAGGATCAGCAAGATACCCCTGTCCCCAGGTTGCTCTTGACGCTTCCTGGAGCAGCCCGCATCCCTCTCCCCAAGACGAATGTGGGATGGCACCAGAAACTGGTGAGAGACCCACAGGGGGCAAAGCCTCACAGACCAAGCTGCCCCTCTCAGTCGGGAGTGTATTTCCAGCACCAGTCCTGAAGTTCTGGGGCTCATCTTTATTTAAGCAGGTGGCATTTCCTTTCTGAGCCATTGGCCACCAGGGAAAAGGGAGTGTCCTTGTTCCTTCTCTGCATCCATGTTTGCTCTGTGGCCAAAGTCCTAACAATGGTCTACCAGCCCCTATAGGATCTGATCCCTCCTACCTCTCTCACCTCACTTGCCCGCTACTTCCCCTCACACTAATGTCGTGCTGGCCCCTCTGCTGTTTCTCACACAAGCCAACTCTGGAGCTGAATGGGTTGCCCCAGGGCCTTTGCACTAGTTATTCCCTCTCGTGGAATGTTTTCCTCTAGTTGCAAAAATAGCTTCTCCTTTCAGATCTTTACACAGGTATCATCTTCTCCTCGTGGCCTTCCCTGATCTTTCTATTGAAATTGCATCACCCCCTTACACCTACCCTCCCAGCCCTCAACCCTTCTTTATTTGTCTCTAGACACTCATCACCCTCTCATATACTCGTTTCGTTGCATGTTTTCACTCTCCACTAGAATGCCAACTCCATGGGGTCAGGGACCATGGTCAGTCTTGCTCACTGCTGTTCCCCTAGTGCCTAAAACAGGGTCTGGCACACAGTAAGTGCTCAGTAAATACGTTGAGCAGGAAAGGGAGGGAACACTCAAGAGAGCTACATACCTCTGCACTGATGGAGGTGGTAAGAGGCCAGTAAGTCCTACTGGTGACCGACCTGCAGCCAGGAGCACGTGAATGGACGGGTTGCTAAGCAGAGTGCGCAGGGAAGAGCCAGCGGGGTCATGCCACTTGCCCCACCCCCCGCCCCAGTGCCATCTCGTCCTGGCTGCAGTTTGACGTGTCTGTGTTAGAGGCTGAGAAGAAGCATCTCCACAAACCAATTCAAACCTTGTCTCCAAAAGAAGCCTGCCCTGGTCCGTACTACCCGGCCATGGCTGGCTTCCACCCCAGCACGCTTCGCCCACCCCCAGCCATTTGGCCAGGGCTCAAAGCAAAGCGATGAGAAATGGAGCAAAGAGGCAAGAAGTTGCCCTAACTGGGCACCTCTTGTGTGTTTCATGCGTTTCCCCTTGATAGCAGCCCATTTCGCAGGTGAAGAAACCAAGGCCCAGAGAGATTACATAACTTGCCTAGAGTCACAGAACTAGTAGGTCAGGGAGCAGACTTCACATCCAAGGCTCCAATCCCTTGCATCGCTACCTATCCCAGGGACAGAGAGAAGGCCTCCATAGATCCAACTGGAAGAGTGTAGAATTTGTGACTCTGCACAGGAGTCTCTGTGGGGCAGCACTGGGTGTCGGGGTGGGCTGAAGAGGCCTGGGCCCCCAGCTATGTTGCCAACACTCCAGCTCCAGCCAGGGGGTGAGTCTCCCACGCTGGGTGGGCAGCGGGAGCTCCTCAAGGCCATCTCAAGGGTCAGGGACGGCTTGTCTCAGCTCCTGCTGGCTGCCAGCTCCCTCTGCTGGACCCAGCCCTGAGGACGAGCTCAGACACAGGGACGCCGCTGTCTGTCCACACTTAAGCTCCGGCAGCCCCTCCCTACTACATGTGGGCTGTGACAAGCAGGGAGCCTGCTGGGTCCTCCCAGGGTCTAGGGGAGGCATTCTCCAAAGGATCTGTTCTGGGTCAACTGGGAGCCTTGTAAGGAGGAGAAAATGGCGGGGGAGTGGTTCCAACTACCACAACCACCACGGTCAGCTCAGACACAGTTGCTGTGTCTGCAGACAGGGGCTGTGTCCTCTCCCTCAGACTGGGAGCTGCCTGTGGGCAAGGGCTGTCTCCCCCTTCAGACTGGGAGCTCCTGAGTCGTGCTGCTGCTCACCTGTGATATGAGCTCAGCTTGGCCCCTCAGGTGCCCCGGGACACCTTCTCTGCAGCCTGGCCGCTCCCAGCGCCCCAGGCACCTGTCCCTGCCACTCTCCCCATTCCCTGGGCTCCCCCTCCCCACGGATGGAGCTGAGCTGACACTAGGCAGTGCTGGAAAGTGCCACCCTGACCTCAGCAGCCCCAGAGGTGGTGCAGTGAGCAGCCTAAGAGCTGTGCCAGGGATGGGACGTGACTGCCCCCCTGAACTCAGCTGCAGGCTTGACCATGAGGAAAGTGATACCTCGGGGAGGCGGGGTGACCAGTGACATCAGCGTACATGACTGTCAGCCCAGTTTTCCGCTCTGCCCGCCACCCCTCCTACCCGCAGTGCCTGCCGAGCACACTGACCTTCAGCTCACGGACACAGGCCTCTCTGCGTGTGCACCCCAAGGACAGGGCGGTACCCAGTAGGAAGGGGGCTGCTCTCTGAGTCTTTGCCTTCTAAGTGAGTACAAGAGCGGAGGAAACCACAGGCCCCAGGCCTTCTAGCCTGGGCTTCTTGGGGCAAGAGCCAGCTGCTTCCTGGGTGACCACCCCCTGCTGGCAGCCCTACCCTGAGGGAATTGATCCTTCTCTTGGCTCTGTTAGACCTTCCTCCTGAGTGCCTGGCAGGCTTCCGGTGACTGGAAGCCAGGGTAGAGGGCACCTGGCTCCCCACCCCAAGCCTGCTGACAGAGCAGCCAGGCCTGCATCCCTGTGGGAACAAAGGCCCAGCCAGGATGGGCAGGGCCGGCTGTCCTGGGGAGGCAAGTTCAACCACCTTGGGTGACCATCCCTTGCCCCTAAGCTGCCTCCTGGAGAACCCTGTTGCTGCAACAGCTCTTCTCAAGTGCCCCCTAGACCCCAGCCCAAGGGATGCCAGGTCCAGAGCTCAGCATCCAGAGATAGCTCCCGGCCAGGGCAGACCAGTCAGACGCCCAAAACTAGACCGGCAGTTGCCAAACATGTTTCATTGTGCACACTTATCAGGAAATTTGATGTATGCCTGCACTCAGTATAGGTATATTTCTTTAAAACTATGCACCCTGAGGCCAACATTGCAGCCTTAGCCTGAGGTGTAATACTAGACGGAGCAAGTAACAAATCGAGAGAACAGCAAAACATTTAAAGGGGATACCCAGGAACAAGAAAGCCGTAGTGAGCCTTGATAAGCTCCCACACATCCCTGGGGATGTGGAAGGTTGTGTGCACACTAAGAGGAGACTGGAGAGGGCCTTAGCTATCTACGGATTCCTGGCTCAGCACCCAGAGAGTAAGAGTGGGGGAAGATTTGTAAACTGTCTAAATCGTGAACGTGTCTCCAGCCCAACCCACACATAGATGCCCTGGCAGAGGATACACGCCTAAGTGGATCAAGGTAGTTAAACACACTTTCTGACCAGTCATCAGCAGAACATTGGGCTATGCTAATCCAGGGCAATTCCTAGGACACCAGGCTTAAAAATAAAAAGAAGAATTTAAGAAACAAACGGAGCAGAGACATCAGACGCTGTGGGGAAGACAGACTGTGTAGAATTAGTCTAGGCAAGTCACTAAACAAACAAACAAACAACAAACGCAGCAACAACCCTGGTGTTGGTCATGGGGAGTCAGAATTTAGAGTTGCTACAATGTATTATCTAAAATGTCCAGTTTTCAACCAAAAATTACAAGACATTCTAAGAAACAGGAAGGTGTGATCCATTTGGGGGTGGGGGGTGGGGGGAAGCAGTCAGTAGAAACTGCCTCTGAGGTGGTCCATATGTTGCATTTGGCAGACAAAGACTTCAAAGAAGCTAATGTCTTCAAAGAAACTAAAGGAAACCATGTATAAAGAATTAAGGAAAGACTCATCAAATAGAGAATATCAGTAGAGATAGAAACTATAAATACATTATATTTATATAGGTAAACTGTACACATAATATTTTTAAAGGACCAAATGGAAATTCTGGAGTTGAAAAGTATAATAACTGAAATGAATAATTCACCAGAGGGTTTCAAAAGCACCTTTGAGCTAGAAGAATAAAGAATCAGCAAACTTGAAGATAGATCCATTGAGATTATCCAATCTAAAGAACAGAAAGAAAAAAAAAGAATGATGAAAAAATGAACAGAGGTTCAAATACCTATGGACTGTCACCAAACATATCCATATACACTTCATGGGATTTCCAGAAAAATAAGAGAGAGAGAAAGAGCCAGAAAAATATATTTGAAGATATAATGGTCCAAAAGTTTCCAAATTTGATGAAAGACATTTACACATCCAAATAAAGTCCAAATAGTAGAAACACAAAAAGATCCATAGACATTATAGTAAAGCTATTGAAGCCACCTTGAAATCAACAGCTGATTTCACATCAGAAACAACGGAGGCCAGAAGGAGTGGGGTGGCATATTCAAAGTATGGAAAGAAAACAGAAAGTCAAACAAGAAATCTGTGTCCAATAAAAGTATCCTTCAAAAATTAAGGTGAACTGAAGACACTCCCAGACAAGTGAGAATTTGTTACTAACAGGCATGCCCCCTAAAAAAATACTAAAGGAAATCCTTCAGAGTGAAAGGAAACGACACTACACAGTAACTCAAATCCATATGAAGAAATAGAGCACCAAGAAAGGTAATCATTTAGGTAAGTATAAATGACACTACAAATATATTTTTCTCTTTTCTTCTTTTAACTGATTTAAAAGACAATTGCATTAAATAAGAATTACGAAGCTATATTGTTGGGCTTATAACATACAAAAAAACATTATATATAACAAATCCATGATAGCACAAAGAGCGGGAGAGAACAGAGTTACACTGGAGCAAGGGAATGACACCAGCTGGTAACTTGAATCCACAGAAGAAAATTAAGAGCACCAGAATTGATAAATATGCAGAGTAATAGAAAAGATCCTATACATATGTTTTTTCTCCTTTCTTCTCTTAAAAATTTAAAAAGAGGGGTGCCTGGGTGGCTCAGTCGGTTAAGCGTCTGACTTCAGCTCAGGTCGTAATCTCGTGGTTCGTGGGTTTGAGCCTCACGTAGGGCTGTGTGCTAACAGTTCGGAGCCTGGAGCCTGCTTCGGATTCTGTGTCTCCCTCTCTCTCTGCTCCTCCCCTACTCATTCTCTCTCTCTCAAATAAATAAACATTAAAAAAAATTTATTTTAAAAAGACATAAGATAGCATAACAAATCATTATAACACTATTATTGGATTTATAAGACACACGGATATAATATACATGACAATATTAGCACAAAGGGTGGGGGAGGAAATGGAGTTACATGGAGCAAAGTCTTGACAATTTATAGAACTGAGTTAGTATTAATCTAAAGTAGACTGTGATAAATTACATACTATAATCCTTAGAACAATTAAGATAATAACTCAAAAATATAATAAAGAAATGACAACAGAGGAATTAAAAGGTACATTAGAAAAATATGTATTTAACACAAAAGAAAAGGAAAAGTAAAGGAAAAACAGAGGGACAAAAAAAATGACATGAAATATAGAAAAAATAGCAAAATTGCAATGACAAATCCAACCATACCAATAATTACACTAAATAAAAGTAAATGACTTAAACATTCAGACTAAATGTGAATGATTTAAACAATATCAGACTGGATTAATAAAACAAGATCCAATTATATGCTGCCTACGAGAGACATTTTTGATCCAAAAACATAAATAGGTTGAAAGCAAAAGAATGGAAAAATATATGCCATGCAAACAACCATAAGAGAATAACCATATAGAATAATAGAGAATAACCATAACAGAAATAGAATATCTATACCAATATCAGATAAAATAGACTCTAAGACAAAAATGATATGAGAGACAGAGACAATTTATAATGATAAAAAAGTCAATACATCAGAATTGACATAGTAATGAACACATATGCACCTAACAACAGAGCTCCAAAATATACAAAACAAAAACTGACAGAATGGAAGGGAGAAATAGAAAATTCAACAAGAGTTGGAGATTTCAGCACACCCATTTCAATAATGTTTAGAACAACCCGAGAGGAAATCAGCAAGGATATATGAGACTTGAACAACGCTATCAAACAATTTAATCTACCAGGTATAGAACACCCTACCGAACAATAGCAGGAATACACATTCTTTTCAAGTAAATTGAAAAGGATTAAAATTGTACAAATAATGTTCTCCCAAAACAAAAGAATTAAATTAGAAATCAACAACAGAAGAAAATAAGGGAAATCACCAAATATTTAAGAATTAAACAACATATTTGCAAAAGAACTCATGGAAATCACAAGGCAAATTTAAAAGTATTTGAATTGGGGGCACTTGGATGGCTCAGCTGGTTAAGTGTCCAACTCTTGATTTCAGTTCAGGTCATGATTTCACGGTTCATCGGTTGGAGCCCCACATTGGGCTTTGTGCTGATAGTGGGGAGCCTACTTGGGATTCTCTCTTCCTCGATCTCTGCCCCTCCCCCACCCATGGACACGGGCACACACTCTCTCTCAAAATAAATAAACTTTAAAAATAAGAAATAAAATGGTGTACATGTACTGCTTGTGAAATACACATTGACAAAAAAATAGAAATTTTAAAGGATGAGATAAAATAAATATAACTTCATTTCTAGTAATTTCTTCCTGAACCCTTCCAACTTTGGAGACCGCTAAACTCAATTACAAGGAAGAACAAGTGGTCCAATGGTTAGAGATGTGGGCCCTGGAGCAAGGCTGTCTGGGTTCAAATCTCAACTCTGCCACCTACTAGCTGAATAAACTTGGGGAAGAAATGTAAGCTCTCTGGGGCTCCCTTTCTCTGTTTGTAAAATGGGGATGATGGGAATTATAATTAAGCAGAGGACCAGGGGCTCTGGGGAGAGGATCTTGGGGAGGGTCCATTCCCAACCCATGCCTGGGAGTGACACTGGACACAGGTCCAGTGTCCCTTAGGAGTATTCCTCATTCACAACTCCTAGGCAAGGCAGCTCACTAAACCAATCCATAAAGCACCTACTGTGTGCTTAGCACCGAGCGTGCAGGTTTGAAGGATGGTGTTCCCCCATCCCAGACACATACAATATGCAGACTACATCATAGGTCCACAGAGTCTCATGAGAACTTACCTGTAATGCATGGATAGGAAAACTAAGGTCTAGAGAGAAGACACTAACTCCAGAACACTGGCAGGACCCAAGGTTTCCACGGCTGCAAAGAACTTTGAAAAGGAAACATCACAGGTGTAATGGCATTCTGAGCAGCACAGGAAGAGAGAGGGAGTGAGCTGAGGGGAGTGGGTGGTGCACAGAGCAGGCTGTGAATGGTCCTAGCTGAGCCACCTGGGGCCCTAGAGTCACCTGCGTTGCATGCCTGGAGAGAGTTGCAGCCTCATGGACTCTGGCCTGGGGCCCCCACCCTGCACGCAACCGGGGAGTGGTGGGGGGCAGGGGTTCCAGGCACCTGACCTCTGTCCATTCCAACTTGCAGTGCCTTCTTCAGTGAGCATTTGCAGAGTAAGCTCATGATCACCCTCTAAAAATCGCTTCCACCCCAAGTCGACATCTAGCGGCCGCCCTCCCGAAAGTTAGGGTTCCAGCCAGAGAATTTCGGATGCCCTGCACCCCAGCCTCCCCAGATGACAGCTTCTTCCTTCCTCCCAGCGAGCCCATCCTCTGTTCACTGTCCCCGTCTAACTCTCCCTCATCTGTTTTGACCAGCTCACTGGCAGAACAGGGCAGATTCAGGAGGATTGCAGGCACCACCCCAGGGCTGACCTGCTCTGAGTTCCCAGTTCTGCCCTTTAGTGTGGTATCTTTGACAAATTGTTTGACTTCTCTGTGCCTCAGTTTCTTTATCTAGGAAGTGAGGATAATAATGGTACCAATCTCTTACGGTCACTGGGAAGACTGGGGGTGGGGAGTGGCATTACTATTACTTCCTTACCCACCCCGCTTCCCCCACATCCCCTCCCCATCCAGCCTTCATCCTCTCCCTCCCAACACATACACAGGAATTGCAGAGAGATGAGACCTGAGGCCAGTCGTCTATTGGGAGCCAACTTGCTCTGGCTTGGGCAATTACAAACATCTTTTCCCAGCTTTCTCATTCATTGGTAGACTGAAATCAACCATGGGGAAGTATTGATACCACCGACATTGACAAATGCTACAAATAAAGACTCCCCCCCCACACCCAACCCTCCCACCAGAAAGCCAGTTGTTAAATAACTACCAGCACACCACTGCGTGGGGGGCAGGATACCCCAAGCCGTTGGACGCTACAATGAGCCCCTGGGAAAGAGCCAGAGGAGTCATGGAAGGGGCTGTGGGTAGGGCTAGCCTGACCTGCCTCCTTCTTCCTCCCTTCCAGCCCCACTGCAGCCCTGTGCCTGGACCACTAAGGTTGCCTCCTGATTGGGGTCCCCACACCCCCTCAGCACCCTCCAATCTCCTCTCCACCAACCTGGCATGCAACAAACCCTAAGCCCCCCTGTTAGGATGAAGGCAAACCCATCAGGTTCTGCAGGCTCTGGCTGGCGCCTTTCCTCCTGCTCTTCCTCTGAGTCCTTCCCAGGCTTATTTGTACGGTTCGTTCCTGCCTTAGGGCACCTGTTTCCTCTGCCCAGGCCACTCTTCCCAGTCTCCACACCACTTCCCAGGGCAAACTCCTGATCTGCCTTCTGATCTCAGTGTTCCAGGGGGGAGAACTTCCCTGACCTCTCACGTCACCCTGGGGAACAAAGCTTATCACCATTTTTATCTTTTTGTGTGTATGTGATTTGTTTCAAGCCTTTCTCGCCCACAGAGATGGTAATAAGCTTCAGGAAGGAGCTAGGGTCTGGCTTGCTCAGCTCTGACCTGCAACAGAGGGCCTAGAACATAGGTGCCTGGTAAATATGTGCCAAATGGATGAATGAATGAATGAATGAGTGATCCAGTTGGAACACTGACTTTTGGGAGTAAGGGACTGCTTTTAAATCCAGCGGCAGGAGGGGCTATGCTTGGAGTCAAGGCCTGAGGGCAGAGTCAGAGTCTACGTCCCTGTCCTACCTTTTGAGTCACTGGGTGACCTGGGAGCCTCTGTTTCCTCTTCTGTAAGATGGGATCATAATGACAGCCATGTGCTTGGCCTAAACCCAATGTTGCTGCGAGAGCAAATGTTCCAAGGGACGCGAGAGACTTCTCTGAACGGTCCAGCCAAGTCAGGAGGGGGCTTGGGTTTAGATCCTGGTGCTGCTCCTTCATCGCTGGGTCAGGTGGGAGAAGGCACACCATCTCCTTCCGTCTCCTCAGCTGTGTGCTGCAATCCCTACCTCACGATGCAGTGGGAAGGCCGATCGCTCAGCCCCAAGTCTGGGATGGCGTGAGCCTGGGCTCAGTGGATGGTCATTGTGACTAGGATCTTCCACTCCCAACCCATTTTATACAGGAGCGGGGTGGGATTGCTTATTGAGACACCAAAGAATGAGTTTATGGTGCGTGTTTTTACGGTGCGCCTGGACCAGGAGGGTGGGCCAGAGTTTGGGGAGAGGCCTCCCTGAGCATCTTTTCTTTTTTTTTTTTTTTTTTTTTCCTGAGCATCTTTTCTGCGCCGGGCACAGCGCATGCGGGCAGCAGCTGGCCATCTGGGTCTGCCTTAGGTGGTTCCTTCCACAGGAGCAGCTCAGGAAGAAGGTGAGGCTGACCACAGTGGCAGCATCTGGGCAGGAACCTGGTGGAATCGGGATGTTTATGCAATGTGGTTGAATAGGAATAGCACAGCGGGTGCTTAGAGCTCAGCTTCAAGACCACAGGAAACTAGGGCTTCCCACTTAAACAGGCCATGCTGAGCATTTGACCGGAGTGTGGGGGAGGAAGATACCATATTCTGAGCACCTTCCACAGGCCAGGCTCCAGCCTAGGCACTTCGCACAGCATCAAAACGACCCTGCCAATAGGTGCTACTAGCCCACTTCACAAAGGAGGAAACTGAGGCTCAGAGCAGTGAGGTGACTTGGCCAAGGTCACATAGCTCAAAATGTGCTCAACTAGAATTCTAATCCTGAACCAGCAACGTTCCACTGCCGGGTTCCGTGTCTCCGGGATACCGGGACAGGGGGCTAGACCCTGGGGGCACGTGCCCTTGGCTGTCTTCTGGGAGGGGAGGGGAACAACAGGGCCCAGGGCCCCGGACACTCTCCCCCAAGTTTCTGCCACTTTAGAATAGAGGTGGGGACCTCTGTGTGCTTTGGGCAGAATAATATTATTAGGAATAATATTAGCTATAATTTAATGAGGGGCTATTACATGCCAGGGAGATTTCATTAACTCATTTAATCCGCAAAACAGCCCTGTGGCTGGGTCTCATGATTATCCCCATCTACAGACGAGAAACTGAAGTCCTAAAAAGCTAGCTTCGATTCCTCTGGCACATCTCCTTTCTTGGAAAGGACAGCTACATTGCTGGGGCTCTTGGGAACATCGACCCAGAGTCACATAACGACTAAGGGAAGAATGATTTGGTTGGGAAGTCCTCCCTTGTGTCTACCCCACGTCCCCCAGGCTGCAGAGAGAGCTTGACATTCTATAGCTTCTCTGGGCCAGGCAGCGGCCACCCCCCTACCATGCAGCCTTGGCCCCTCCCCTGTTGAGGGTCAGGAGAGGGGTGGTTCTCTTTTGTCCCTCAGGCCTCTGGGGAGCGTACTTACCCCAGAGAGGCTGGCTGAGGTCATGGGTCCGTGCCCCCTCCCCAGGCCAGCCTGGCCGTGCCTGCAGTCCCGTCAATCAGGTGCAGCTGGGTCAGCAGCTAGTCTTTTCTTTCCTAAATTAAAAGGGCTTGTGATTCCTGATTGAATTAAAGGCGGGCAGGTCAGCTCTGAGACCAGCAGGGAGATTTCAATCACAGGAAACTGGAGGCGGTCAGGGTGGGCAGGAGAGAGAAACACAGAACAGACAAGGCTGGAGGCAAGAGTAGGGGTGCCCTCCGGACACCACTGCTTCCCTCCCAGGCTAGACCTCGGCTAAGCACCCACTTCCCACAAGACTTTTGAGCATATTAGTTTGAGTTAGAGACATTTCATCCTCCCCCTTGCCCCTTGAACAGTAGGCAACCTGCACCACTGTGCTAGGCGGGCTTGCTTGCCCCTGTATGGGTTAAATACCGTCAGAAAAGTGAATTCCTCAGTGCCTCTCATTTCCCATTGGCAGCAAGTTCTTTCTGGCTTCTCTCCTAAACTCAATGTTGGACCTTCAGGAGACAAGAAGGATGCAACTTTTTGCTTTGGAGGCCTAAAGGTCAGTTACTCAGCCTGCTTTTCCTCCATCTCTGGAATGCTAGAAGCCCCTACTGCCTTCCTAGAGACCTGGAGAGACTGGAGAGAGGATTGCAGTGAACATCAAGAAACCTCAGTTCTGGCTGATGTGCCCTGTGGAAAGCCCTTTTTTGCCCTGGGACTCAGTTCCCCATCTGTGCAATGGGCAGCACAGCCCTTACGGAGTTTGCCAGAGGTCTTGCCTCCTTGGATAGCCACGGTTAGGATGTGCCTTCGTGCCTGGGCTGGCAGTGAGCCCACCTTATGTAACTATGAGAGTCCCCCCTCCCCCACCAAGGGGCAAGTCAGGAACGGCAAGGGTAGACGTGGAAGCCCTGGATTAAACGCCCTGTGTCTTCCAAGGACGGCGAGAAGAAACAGGCATTACCCACGGTAGGCGGGAATAGGGTTAGACATCAGGATGAACCGTCTTCCCGAGTGAGGGTGGTTTCTGGAAATAGATCATACAAAAGCCTTCTCCCTCTCTCGCTACCCCCACCCCCTCTGCCCCCGTGATGTCTCCATGGGGGAAGCCTTAGATATAGGGGGTCACACTGCAGCTGCCGGGACTGAGGTCAGACGCGAGAGAGGACCTAGGAGTGAAGGGCTAGATAAGGCAGGTGGCATACATCAACAAAGGAGGGGTGCCGTGGGGCATGTTTAAGGAACTGGGGTGGTGGTGGGGAGCTCTGAGCCTGGGACCAGAGAGCGGGGTTCTCCTCTCGTGCCTCACTGGCCCTGAGCGGATCCTTTCTCTCTTTTGCAGAAGGGAGCTACTGATGCCGTCCTAGCAAACGAGGCAGGCTCGGGCTGCCAGTGGCAGGGTGAAAGGTGGCTTTTCCCTATAGATTTGAATTTTGTAGACCCTTCAAAAATGTAAGCGATAGCGGGGCGCCTGGGTAGCTCAATCAGTTAAGCGTCTCACTTTGGTTCAGGTCATGATCTCACGGTTTGTGTGTTCAAGGCCCGCGTCGGGCTCTGTGCTGACAGCGCGGAGCCTGAAGCCTGCTTTGGATTCTGTGTCTCCCTCTCTCTGCCCCTCCCCCACTCATTCGCGCGCGCGCGCGCTCTCTCTCTCTCTCTCTCTCTCCTCTCTCAAAAATAAACACTTAAGGGGCGCCTGGGTGGTTCAGTCGGTTAAGCGTCCGACTTCGGCTCAGGTCACGATCTCGCGGTCCGTGAGTTCAAGCCCCGCGTCGGGCTCTGGGCTGATGGCTCAGAGCCTGGAGCCTGCTTCCGATTCTGTGTCTCCCTCTCTCTCTGCCCCTCCCCCGTTCATGCTCTGTCTCTCTCTGTCCTGAAAATAAATAAACGTTAAAAAAAAATTTTTTTAAATAAAAATAAAAAAATAAACACTTAAAACAATGTAAGCAATATCTTGTGTTTAATACCGCGGTATGGGCTGTGCCTTTCTCTACCTGGGAAGAGACTCCCAGGCCCTCTGCGTGTACCAGGTGTTCCTGCGAATACTTTATACGCGCAGTCAACTCTAATTTTCGTGCCGATTGTTGTTATCCCCATTTAGAGAGGAATCGAGGCACAGAGAGATCCAGTGACCCACCCAAGCTTAGTGGTAGCATAGCAGCCAGGCTCCAGAGCAGCGTGGAGTCTTGAGCTAGAACTCTCTATGGGCACGGAAATGTTCTGTATCTGTGCTGTCCAACATGGTAGCCACCAGTCCTGTGTGGTTTTCAAGCACTTGAGGTATGACTCATGCAGCTGGGGAACTGGGGTTTAATTTTGCTTAATTTGAATATAATTAGCCACACGGGGCTGGTGGCTACTGTATTGGACGGTGCAGTGCCCAGACTCTGCCGGGCCGCTGGGCAGGACAAGGGCCATCCAGATGTGTCCCCTCACCCTCCGTCTCCTCCACTCCCAGCCCAGCCTTCCCAGGAAAGTTTCTCTGTTTCTCCCGCATCCCCCCAGTGAAGGCGTCCATGTTCCATCGCCTACCTCTGCCTCCATATTCCCTGGCCTGCCTGAAGTTGTCCTAGAAGTCAGGGACAGCCCGGTGCAGGGGCTGGGTCTGGTCCTTGGGGTCTCAATGAGGTCCCCGTGGGGCCTGGCCCTCTCAGTGCTGACAATGTCAAATGACACCAGGGACAAGGCGCTGCTTCCTCTGCAGGAGGAAGCCCACTGGGGAGACGTGTGTGGACAGCCCTCCTGCACCAGGGTCTCAGGCTGGTGGATGGCTCCTGGGCCACACCTTCTCCTGGGGCCTGAAGTCCCTGAGAGTCTCTGCTGGGGTGTTCTGACGATCTCCTGCTCCCTCCTGCTCTGCCCCCCAGGACCTGGAACAGTGCTGTATGCTGGAAGCCCCCAGAGAGTGGCAGGCACAGGCTTCAGGGACTCTTTTTTTTTTTTTTTTTAATGTTTATTTTTGAGAGAGAGAGAGAGAGAGAGACACACACACACACACACACACACACACACACACACACAATGTGAATGGGGGAGGGGCAGAGAGGGAGAGGGAGACACAGAATCCGAAACAGGCTCCAGGTTCCGAGCTGTCAGCACAGAGCCCGACGCGGGGCTCGAACTTGCGAACCGAGAGATCATGACCTGAGCTGAAGTCGGATGCTTAACTGACTGAGCCACCCAGGCGCCCCTTGGGCTCAGGGACTCTTGATGGGTGGGTTGTTCTGGTCCCTCGAGGCAAGCCCCGGCAGGTGGGGGGCTGCTGCACAGAACAGACAGAACTCCTAGTGGACCTTGAAGTAGGAGAAGTCATCGGCTAGGTGGGCAGGTGGGAGGAAGGCGTCTCCCATGGAAAGAAAAGCAAGGCGGGAGGTGTAGAGGCCATGCGGAAAAGAGGCAAGGGTTGAAGCAGAGGATCTGGAGGGGGGCGGGGGTGGAGAACACTACTGCCTGAGTATTCAGGGTGCCCAGACCAGCATACTTCCCCACCCCCCACACCGCCGTGGGCTTTGGTTCTCGAAGCTGCCCAGGGCGGAGATAAGCAGACAAGCAAGGAAATGGAGGTTCCAAAGGGGAGAGTCACTTGCCCGGGTCCCACAGCCGGCAGGACACGCACCCTGGGGCCTGGCATCGTGGACACGGCACACACCCGGCCTCCTTCCTAACACTCTTGGACTTCATCTTGCAAGCAGCGGATTTTAAGGAAGGTCGTTTGTGCAGGCTGCGGAGTGGGGCAGCGGAGGATGGGTGGGAATGGGAAGGGCGGGAGGCACGGAACAGGGGCAGGAAGAAGAGGGAGGAGGCTCCCGATGGGGGGGGGGCGCTGAGGGTAGCAGAGGAGGAATGGGTAGGAAAGAGGAAGGAGTAGAGTTTAGATCATGTTAAATTTGAAAGGCCATGAGGACTTCAGGGGTCTGGAGCTCAGGGAGAGAGGCCTGAGCGAGAAGAAAGGGTCTGGAGGCCAGTGTTGACAGCTAGGGCCCTAGCGCGTTCAGGGACAAGGGAGGCCTCGGTCATGCCCTGAGGACTTCTGGCCTCTCCAGGACAGAAGCGGGAGCCCTTCAAGGAGGTGGAGGAGACACCCAGGGGAGCAGGTGGCCCCCAGAAGATTTGATGCCCAGGAGGTCCTCACAGGACGTGCAGAGGGCAGGGGCCAGGGCTGGGCTGTGGGGTGAGGAGGCCAGGAAGGCAGGCCATAGGGGGTGAGGCATCCTCCAGGGAGAGGAGAAAGCTGGTGCAGCAGTTACAGGGGAGTGGGGAGTGTGCCCCTGGGGGCCCAGGTGCACTTACCGCCACCATGGGAGTAGTCCCTGGAGCTTCAGGTCGTCCTGCCCAGGTTCCCTTCTGACAGGCGTGGCCTCTTGGACTTCCTCCCCACACCCTCCCCGGAGTGCTCAGAAAAGTGCTGAGTCCGCCGCAGACCCAGGGAAGGGTTTGCTGATTCACTGAGGCTCAGAGTCTAGTAGTCAGGAGGTGATGGAGCCGTAGGCCGGGCCTGAGGAGAGCGGGCATCACAGGGCCCAGGCGTGTGGGACAGCCTGGAGACAGCTACATGTTTGCCATCCTCCACATATGTTCTGTGGGAAGGCGGGTAGAGGTGGGGAAGGGCCGTCCTCCAGAACCAGGAAGAGAGAGACAGATCCATGGGTGGGTGTCCCCTGAAGCAGAGGAGCAAAGAGTGCCCAGGACAATAGTTCCCTAGGAAAGGGCACAATCCCTGCCAGCCAGGGAATCAAGGAGGGCTCCATGGAGGCGGCGGCCAGGCGATGGAAGGGAAAGGACATTCCCGGCAGCAGGTGCACAGGCAGGAAATTGAGAGGCCTCGTCAGCATCTGGCAAGGGGCCTGGGTTGGCTAGCTCCTTGGGCGGGCCAGCCATGAGGTGTGGAGAGACACGAGGCCAAAGGGAAGCTAGGTTCCAGGTAGACAGAGAGCTTTGGATGTCCAATTAAAGAGTTTGAACTTTATCCTGTAGGCAATGTGGAGCTCTTGCGGTTTTGCAGCAAGATGGACACCTGGGACAGGGGTGGCCGTGGGAAGCCAAAATGGTCCTCACTGGGAGAAAGGAGGGAGGGGATGTCCATCAGGGTCTCCCAAGGGGCAGGAACCCCAGCCCCACAGTCCAACCCTCCCACCAACCAGGATGGTGAAAACAGCTGGGAATCCCTCTGGGATAAAAATAGCTGTGGGCAGGGGAGTTCACCTGCATGGACAGGTAGGAAAAGTAGGTCATGGCTGAGGGCCACCTGGGAGGTGAGTGAGAGGGAGCCGGATCTCCATTCAGAGCCGGCTGCTTCCTCCCTCATCCAAGAAGACCCAGCCCCTCTGGGCAGCGCTAGCAAGGTCCATCGACGGAGACGGGTCTGGAGTCAGCCCTCCCAGGCCTGCAGGCCACCAGAAATCTCCCCCGGGGAGGTGGGGGCATTCCCATCTCCCACCTGTGTCAGGGCAGGTCTGGCTTCTGGGCGTCCTCTGGCACCTTGCCTTCACTTCAGGAATCCACCTCCCAGAAGAATCTAATGCTTGGTCCCTTGGTGCCATCACTTCCTCGACTCACTGAGTTCATAGTTAATTGATCTCCTCGTTGCTATTGTTTACGCACTGAGCATTTATTAAGTTCTATGCGCCGTGCCAACTTCACACTACCCGGGCCTTTCTGGAATAGGAGTCTGTTGCCCAAGAGCCAAGCATTTCTTTCTTAGAGCCCATGTCCACACTCTTAAGTTGTTTCTTTTTTTTTTTTTTAAATTTTTTTTTTTTTCAACGTTTATTTATTTTTGGGACAGAGAGAGACAGAGCATGAACGGGGGAGGGTCAGAGAGAGAGGGAGACACAGAATCGGAAACAGGCTCCAGGCTCTGAGCCATCAGCCCAGAGCCCGACGCGGGGCTCGAACTCACGGACCGCGAGATCGTGACCTGGCTGAAGTCGGACGCTTAACCGACTGCGCCACCCAGGCGCCCCATTAAGTTGTTTCTTAATTACTGTACAGTAAGCTTTCTTTTCCTTCTAGTGTGCAGTTCTATGAAATGTAACCTACGTGTAGGTCCGTGTAATCACTACCACAATCAGGCCATAGACTGTTTCCTCATCACCCCAAATCCCTCATGCTATCCCTCTATAGTTACACCCTCACCACACCCATAACCTGGGCAACCACTAATCTGTTTTCCACCACTGTAATTTTGTCTTTTCGAGACTGTCAGATAAAGGGAGCCATTCCATATATAACTTCGACTAGCTTCTCTCATTTAGTCGAAGTGTCTGTGATTTGCCCAGGTTCTTGCATGTATCAATGCTGCTCCTTTTACTGCCGAGTAGTGTTTCAATGTCTGGACGTACCACACTTAATTAAACCACCCTCCCAGTGAAGGACATTTGGATTGTTTCCAGCTTTGGGCTATTACAAATAAAGCTGTGCGAACATCCGTGAACAGGTCTGCAGGTGAAGAATAGTCTTCATTTCTCTGGGGTAAACGTGCAGGAGTGGGATTGCCGGCTTATATAGTAAGTGTAGGTTTACAAGAAACTAACAAACCACGTTTTCAAAGTGTCTGTAGCATTTCGTGTGCCCGCCAGCAGCATACGAGAGACCTGTTTCCTCTGCGCTCTCCTCGGCACTTTGTTTGGTCAATATGTTCTAGTACAGTTATTCTAATAGACGTGTAGTGGTATCTCGACGTTTCTGTCTGCATTTCCCTCGCGCTGGTGATGTTGAGAGCTCTGTATCTTCTCATGTGTTCACATGCCTTCTTTGGGGAGGTTGTCTGTACAAATCCTTTACCTGTCAACTGGGTGACTTGTTTTTCTTGTTGTTGAATTGTGAGAGTTCTTTATGTATTTTAGGTAGGAGTCCTTGGTCAGAGGTTCTCCCCAGTGCCTCCCCGTGTGCAGCTTGTCTCTTCATTCCCTTGACAGTGTCTTGGGCAGAGCAAAAGTTTTTCATTTTGATCAAGTCCAATTTAGCAAGTTTCCCTTTCATGGGTCATGCTTTTGGTATCATTGATAAAGCCCTTCACCTAACCCCAGGTCACGGAGATTTTCACATATGTTATCTTCGAAACCTTTCACAGGTTCATGCTTTCCATTTAGATCTATGATCCATTTTGAGTTATTGCTTATGATTAGGTCGTATTGCTCATGGGCGACCCATTGTTCCAACACCGTTTGTTGAAAAGACTGACCTCTCAGCATTACCATGTCTTGGGACCTTTGCACATATCGATCACATGCGTGTGGATCAATTTCTGCACATTCCATTCTGTTTCACTGATCTGTTTCCATCTCTTTGCCAGTACACCACCACCCTGATTAGTGTCATCTTATATGGTCTTAACATTGAATGGATCCCTCCCATTTTCTTTTCAAAATCATTTTAGTTATTCTAGTTCTTTACCCTTTCGTACAACTTTAGAACCCACTTGTTAATATCTACCCCACCCCCACAAAAAATCCTGCAGGGATCTTGGTTGGCGTTGTGTCCAATGTGTAACTCACTTGGAGAAAATGGATATCTTGACTGTGTTGAGTTAGATACAGTATCTTTCCATTTGTGTGGGTCTTTGTTGATTTCTTGAGCTAGCATTCTGTAGTCTTCAGCATACAGATCCTACCTACCAATCACACTATGCTCTTTACTTGTCCGGATGCCATTGTCAGCTCCACAAGGTCATGTCCCCCATGCTGCACACCCCTGTGTTCAGTGAGCTCCCAGCAGCCTGCCTGAACTAAGTATCCCTGAATGGACGACAGCATTTCTGTACACGTCATGTCATTTAATCTTCCCACAATGCCTCCAGGGGAGAGATTGTACTCCTTACTTTGTGAAGGAGAAAACCAAGGCTTGGAAAGGAGCTGTAGTAGGTGTTATTCTAAGATGGCCCTCAAGATTCCCACTCCTGGGCATACACCGCCTGTAAAATCCTCTCCCTTGAGTGTGGGAAAGACCTGGGGCATCACTCCTGTGATTAGATCACATTCTATGGCAAAGATGAAGTGAGTTTGCAGATGTAGTTAAGGTCCCCAATCACATGACTTTGGTTAATCCCCCAGGAGATTTTCTTGGGTGGGTCTGACCTGATCAGGTATACCTTTGAAATTAGAGTCTAGATAGAGTCTAGAGTCTGCAGTCTAGATGGAAGACATCAGAGAGGTTCAAAGCAGCAGAGGTGCTCTTCTGTTGACCTTGAGGAAGGAAACTGCCGTGTTGTGGAGAGAGTCCCACAGCAGAAAACAGCAGTGACATCTGAATTGAGTCGCTTAGTCCCACAACAACAGGGAACTTGACAAAGGAGGGCCTCAGATAGGATCATAGCCCCAGCCAGCACCTTGATTTCAGCCTGGTCAGACCTTGAGCAGAGAACTAGTTATGCTGTGCCCAGACCAGACTACTGACCTACAAAAACTGTGAGATAAGAAGGAGGTGTGGGTTCACGTTAAGTTTGAGGTAATTTGTTACACAGCACTGGAAAACTAATACAGGACCCCTTCCAGGGTCCCAGAGCTAGAACCCATGAGTCCCCAGACTGCCAAGCTCCTGTTCTTCCCCACTCAAGCATATCCTTTATTTATTTTTTTAAGGCAGAGAGAGAACATGAGCAGGGGAGAGGGGCAGAGAGAGAGAGAGAGAGAGAGAGAGAAAGAAAGAATCCTAAGCAGGCTCCAAGCCAGGATGCCAGGCTTGATCCCACGACCCTAGGATCACGACCTGAGCCGAAATCAAGTCAGATGCTCAACTGACTAAGCACCCAGGCGCCCCCACTCAAACATATCCTAATGCCCTCCTCTTTAGGGGGCCACGAAGGCCCTCTCAGGTCATGCCTTTTGCTTAGCCTAGCTTTGCTTTGCTTTGTTTTTCTGTTTCGATCTTAGGCTTTCAGCGTCCATGGTCCGTGATGCTCCTTAATGGTCTGTTCACAGCCCACTTTGATTTATGTGGTTAGTTAGTTGGTTTTAATAATGCAATAAACATCCATAAATCCACCACCCAGAACAACAGCTAGTCCTTGACAATAACCACATCACACCATGGCCTCCCGTTCCCCCATCCCGCGACCTATGGTCACTGTCATCTGAATCTCCTCTTCATCATTCCCTTGCTTAATACTTTACAGAGTTTAATTATATCCATACGGATTCCATGAAATGAACTTTTAAAAACTGCAATGGTTTTTAACTTTTTAAAGAGCGTCATGTGGTACGTAATCTCTTGGGACTTTTTTCATCTCAATTTTATGTGGCCAAGATTCGTGCGTATGGGTGCATGTTAGAGCAGGTCACGCATTTTGACGTTTTGACGGCTGCGTAGTATTTCACAGGTGACCACACAGCCACAGTCCCTTCTTCCACTCTGCGGCTCACAGGCATTTGGACAGTTTCCAGCTTCTTGCCATCGTGTGATTCCGCCCAGGCTCATACCAGTCTCCCGGTTCAATAATTCACTTCTGAGCCCAATTCTGCTTCAATAAACCAAAGCGTAAGGATTTTGTTTCTTTGACCTAGGAGAAACGGGAGCCTGACAAAACTGTTTGCTTGGGGCCCGCGCTTTGACTGACTGCCCCCACAGCACTCACCCAAGGTCCATCTGAATGCCATCAGCCCCAGATCTGGGGCCATGAGCCCCCCTGTCACCCACCCGGGGAACGTCAGAGCACGCAAGCAGCTCTGGCCTTACCCGAGTTTCAACATCGAGAACTGGCTCTGAGGAAGCTCGCTGACCACAGTGGTGGCTCACTCACGGCTGTGGGCAGGGCTTTGGCCCCAAAGACGTCTCTCCAAGCACTCAGAATGCCATGTCCTGGAAAGCACCCCCCACCCCTCCCCCACCAGCCTAGAGCACCACAGAGCATGCGATGACAACAAACGTGGTGACAAGTTGGCAAAATGGGAAGTGAAATGCAGCCCCAGGCAGGCCCCTGCCCTGGCAGGCCTCGCCAGAGACCCTGGTTGAGTCACCGACCCCTCTTGGGCCAAAGTGTCCTCATACAGCCCAGAGGAGATGCACACCCAGTGAGATAAGAAGTTTGACATCTGGCCAGAGAGAGTACGAGAGGGTGGAGAGGCTGAGAGCAAGGTCATGGCTGGCGGCTAGTGGTCCTCCCTGTAGAAGGAACCCTGCCCGGAGCTGAACAGAAGGGCCGCTCAGGCCCAGGGCCCCCATGACCCCTAAATGCACTGTTGCCATCACATCAAAGGGGACGACAGCCCCTTTCCAGGCTGTGACCCTGTCTCGATGCCCCCACCTGACCTCTCGGCAGGAGCTGACCATACCCACACAGATTTCTTGAAGAATGTGCATCCCCACTATGGGACAAGGGAGCCCGGAGGTCAGGGCCACAGCCCTTTGCAGACAGATCCGAATGGAAATTTCAGCTCCGCCCCTTAGCAGCTATATCACTGGGCAGCCTGCTTAGGGTCTTCAAGCCTCAGTTTCCTCATTCACAAAACGGGGAGGATAAAATGTGCCATATCGTGGCGGTTAAGAGCACACTTCTTGGGCTCCCATCTTGGCTCTGCCACACCACTTACTGTGTGACCTTGAACAAGTTACTTCACCTTCTCAGGCTTCCATTTCCTCAATTGTTAGTGGGGCTGCAGATGCTACCCACCTCACAAGGCTGTGAAGATTCAGTGAGTTGATGCTTGCAAAGAGGTCTGCACAGTGCCTGGCACATAGTAAGTGCTCATTGATAACAATCAGAGTGCTAGTCAATATCATTCACACCTTCACTCATTCATCTAACTAGTTGTAATGGCGGGTACGGGAGGATGGCCAGCTATGCCCCCGACACTGTATCCAAAGCTGTGGGGAAAACGCAACAGAGAAAGACAGCCGTCGAGATTCAGGATGTTACCACCCATACAGAGGAGCTAAAGCGAGTGCCGTATAACTATGACAGAAGACCCGGGCACCATGGAGAGGCAGAGGGGCTGAGCTGCCTGTGTTCTAGGCACCTTGCTAGAGAGAAAGCAGGGAGCTCTGTGAGGGAGGTGGTCCCTGGGGGACTGGGCTCCCTGGCAGGAGCAAGGTTTTATAAGGAGGACGTGATAAGCCGTAAGAAGCGTATTATCCAGACTTGACCGTGTCTCACGGCGCGGCTAGTCTGAGCCCTTCACTGTTAAGAAATTGAGGTCCGCATAGGAGGAGTTGTGCAAGGGCCAGTTGGTGGCAGAGATGCTGAGACCCCAGGCCGGTGCTCTCCCCACCCTGCTCGCCCCACGTGAAGCTTCTCTCACCCTCCCTGGTCACCCCTGCTGTGGAAGAGACCCCTCAAAACTGAGCCAAACTGAGCGGCTAACACAAATCCTGTCACAGCCTCTCCGGAGCCTGTGGGTCAAGGGCTGGGGAAGGGCTCAGCAGGCGGTTCTGGCTCAGGCTCTGTCCTGTGGTGGCAGTGTCTCCACACGAACTAGTTTGGGCTTCCTCACAGCATGGCAGCCTCCGGGTTCCAGCAAGAGAACCGCAGGTGGCACGGTGGAAGTTTTGTTGTCTTTTCTGGCCTGGCCCTGAGAGTCGTGCAGTGTCTCTTCTGCCGCCTGGTATTGAATACAAGCAAGTCACAGACCCACCCACATTCAAGGCCAAGAGGATTGGACTCCACCTCTTGCCAGGGGTGTGGCAAGGTTCTAGAAAAACATGCAGGATGGGAGATTTTGTCTTGGCCACTTAGGAAAATAATATCTGCCACTCATCCCCCCACCCCCAGTCCTGCTGTCCCCTCCAGGAAGGAGTTGGGGGAAGCAGAGGCTAGACTAAGGCTGTCAGGGGTGATGAAGCCCCGGGAGCTGTGGACACGGGCAGAGGGAGGAGGTGCTATGCCCATGAACCCCTGGGATGGAGAGAGGATGGACAACAGAGCAGAGATGGCTGGGTGGGGAGGAGGGGGGGAATGGGGCAGTCAAATTCCGCCCTTCCCACTGCTTTGGAGCTGCTGGGCAGTCGGAGGCATTGGGCTGGCAAATAGAAAGCGCATTGCTCGCCCCCAAACAGCTCAAGGTCAGGCAGGTTCCAGAGCCCAAAGTAGCCCACCTGGGCTCCCCTACCCTCCCCCCCCAAAAGGAAGCACTCGAAACTTTGGTTAGCAGATGGATTGAAGAAGATAAATTGAGGCCCAACTCGGGGAGGCCACCCCCAAGGCCATGATGCAACAGAACCGCCATTTTTCCAACAGCAGTGACGCACAGATCGTGCCTTCCCGGGTGCCAGGTCTGTGACAGGTAATGATGGGAACGGAGGGGAGCAAGAGACCTGGCTTCCACTCAAAGGACAAATACCAGAGCGAGGTCCACTCCCCCCCTGAGCCTCCCCAAGCAGCCCAGGCCTGTCCAAGTGGAGATCTGAGGGCCCAAGTGACCCCTCTTTCTGCCTTACTCCGGTCAGCCCCGTTAGAGGGGGGCAGCAGCAGCCCCAGCTTTCTGCCCATACCCCTCTCTAGGGTGAGGCACACCCTGTTGCCACACTGAGGGTAAGTGGGACCTGCATGGGAAGGGACAAGCAAGGTCACGGTCCCCCTGTATCCAGCGAGCAGCATACTCCAAAACAGAGACTGGTCCCTTGGAGCGTAGCCAGTGGAGGGGAGTGGGACGGGAAGCCGGGCACCCACCACCCGGGGTGAGAAGGTGTGACCTGTATTAAGGCTTTTTATGCTCCTTACCTTAGTAACTCTTCGCACCAACCTTGGTGGAGGTCACATGTATGCCCATTCCACAGCTGAGGAAACTGAGGCTCAGAGGCCCACTTTACCAGAATGTGGTAAAACCAGATTCAGACCAGTGTCCTACCAGCTTTGGGCCCAAACCCCACACTTCCCTTAGCTTAAGGATAGGAGCCCTTGGGGTCACCAAGGACACCGTCTTCAAACCCCTGGGGATCAGCCATTGGCTCGGGGCCAGACTCCTCTCCGTTATCCCCAGGAGCACGCCTGGGGCTTGGGAGGGCACAGGGGAACAGATCCAGGTCTTTCCAGCGACACAGCAGCAGAAGGTTCGGCCTGTTCAACTCCAAGGTCATCCCACTTGGGAGTCAGGTTCTACAGAAGGTGTTAGCCCAGATCTGCCCCTGCACCCAGGTGCCCCCCACAGGCAGGGGCTTCTCACTCCCCATCCTCTTTCCTGTGTGTCCCTTCACTCACCACACCTTGAAAAGTGCAGCGGGTAGGGAGGGGGATTTGGGGCGTGCGGAGGTCAAGTTTGACAGAAGAGTAAGAGGAAGTCGGGGTGGCGGTTGCGAGGCTGAAGGCAAAACTTCCCCTCATCGTCCAGACAGAAGCTGGGCACGTGGGGAAAGAAGGCTTTTGGACAAGGAGGAGGTCTGGTGACTCAGGGCCAGCCAGAGTCTACACGGGGGAGGAAACCAATGCTTCCTCATGCCCCAAAGGTCAGAAGGAGACATGGGCTATCCCCGGAATAGGGTCAAGATCAAGGCTGCAGGCTCAATCCAGCTTCCCACCCGACACTCCCGTAGTCCTGGGTCCTAACTGCAGGTCAGCCCAGCCCGGCTCCCATGACGCCAACACTGCTGTCCCAGAGGCGTCGGAAGAGGGAAGCAGGCAAGTCTCAGAGCCCCCCTGCCCGTCTAGGATGGTGTCCACGGGCAGGCTCTTCATGGGCTTTTCACACCTGCTTGTGCCCTGAGCAGAGCAGTCTGAGCCTCCCCTGTATGCAGGAGGAACCAGATGGAGGGGGCCAGTCCTTGCCTCCAGGACTTATGAATCAGAAGCCAAGCCAGACAGACTCACCACCAGCAAATTCCCAAAACAAGGCCCATGGGAGAGAGGGTGTGCTTGCACCTGCTACGTGGCGCAAAATACACTGAATTGTTGGAAGCTCCAGCCACCATGAGGTTCTTCCTCACGCTGTCAGGGTCTGGGGAAAAGCTTGTGCCCAGTGGAGTCTAAGGGGGCAGGGAGGCAAATACCAAGTCAACATGGCTGGGGGCTTCTGTGCAGGGCGGGAGCCAGCCTAGAGCCAGGGTTTAAAATTCAACCTGAAAATACAATAATAAAATAAAATATTAAACTTGGAGGAAAGCTAAAGGTGGCTTTCCTCCATGGGCCGTGCTCCCGCTTGCCACCCGCCCTGACCCCCAAGAGTTAGACTCTCTCAGATAGGATGCCTCTGTCCTGGCCTTGTTGCCCCTACAAGTGGTTTGAGTGGGCTTTGGACCGGGGTGCAGAGAGTTTATTTGGGAAGCGATCCCAGGGGGCGGGAGTAAGGGAGGAGGGCAGGGGACAGAGTGAGACAGGGAAGGGAGTTGGTGAATACCGGGATGTTTTATTGCATTAGCCGCCCCTGTGGGTGACGGGTGACCCCTCAGGGACCTATTTAACAGCTTTTTGAAATATGACTCAAAACTGTCCCCCCAGGAGGGCAAACGGGGGAAACATCTGTTGGCTTCCATCCCTCTGCTGGGCAAAGGTGTCCCCACGGGCCTGCGTGGAACTGGCCCCTGCAGCAGAGGCTGGAGGAAGCAGCCGGCACCGAGGAACTTGGACTCAAGTGTCCAATCCAGGTCTTCGCCTTGCCACCTTCCCCGAACCATCAGCATCATCAGGAGCCTCCTGCGGGGCTTCTCAGGGTGTGAACCTTCTTTTCCTACAGCCCGAGAAGGCAGGAGCTTGGACGTCAGCAGGGGCGTGGGCAAGCTGCAAGTAAGCAGCAGGGTTTGAGGACTCGGCTAGGCTTTGTCCAGCTCAAGGACCAGCTCGGCTTCTCTCTTTAAGTGCTTGGCTCGCCAGGGGGCCTAGGTCCGGAAGGAAGCGAGTCCATTCTGCCTGGAACGGCCTGAGCCCTCCCCAAAGCGCCTGGCAGCGTCGAGCCCCGCCCGGCCTCTCCGCACGCATTTATTTCCTGCCCAGTCAGCCTCACTTCATTTCTCAAGAAGCTCATGCGGGCTCTTCCACTTTCTCTCCGCTCAGTGTCTCAGCTTTTTCCCTGGGCCTCACCCCCAGGGCCCTCTTGCCCAGCGTCCAGCCCCAGACATTGGCACCGGCTTCCCGGGCCCCCCGTGGCTTGGCCCTCTCCAAGCCTGTTTGGGGCCCAGCCCAAATCAGCAATTACAAGTGCCCACATTTCCTTCTTGCTTAC
The DNA here is from genome assembly GCF_022079265.1 of Lynx rufus. Taxonomy (NCBI): domain Eukaryota; kingdom Metazoa; phylum Chordata; class Mammalia; order Carnivora; family Felidae; genus Lynx; species Lynx rufus. Next base: position 104,323,331 of record NW_025814878.1, on the reverse strand, counting down.
ACAAGGTAACCATTGTCCATGGCACGAGGGAGGACCATCTGAGTCCATGCTGCTACCGAGAGAGGATGTTTACTCAGGGTCGTAGGCCCCACCTGCACGCTGTCCGTGTCCAGCCCCCTATGTGTCATACGCAGGCCGAACACATACCTCACGAACAGGCCCACACAGCAGGTGCAGAAAACAGGCATACGAGGCACGGAACAAGCTTGCAGACTCAGAATGGGCACGGAACAGGCTCAGCAAGGGCACACAGGCGGCCTACCACTCGCAGAAACGAGGCCTTCGCACGTCCGGTCCTTCCTCCGTTGTGGGTTCCCTCTCCAGGCCCTGGGACATGTTAGGATTCCCATTTGATAGATGAGGACACCGAAGCTCAGAGAGGTTCATTAGCTTACATAAGGAGAGGGGAGAAGAGGGGAGGTTGGTGGGCAAGGAGGGTGGGGGTGGGGGACGGAAAGGAGGGGGAGGGGAAGGAGGGGGAGAGGTCCTGGGGAGCATCACTTCCGCAGAGAACCCTAGGGTGGCGGGGACGGCAGAGGCAGGCCTGAGAACATTTCTAGTCTTCCTCTTGGGAGATGGGGCAGTGAATTGCTCCAGGCCACACGGAGAGTCCCCCACTACCGAGCTGGGGCTTGGGGATTTGGACCCTGGGGTGGGATGGGGCCGCCCAGAGGGGTGAAAGGGCAGGGGCAGAGCACGACCTTGAGAAACACCCACTGGAGGACAGAAGGAAGGTTCTCAGCCTGGACTCACCCGGCGAGAGGCCAGGAGACACACGATGGACCAGAGACAGGGCACAGCTGCCTACCCCTGCCCGTGCGACAGCCCACTACCCTGGCTGGGCTCCCAGGTGGGGGAAGGGATGGTGGCCGATCGCATGTGGAGGAGGCAGGAGCTGTTTGCCAACATTCACGGCAGGGCCCGGAGGCCCAGAAACCCCCAGGAGGGGCCACAAGCACTTTGTCTCCAGAGGCCAAAGGGTAACTCAGGCAGCCTAAATGGGCGTGCACGACCATCAGAGCTCAGGAGGCAGGCCAGGCACAACGCTTCTCAGAAACCTTGCATCTGAGTTCCTGGGGGACCAAAGGGACCTCTGGGGTCACACCCGTCACTCTTGTCAAACATTCCCACTGCCCTGAGAACATGGGTCAGAAGCGGGGAGTCCCTCCCATGGGCACCTCCCGGGACAGTTAGAACAGTTAGGGTGGATGTTGGCAGCATGTAGGGGTCCAGCCCAGGCCCTCACCGCCTGGTCTCTCCACCCCTTCCAAGAGCCCAGGCCACCAAACACAGAACCACAACAGGCGCGGATATGGCCATCGCCCTCCGTGATGAGGGTCAGATCAGCACTGTCTTCTCCAGTGTCCGTGCCTCATAGCCTTCTCTGTCCCCAGCTGCCAGGCAGAGCCCTGGACCATTCTGGAACAGGACATTTTACCAGTGGCCTCCCTAGCCAGCTAACTTTGGCAAAGAGCACACAGAGAAAGGGGAAGACCGCCAGTCATTCTAGACCTTTTTTTTTTTTCTGGCTCTGCCCCCTACCCTCAGCCCAGACCACAGAGGCCAGGGCTGGAGCTGAAGCTGAGCAGAGGCCAGTGAGTGTGGAGGGAACTTTCTGATGGGCGGTGATATGGCCGGAAGCTGAGAAGGGACGGCGCAAGGCCTCCTTGGCTGCTCAGAATTCTACAATCGGTGACGTCCTTCCAGCTCAAGACCTTGTGTCTGCAGAGTCTGAGATACGTGTCTCTCCACAGTCACTAGGGAACCAGCTTCGAGCTAAGTTCTCAAAAATCCTACCATGTTGGAATCAAAAGGGCCTCTGAGATACAGCCCTCTAAGGGTTTTATGGCTGCAGACAAACCACTCCCAAAGATAGTGGCCTAAAGCAACAATGGTTTGTTCATTTCTCACACTTGTGGGGGTCGTCCTGGTTGTTCTGGAAGTCTCATCTGGGGCCGGGTCGCCGAATCAGCTGCATGCAGCTGGCGGGTCCAAGTGGCCTCACCCACGAACTGTAGGCCTCTCCACGGTCAGCTGGGCCTCCATTCTCCTGCAACAGAATCACCTGGAATGCCTTCCAGCATGGCGGAGGCTTGAGTGGGGGAAGGGAGGAGGGGTGGGGAAGCAACCAGGCCCTTTAAGTGCTAAGCCCGAAACTGGCACTGTATCACTTCTGCTGCATTTTTTTCCCCTCAGAGCAAGTCACAGGGCCAAGCCAGATTCAAGGGGAGAGAAAGTGGACTCTACCTCTCGACGGTAGGGACTGGCAAAGAAATCTCTAGCTATCTCTAAGCCACCACGGACGGGCCAGCTTCACCAGTGTCAGGAGTCAGGGAGGAGCCCAGGTCCGGATGGAGACTTGAGGACTTAGAGGTGGATGACGTCCCACCTCTGCCCCTGGGATCCTCTCCCGTCGGCCTCTAGACCCTCCCCAGTCCTCCGCACACCGTGGCCCTGGAGGCCCGGCTAGCAGCACAGGGCTGGGTCTGCACAGGGATTCGGGGAGGGCTTGGGGTCCTCTCTGTACCAACTGTTGAGGCATCTGAAGTTGGGGTGCAGGGTGGATCCCTTGGCTGTGGGATGTGGAGGGAGAGTACCTCCGGTCTGCAGAGGCCCATCCCACAGAGTCTCCAGCTGGGACCAAGCCTGGGGAGGCTGAATGTGGGGACAGGGCAGGCTCCACTCATCCCTCTGTGAGCGGAACTGAGGCCACCTGTCAAGGGAGGCTCATCCCAAGGGACCCCAGTTCTCACTCTTCTTCCAGGTGGTCCTCTGCACAGGTGCTGGGTTCCCCCCACACTGAGCTGGACTCGGCGGGCCCGGGAACCGGGCAGCCAAGTGGATCCCCTGAAAGCCATCCCCCACCCCCCATCTCTGTACTCCTTGCTCTCATCTAACTTATTTACTCAGCCATTTGACAAATATTTATTGAGCACCTGCTATGTGCCAGGCACTGCGTTAGTTGCTTGGGGATACGTCAGTGAGCAAAATAAACCAAAACCCTTGTCTTCTTGGAGTTGAGATGTGAGGAGGGGGAGTGTGTTTATGGATAATAAACAAATAGATGAGTAAATGACAGAGCGTTGTATTCGTTTCCCGTAGCTGCCATAACAAATTACCACAAACTTGGTGGCTTAGAACAACAGAAATTTATTCCCTCCAGTTCTGGAGGCTCAATGTCTGAAAATCAAGGTGTTGGCAGGGCTATACTTCCTCTAAAGGCTCCCAGAGGGGAGGATCGTGCCTCTTCCAGCTTCTGGTGGCTCCTGGCAATCCTTGGGGTTCCTTGACTTGAGGCCGCACCCCTCGGGTTTCTGGCTCCGTCTTCACACGGCTTTCTCCCCGTGTCTTCCCGCATCCCTCCGTGTCTCCTCTTCTGACTAGTTGTTGGATTTAGGGCTCACCCTAAATCCAGGATGATCTCATCTCCAGAGCCTTAAACACATCGGCAAAGACCCTACTTCCAAATAAGGTCACATTCTGAAGTTACGGGTGGGCCTGAATTTTGGAAGAGGGACACGTTCAACCCACTACAGTCGTATTCACAGGTACCAGGGGTTTGGATGTGGACATATCATTGAGCGGGGGAGGGGCACCCTTTAACCCACTACGAAAAGAAATAATTTGGAGATTATCTGGAGAAAAAGAAAGCATGGTAATACAGGAGAGGGGGGCGGTGCCAGGGCTGGGGTGGGGAGGGTAGGCTGCAGTGTTGAATAGGGTGGTCAGGAAAAGCCTTGATAAAAAGGTGATATTCGGGGCGCCTGGGTGGCACAGTCGGTTAAGCGTCCGACTTCAGCCAGGTCACGATCTCGCGGTCCGTGGGTTCGAGCCCCGCGTCAGGCTCTGGGCTGATGGCTCAGAGCCTGGAGCCTGTTTCCGATTCTGTGTCTCCCTCTCTCTGCCCCTCCCCCGTTCATGCTCTGTCTCTCTCTGTCAAAAATAAATAAACGTTGAAAAAGGTGATATTCAAGGCTGTCAAGGAAGTGAGGGGGTAAGCCTTGTGGATGTCCTGGGGCGGGGGCAGGGTGGGGGGGAGCATCCAGGCAGAGGGAAACAGGTAGTGCAAAGGCCCTGAGGCAGAAGTGTGTCAGCATATCTGAGGAACAAAGAGGCAGAGTGAGTAAGGAGCAGAGTGGTAGAAGGGCGGGATCACGTGGGGCCATGCCGGTCGCAGTAAGGACTTTGGCCTTGACTTGGAGTGAGCTGAGGAGAGACAGGAATTGTCTTTGTTGCCACAGCATCACTGTAGTTGCTGGGTTGAGCGTAGACTGTCAGGGACCGTGGGCTGGAGTGGTAACTCAGCGTCCCACTCCCCACGCCCCAACAAGGGCAGCCCCTGGGCAACAGGCGCTTGATGGCTCTGGAGTGGCTTCCCAGGACTCGGTCATAGAGAGGCGCCTCTGATCCCCTGCCGCTGGACCCCCTGCCTGCCCACAGGGCTCAGGTTTCCCCTTGTCAGCTGTACCCACGAGAGCCTGGGAAAGTCAGCTTTCCAGAACGATTTCATCATTTTCCATTCGGAAAAGTTTGCTGCTCTGACCACTCCCTCCCCTGCTTCCAAGGCAGAGTATGAAGGGCTGGGACATTCTAGAGCCCAGAGGGGCCATAGGCGGGGGTAGGCAGGGCTTCCAGCCTGCCCCATGGCTACCTGGGACCAGACTACCCCATCCCCCAGCTGCCCAGGCTTCCACCTGGGGGACCTCCCTGCCTCACGTGCCTGCTCCCCATGGACTCCCCCAGTCATAGTCCTCCTGCCCTGCACCTCTGCGGCCTGCTAAGGGGGAAACTACCAGGCAGAGGCACTGAAGAAGGCTATAGAAGGAGGGAAGAGGACTTGGTGTCCTTCTCCATGACTTCCTCACAAAGGCAGAGCCACTGTTGGGAACCAACCACCTGCCTTCACTTCTAAGGTAAGTGGAAACTTCCCTTAGCATCTCTGGACCACAAGGTATTCCCCTCCATGATGTCCCTCCCTCCCATTGCCATTGTGAGGTCTGTCAGTGCATAGTGTCTGACAGAGTTTGCAGAGCTTGTCAGCATTTGCAGAACCTGCTGGGTTTGCAGAGCCTATCGGGGTTTGCAGAGCCTGGTGGGTTTGCAGAGCCTATCAGCGTTTGCAGAGCCTCCTTGGTCACAGAACCTGTTGCTATTTGCTGAGATTGTATCCTTTTGTTCCTCCAGGCAGGCCGCACCCATTGCACAATGGTGGCTACTGAAGTTCCCTCTCCTCCCTTCCCTGCCCTGCCCCATACCCCTCTCTGAGGTCTCCCCAAGTATCCACAGGTTATTTTCCCAAAGGCCCCAAGACACAGACCTCCAGAAACCCCACAGCCAATCCTCACACTCACCAGTGGAACTATATAATCTGGAGTCTGTGGAGCTGGATGGAGCTCTGTCCCCACACGAACAGAGGACGAGCTCGGCTCCTAAAAAGAACATACAATTTGAGGCCAAGCAGAACTGGGCCTCTGTCACTTCCTAGCTATGGGGCTTTGGGCATCCTCTCAAGTTTCTGAGTCTCAGTTTCATCACCTATTAAAATGGGGACACATAGTGACATGTGGCTGGATGAGATTCCCTGGACGCAATTAATGGGAGAAGACTGAATAAATCAAATGGCCACCAGTGATGAGCACCTATATAGGCCAGTCATGGGGCTCAGCTCTCCCACAAGAAAAAAATCATCAATAGCTAAAGAGGTCCCAGGCATTCCTGCTCTTAGGTCCTTGTGGTGAAGATGAGCCTGCAAGGGTCTGAGCAGGGGGTTCGCTTCACCCTGACCCTGGCTGAGAGCAGAAATACTTCAGGAACTTGAGAAAAGTCAATGTGGGAGTCCTTGGCCATTACTCTCCTTCCCCCCCCCCCACCAAACTCTCAATGTTGTTTTGATGGTGAATGGGAGCTGAAGGGATAGGTTTCCCCTTAATGACTGTGAGCTCCCTGATGTAAGGGCTGTGTCTGCCCCCTCAGACTGGAACTTTCTGAGAAGAGGTCTGCTTCCCGCTCTCAGATTGGGGCTCCCTGAGATCAGGGCTCTGTCTCTCCCTCCAACTGTGGATCTATGAGGCAGGGCTGTGTCTCCTCCCTCAACCTGGGGCTCTCTGAGAGCAAGACTGTGTCTCCCCTTCAGAATGGGGTTTCCTGAGGCAGGGCTGGGTCTTGCCCTCAGACTGGGGTCCCTGAGGGCAGGGCTGTGTCTCCCCTTCAGAATGGGGGTCCCTGAAGGCAGGACAGTGTTTTCCCTTCACACTGTGGTTCCTTTTCCCTCTCAGCCCCCAGGATGCAGGGGTCTAAGCATCAGCCTCTCCGGCTGTATTCCCGCACCACTGAGTGACCACCCAAGGGAACAGGGTGATCGGACCTGATGGACAGAGATGAAGGGCAGGGCACGAAGGAAGTGCTGATAAAGGGGCATTACTCTGAGCACTTGGCTCAGGACACACTAGGGTTGTAATCAGAGGGTTCAGCGTGAGGGAGTCAGTTGGCTGAAGTGTCGGCTGTAGGCAAAGCCCAGCGACAGGTGCTTTGGGAGAGACCGAAAGGACCTTCGTGTGGTGTCTGGGAGACAAGCCTGGGCGCTGTAGGGTGCTGAGTGCTGCAGGGGGTGCACAGATACAGGACTCCGGGGGAGAAGGTAGGACTGGGCTCCCCAGGGAGGCAGCCTCCACACAGGACACCCTGATGGGACCAGTCTCTGGGGTCAGGTTGAAGGCAGTGGAGCCGTGGCCTCAGAGCTTTGGCCCTGGGGAGAGCCCTGAAGGCCCCTCCCTCACCCCTGCCCACCCCCACTATCTGGCAGCCTTGGTCCTTGTTTTCCTGGAGCTTGTCCTCCCCTCCCCACTCAGCCCCACACAAGGCTGAGCCACCTCTCCTCCTGCCCCTGCCCAGCGAAGTCCTGGCTGGCACTGGGGAAAACAGGGGAAGGAACTTCTTCAACAGCCCACGGAGGGCCCTTCGGGACCCACCTCCTGCTCCTGAGTGCCCCCCCTCCAACATTCCCCACCTGGAAGCCCCTCACAGCCTGGGAATGTCCCACAAAAAAGTTACATGGAGTATTCTAGAGAAGGAAGGAGGGGCCCTGGAGGAGGCCCTCCCTTCCCTCTCCTGTCCCCATACAGGCAGTCGCACCCCAAACTGTCAGAGGGAGCAGGTTCTATTACCCACCAGGCAGTGGGCTCCAACCAGCTTATCCCACTTCTGCTTCTCTCCAGCAAAGTGAAACCAACTCATTTCTACCCTCAGCCCAGCTCCAGGCTCCTGAGCAATGAGGATCTGGGGTCCTCGGAGGAGCTCCACTCTCACAGGAGCCACACTCAGTGTATGTGGATAGCAGGGTGCACCTAGAGGTAACAATGGTGAGGGAAGGTTAGTGTTGACCCAGTCTCAGGGAGCCCCTGTCTGAGGAGGAGGCACAGCCCTGCCTCAGGGACCCCAGTCTGAGAAGGGAAACCCAGACCCTGTTCCTTCAGGGTTGGTCTGACCTGGCCTTGAACACTTTAATCCCCTTCAGAGAGCAAAGACCAAGAGGTCATCGCCTCCTGCCTTAGGTCAAGGTCCTTCCCACCCATCCCAAAGATTAGGACAGTACAGACATGGGGGCCAGAAGAAAACTTAGAGACCCCTATCCTCACTGGCCACGGGCAGGCAAGCTCCTTTGTTATTGCCCGTGGGGCCCCGGGCTATCTCAGAGTCCTGCTGAAAAGCATTCCTCTTCAGGCGGGAGTGGACCCCAAGAGTGGCCTCACCTTGTGCCATCAACCCTTCCCTCACCCCAGACACTGATTGTGGTGAAAGGCAGGCCCATGGGGTAAGGGAGTAGGGGAGGCCTGATAAGCTGACCTTCCTCTAGCTCCTGTTTTGGCTGAGGCAGGCCAGCGGGCTGTTTGGTCTGCAGGCCCAGGGTGGACAAGGGAGCCTCCAAGGGGAGGGGCTCCTAGGGTCAAGGCCCCCCTGGATTGGGACAGCCTACACGCTGGCTGGAGGGCCAGGGCATCAGAGCCTCTGCTAAGGTCCCTACAACCAGGACATGGCTCTACTCAGGTCCTTGGGACGACCACCCAAGGACAAAGGGCTCCCCCGAGCCTCCCGCACAGCTTCACCATCCACCGTAGGTCCCTGGGACTCTCCTGTTTAGCAAACTTGCCCCCAAAGGGGTAAGAGGGAAGGAAGGGGTTGTCTCCCGCAGGGGACATAGGGAGAGAGGCTGGAAAAGATCTCCTCCAAACCCCGTCCATTCGCTCCTTGGGAGCAGCGAAGTGGTGCAATAAGAATCCAGGAGAGGGGCGCCTGAGTGGCTCAGTCGGTTAAGCATCCGACTTCGGCTCAGGTCATGATCTCGCGGTTTGCGGTTCGCGGTTCGCGGTTCGCGGTTTGCGGTTCGCGGTTCGGAGCCCCACATCGGGCTCTGTGACGACAGCTCCGAGCCTGGAGCCTGCTTCGGATTCTGTGACTCCCTCTGTCTCTCCGCCCCCTCCCCCGCTCACGCTCTGTCTCTCAAAAAATAAATAAACGTTAAGAAAAAAATTGAAGAAAAAAAAAAAAAAGAAATCCAGGCGAGAGCGTGTTCCGTCTAGGGGAGTTAAACGTGATCCTTGCATTAGATGATAGCAGGAAATTGTTTGTTTTGCTCAGTGTGGGAATGGCATGCTGGTTTATATAGAAAATTGAGTTTATTTTTTTAGAGACACATTCTCAAGTGTCACGACGTCTATAATTGACTTTGAAATATTTTAGCGCAAACAAAAGAAGCAAATCTGGCAAAATGTTCATTGTTCTATCTTTGTCATGGATATTTGCAGGTGTTTTGTAGTATTCGATGTGTCTGAACGTTTAGTTTTTCATAATAAAATGTCAAACAAAGGGGGGAAGAAAACAAATGTACTAACATGGGCTTGAAAACCAACTCCACCATTTTCCTTGCTATGTGACCTTAGGCAAGTCACTCAACTTCTCTGTGTCTATTCCCTCTAAAGTTAAATGGTACAACTATACACCCTCTCGGTAGGGTGCTGTGAGGACTAACAAAGTAACTAATAGGGAGTGCCTCGCATAGTGCCTTGGACATAGTGAGTGTGCAGTTAGAAAGAGCTGCTCGTGGGGGCGCCTGGGTGGCTCAGTCGGTTAAGCATCCGGTTCTTGATTTCGACTCAGGCCGTGATCTCACAGTTGGTGGGTTCAACCCCCGCGTCGGGCTCTGTGCTGACAGCTCGGAGCCTGGAGCCTGCTTCTGATTCTGTGTCTCCCTCTCTCTCTGCTCCCCCACCCCCCCATGCTCTGTTTCTCTCTGTCTCAAAAATAAATAAACATAAGAAAAACATTTTTTCAAATGGTTGCTTGCAAAATGAATGGCGAGAAGGCTGTGTGCAGACGGAGCGCGTTCTCGAAGCCTGAGCCTCGGTTTCTCAGCCTTCAATAAGCAGCAGTTAATGTTATCACTTGGGTCAATAGCCACACCCTCAACCCCCTACTCCATGCCAGGGGCTGCGCTGGATACTGGGCAGGAAAGAAGGCTGGTGGGTAGCAGGGACCCTCTTAACAGGCCCCACGGACACTGGTTCCTTACAAGGAACACCGGCTAGTGGGCTCCCTCCCCAGTTGGTACCCATCCCAGGAACGGGGCAACCCAACCCTGCTCTGGCCACGTCGTCATCCAGCTCTGAGGACAGTCAGGGCTGGGGGTGGGCCCCCTCGACATCCTCCCCAGAGGAACAGGGCAGGGAGGAAGGAGAGCCCCAGCCCGAGGACAAGGGCAGTGGGGTGTGCAGCTGGTAACGGGAGAAGGCCAACGCTTTCCTATTTTGGGAGGTAGGAGGCAGCAGGTGGCTGCCCGGTGTGGGACATGTGAACTCTCCTGTCAGGGGCCATGTGGCCCGCAGCAGGGCAGGGCGTCCTGGCAGAGCCGGGCATAGCCTAGGCCCCTCCTGAGCCTGCCAGCCAGATTCACTCGTGGCCACGGAGTGGCGGGGGCGGGGAGGGATCTGGTTTCTCCACCACAAAAGCATCCTCTTAATATAGGCTGGAAACAGAACAAATTCACCTGGACCCCACCGCCCCCCTACATTCTGCAGGGAATCAGGCTCCGGAACCCAAACGTTCTGAGGAGCTCCCGGTCTGAGGGGAGAGATACCACCTTTGCCCTCCAGGAGCTCCTAATCTGATGCGAGAAACAACCTCTGCCCGGAGGAGGACCCCAGGCTAAGGAAGGAGACAGAGCCCCAGCTTGGGAAGGCTCCAGTCCGAGAGGGGAGTTCCCGTCTGAGGAGAAAGGCTGGCCATAGTGGGGGTGCAAGGGCTGAGCGCTCCGCTAGGCCCACAGAATGGCAGGTTCCTTCGGGAGCCAGGTTATTTGGGGGCGGGCCAAGGAGCAGGCAACTTCCCAGATTAAAATAGCCTTCCCTGGGTGTCAGTCCTGAGACGTGCGTAGGTCCCAGATGAATGCTTGTCACACGGCAGGGCAGTCCAAGATGAGCCTTGTTTCCTAATCAGGGCAGTGTGGGAACGCGGCTCTGGCCTCCAGGCCACCAAAAGCTGCCCGCTACTTGCTCAACTTCTCCTTCCTAAAGGGGCTGCCAGCCCCCTCCCTCAGGAAGCCTCCCCACACTGACTCCAGCTGTGTGAAGCCCTCGGGCTCCACCTGCCTCCCCAGTGGTGTGCCCAGTTTGCAATTTCCCGTGGTCTGGGGCTCCCCTTCGGACAGGGGCTCCCGGAGATCAGAGCTATGTTCCAACCTCAAACTGGGCTCCCTGAGGGCAGGGCTATGTCTCCCCCCCCCCCCGCCCCAGACTGGGGTTCCCTGAGGGCAGGGCTGTGTCTCCCCCCTCAGACTGGGGCTCCCTGAGGGCAGGGCTGTGTCTCCCCCCTCAGACTGGGGCTCCCTGAGGGCAGGGCTGTGTCTCCCCCTTCAGACTGGGGTTCCCTGAGGGCAGGACTGGTCCTACTCACTACCTTGTTTCCAGTACAGTGGGCAGAACATTGACCCAAGACTTGAGAGCCCTGGGTTCTAGGGGTGACTCTGGTGTCACCTTGCCCCCAAGGGCAATGGCCTGCCTCGCAGGCCTCCTCAGAGCAGAGATGCTCTGATCACAGATCCAGGTTCCGACTCCAGCCTAGGCTCTTCCAGGCCCCATCTCTTGGGGCTGCTTCCTTACCCCTCTGACACCCCACGGGGTCCTGGGGAACAGAAAGCAGTTCCTGCCTCGGGCAGGTGGGGGGGCTTAAATGAGATAATATGCACAAGAGACTTGACATAGTGCCTGGCAGAGGACAGTGAAAAGATAAACCAAAGAGAAGCCTAGTAGGCCAATTCTCAGGCCAGCTGTGAGTTGGGCAGAGCTCTAGGCTCCGTGACCCCGGAGTCTGAGGCCAAGACCGGCCCTAGAAGGCCACAGAGTGACCCAGCTCAGTGGCCAGGCCAGGAATATGCTAAGATCCCTATCTGACACTCTAGGAACAGGGCACTGTCCGAACACTCAGTGGTAGTACTTGCTGTCCCTTCTCCCTTTGCCACTCTCCCTCTGGCCACCCAGTTCCAGCTGTCTTTGATCGCTGTCCCCCATTATCCCCCGGCCTTTTTCTGTCCCACCACCACCACCATGTGGAAGAATCCAGCTCCCCTGTGCACGTGACATTTGGCGTGGCGTGACCCCTCTGAGTTGGGCAGGGGCTGGGGACAGACCCAGACAACATAAACACGTCCCCAGGAGTTTACATTGTGGGGGCCAGGAGTACACAGCAGTCAGCTGGCGGCTGCCCCTGTTTATTCCCTGAAGGTTCACGGTCAGGGCGCCACCGTGGGAGGAGGGTGGAGGCAATCCTCAGGTGGTTGCAGCTGTGTCGATATCAACGTGTTGGGGACCCCAGGAAAACCTGTAGGCCTCTCAGGCCACCCCCTCCAGCCTCGTCTCAGCTACCCCTCCCCAGGGACCATGTGCTGGTGCACATGGGAGTCTGAGCAGAGTGGCCTCCCTAAGCCTGAGGTGAGGGACCCATCGGCCCTTCTCCCCTTCGGCCCCTGCCTTGCTCCAGGACCCTAGCTCAGACTTCAGTGCGTTTTCTCAAGTCAGGTGGAGCCAAGCTTTGCTTGAGTCAATCATTGTTAATGCTGTCCCTCGAGTTTTTCCTGGGTGTTTTACTTTTCTGAGCCCTTCCTATCACTCAGCGTCTTCTACACCTACTCTGTGAAGCAGGCTGGGCTGGCTGGGACTGCCCATTATCTGCGTGGGAAGGTCGAGGCCCAAAGCTACACCTGCCCCCAGTCCCACTCACAGCGACCTGTGGTGCCGGCATTCAAGGTCAACAGAAATGATGGCCTCCCAGTGGCTCTGCACACTGATCCACTTTACAGATGAGGAAACTGGGGCTTACAGTTGCTCAGCTGGGGAAGCCAGGATTTAAACTCAGGTCTGTGGCTCCAATCTCCCTGCACGGTCCTTCTCAACCCACCGCCCGCCCTTTACCCAGAGAGTCCGGTCATCTTCTAGGAGCAGGCAGGGGTCCACACAGTTCTCAGAGGGCTCATCAACCCTTCTTGCCTCCTGAAATGTGTATGCGGGAAAGCTGGAGTGTCCCCATGAGCGTGTTAACCCTCATCCGCAGCGCAAAGTCCTGAGTCAAGCATTGGCACAGGTATTACCACCTACTAACTACTCACTACTACCAACACCACCAACAATAACAGTTCATGTTTACTGAGCACGTGCTGTGTGCCCACTTCCGTTCTAAGTGCTATAAATACAACATCTCCGGGAACCCACACAACTCTACGAGACTATCACGAACTCCACTATTAACCCAATTTACGGTTGCGAAGACGGAGGCACAGAGAGGTAAAGTGAGTTGTCCAAGGCAACAGGCTCGAAAACGTCGGAGTCAGGACTGGGATCCGGAGCCACTATGCTATAGAGTCTGGATGGAGATTGACTTTACAGACCAGCGTAAACAGTGTCGGGGTGACTGTGTGTGCGCGCGCGCACACACACACACACACACCGGGGAGGGGGCAGGTGTGTAGAAGTTGTTGGAACAGTGCGAGGTAGACGGAGAAAGAGATGCTGTTCCCGGCGGAGATGGGCTGCGTGTTAGGACCTAAAGTGAGAGATACGGACCATTCCCAGTATGTCACATCCTGGGCAGGATGAATCTCCAAAGGCCGCCACCGTGACCTTGAACATGGTGGGTACCGAGCAAGCGTCCTTGGAGTGATTGAGCAGTGCTAACATGGTGGTCGTGACAGAAGCGCCCGTAAGGACGGCAGCGTGGTGGTGCCGGGAGGGGGTGAGGGGGGAAGGAGGTGGTGGGGTGATGCTGCAGGTGCTAGCGATGAGGAAGTTGGGGATGGCATTAGCGACAGAGGCAAGAACATAAATGCCATTTCCTCTGCACTCCAGTACAGCCCTTTACAGTTTCCACCGGCCATCACACACTGTTCCTAATCCTCACAGCTGCCTTCGGGGTGGGCATCGTTAGCCTCGTTTTATAAACGATGACAAGGAGCCACAGACAAGTCACATTCTGCATGCCTAAGGTCACAAGGCCAGTATGCCGGCTCGGGCTCTCTGCCTTCAGAGCGGGGTGCCAGGGAGCGTCAAGAGGCCATGGGGGGGGGGGGGGCGGCAAGGGAGAAGCCACTCTGCACTCCCAACCCAGCGGACTCAGCCCTCCTCGGTTTGGGGGATCGGGGAGTCTCAGAACTAGGTGACAGGGGCAGCAGTTCTAATCCCGGCCCCACCGCTGACACGCTGTGACCCTCTCTGGGCAGCGGCCAAGGCAGATGGCAGCTGCCAAGGGACAGCGGGCCCGCGGGGCAGAGCCAGTGGAGCCTGGCGGGAGCCCCACACACCAAGCGGATGAAGTCAGGGGTGGGAAATAATCTTGGAATCAGAGGAAGGCTCCCTTTGGGGTAACATTCCTGGAAAGCTCCGCTCTGATTGGCTTGAGGTTGGGGTTTCTGCACAGGCCTTTCCAGTCAGGAGCAAGTTTATTAATAAACCCTGTCCTGCCTCTTGCTCTGGCCCTGGGGAGGAGGCAGGGCTTCCTGGGACTCGTGGCCCCTCACCCCAGGGGTAGTGGGTCCCACTGCAGGGGTGGGGGGGTGGGGAGACAGACACTGAGCCCTTAGATCTAGGCGAGGAATAAATGCCCTGTACTGCAGTCTCCACCCCTCTGCAGCCCCAGGGATCCCCCTGTTCCTGCCGCCGGTGAGGTGAGCCGGTGAGCATGTCCTGTGAGTGCCCTGGGTGCTGTGTGGGCGGTGGCAGTGTGGGGACAACCGAGCGTGAGGGGTGCTAAGGCCTCAGGAGCAGGACGCCTCCCTCCGGGATGCTTCCTCCTGTAACTCATCAGCACCCAAGGCCTGAATTTACTGCCTCCACTCCCCCACCCGCTGGCTCTGACCTCATTAGGCTCCTGTCCCTTTCCCAGGATGGGGGGGTGGGGGGTGGGGGAGGAATGACTCCCGCCTGAAGAGCAGGATCCCTTGAGGGAGGAGGGAAAGTCCTGGGGGTGGGGGAGAGGGGAGAGGGGGCACAGAGCTTAATATAGTCACAGGGTAGGCTGAGGAGGATGTCGGCTCTTATTACACCTGACACCTCGCCCCCATCATATGACCCAGCTCCTGCTAGCAAGGCGTGGGCAGAGTGAAAGACTGAGAAGTGCCTGGTCCCAGGAAGTGCCTGGCCTAGCTGGGTGGTCCTGACTCCTAGTGGGCCCAGCCAGGAAGGGAAGGAGCCTCCAGCACTGATCCCAGCATGGGCGCTAAAGGGACCGGTCCCTCTGATCCACACTGCCCCTCACCTCCCTCCCTCACCCCCAGATCCACGGTCCCAGGGTATGGTGCACCTGTGGGCAGAGCCCTGAAGCTAGACTTAGGAGTGGAAGCCAGGATGAGAAGTTGCCTGGGAAGTTGCTGTGAAGAATCAGGATCAAGATAATCTCCTCGGCTAAATCGCCCCTGTGTTGAAATCCGACCCCTGTACCCGCCCTGCCCACACCTAGGGGGAGACACAGCCTTGCCCTCAGGGAACCCATTTGATGGAATTGTCACGCAAAATCCCCAACGTCTTAGTGTCTAATTTTCTTGTCTATGAAATGGCAAGGCTGCCTCCTCCCTCAAAGGTGCTTAGTGCCTGCCTTGCGGACAGCAAAACCTGAATAAAAGTCAGCTGTTCCTCTTCGGTGGGGGCTTTTTGTGGGAGAAATCATCATCTTTGGTGTTTGGGAAAAGTAGGTCGAAATAGCACCCTGTATGCCCGCCCAGCACTCCCACCCAAACATGGGTCACCTCTGGCTGCCTTGACACGGCATGGTGTCCCCAGTCAGCCCCAGCCTTGATGTTTATGGTCAACAAATATCTGGAAAGTCAGCCACACAAGCGGCCCCAGGCCTGAGGACACTGGGGCAGCATGGGACAAGGCAGGCCCTGCGGCCATCCATCCTAGAAGATGCTTCTGGTCACTGACTTCCTGGAAACCAGTTTTTGAGATTTACTTTTTATTGAGGTGTAAGATTTGCATATCAAATGGCACAAACCTGAAGGGTACAGCTTGGTGAATGTGTGCATCTGTATGTGCCTGCATAACCACCACCCAGATCAAGCACAGTATTTCCAGCATCCCGGCAGGCCCTCTCTAAGCCCCATCCGGTCAATCCCCTCCTCCAGAGGTAACCACTATTCTGACTTGCATCCCCACAGGTTGGCTCTGCCTGTCCTTGAACTTCACGCAAATAGACTCCTAGAACACGCACTTCATGTCTGGCCCTGTTTGTTCAGCCTGAGGTCTTCGAGGGTCATGGGTGTTGTCCCTACGGTACCAGCTCTTCCTTTTTCGTGGCCAAGTAGACTTCCACTGAGTATATCGCAACTTATTTGTCTGTGCTGCTGTTGATGGACATTTGGGTTGTTGCCACTTTTTATGTAATATGATTACAGCGGCCAAAGCATTCTTAGACACGTCTTTCGGTGACACAAACATGGCAACCCATTCCTGAGAGCAGATTTGGGGGCAGATGCATCATTAAGAACTCCAGGGAGGACAGGGGAGATCAGATATTACTGAGTTCCTTGGATGGACCGAGAGGGTACTATGCTACATGAACTAAGTCAGACAGACAAAAACAGATACCATTTGATTTCACTTAGATGTGGAATCTAAAAACAACAACAACAAATGAAAAACAAATGAACAAACAAAGAGAAACAGACTCATAAATACAGAGAACAAACTAGGGTGGGTGGGATGGGCAAAAAAGGTGAAAGGGATTAAAAGGTACAAACTCCCAGATATTAAAGACGGAAGTCACGAGGATGAGAAAGCACAGCATAGGGAATACAGCCAATAGCTGATAATATTGCGAGAGAGTTGGATGGTGACAGATGGTTGCCACTATCTTATCATCTACTTATCTTGGTAAGCATCGTGTACTATACAGAATTGTTGAATCAGAATTGTGCTGTATACCTGAAACTAATACAGCATTGTATCTCAACTACAATTTTTCTTCTACTTTTTTTAAGTTTATTTAGTGTGCGTGTGTGTGTGTGTGTGTGTGTGATTATATTCATTTCCTAGGGCTCCCTTAACAAAGTATCACGGACTTGGTGGCTTACAACAATAGGGATTTGAGTCTCTCATAGTTAAGGAGGCCACGGTCCCAAATCAAGGTACCGACAGGGTTTGTTTTTTCTGGAGGCTCCGAGGGAGAGTTTACCATCCCCTCTCTCCTACCTTCTGGTGGCGGCAGGCAATCCTTGGTGCTCCTTGGCTGGTAGCTGTATCTCTACAATTTCTACGCGGCCTTCTTCCTTGTGTGTAGACCCACGTCTCTGGGTCTACAAATTTCTCTCTCCCTAAAAGGACACTAGTCATTGGATTTAGGGTCCACCCTAATCCAGGAAGACATCGTCTTAACTTGATTACATCTAGGAAGACCCTGTTTCCACCTAAGGTCAAGTTCCCAGGTCCCCGGGGTTAGGACTTCCAACCTATCTTTTGGGGGGCACAGTTCAACCGACGACAGTGATCATGACTCAGCACCTTTGCAAGGGAGTATACATGAGTGTCTGTGTGGGTGTGTATTGTGTGAAGGAGCACTGCCTGAGTGTGCACGTGCGTGCCAGGACATGTCTACGTGGTGCCTCCGGTTGTGCGTATGTGACCGCAGGCACGCGTATACGAGCGCGTGTGCGTGTGCGCCCCTGTGCCCATGGCTTTAGAGCCCCCATGGACTTGCTGAGGAGGGCAGTAAGGCCTGGCTCCCTGCTGTGGCTGAAGAAGTGCTTGGGGCTGGCCTGGGTGGGCAAGCGGGGCCTTGCCTCATGAATCCAAACGGTGAGCTGCGAGAAGCAAGGACAAGGGTATTTGGTGAGCTGGGCACAGGCCGGCAGGCTGAGGAGGTGGCTCCCGGCAGCAACGCCTGTTCCCAGGTCCTTTTCCAGGAATGTTCCTAGAAGGCCCCTCCACCCAAGCTCCCATCCCCTGCACGCCATTTGCCTGGTTGGGGAGGCTCTGGCTGACTCACATCCTCTAGAGGCTGGAAGCCAGGACTCAGCTACCTGCGCGCCAGCCTGGTGGGGGCGGGGCAGGTAGCCAGGCCCGCCCAGGCCCCGCCCCCAGGCCAAACAGGAGTAGCACCCAATCACCCACCGGGCGGGGGCCGGATCCCAGCAAAGGGAGAAAGACCGAAGTGAGTGCGTGGTCAGGAAAGGCCCAGAATGAGGGCGGCTTCTCCCCCCGCCCCCGGGGGCCGGCTCTTTTAGGCAAACCCACCCCGCAGAGGCAGGGCATTGGAAGGGCCTCCTCCACTGAAATGTTGGTTTAGGGCTTGCTCGGGGCCAGTCATCTCATTTAAACTTCACAGCCAAGTTTAAATGGGGTTCTCATCATCCCCATTTTACAGACGTTATTGCTGAGGCCCTAAGGAGTTAAATGATCTGCGTAAAATGACACGTGTGTTTATGCTCGTGGGCGTTCGTTAGTCTCTGCAAATCACACCCTACCCCCCTCCTCCACACTCAGACCAGAGCTGCCTTCACCGCAACCCACCTGCCCACCACACATACCCCCTCCAGTGCAGTCTTGCTCCCACCCTTAACGAAGAAGACCCCCCCCCGTCCGTGCTCATGGGGGTGGCGGGACAAGTTAGGGGGTGGTCTCTCCACTCGTCCCACCCTCCTGGTCTTCTCTGTGGTGTCCTGGTTTGAGTTTCCGTGTGGCAGTGAGTTTACTGCGTCTCTGAGAATGTTGGTGGGTTTGTGCGCAGGTGTTTGGAGGAGGCGGTGTCGGGGGCAGGCAGGTGTACCTCCGGGTGGGTGTGCCCGTCAGGGACACATGAGGGCACAGCTGTGGTGGGATATACACTGGACAGGTTGTATCTGTGAGTGTGCCTAGGCACGGGTGTGTGAGCCCCTGCAGGTGTTGATGAAGCCTGCCCCCCTGCATGTCTGGGTGTCTGTAGAGTGACTCCCCATTTCTCCCCCCTTACCATAGAAATGCCACCAACCTCAGTTCATAGACTCCGGGGCCACAAGTGAGAGCCTGGTAAAAAAAAAACAAAAAACGCCTATATCTGGGGACAGAGACACCTGAGTCTGAAGCCCCGCCTGCTCTGGCCACTGGTGCCCTTGAGCTGGCATCGCCCCACCCAGGCAGCGGGAGTGTCCTCACCCAATGGGATGGGGTGACACGGAGGAGGAGGCAGCACTGTGGCTTCTCCCGCCCCCAGAACACAGGGAGCACCCAGCTCCCTAGATGGGAGGCTCATTACCCCAGCACTCAGTAGTTTGGTGGGGGGGTCATGCCAGGACTTGGCACAGACTACAAAGTGTGGGGGGCACCCCAGCACTCCCGCCCGCGGCTGGCTGGGGGAGGGGCTGTGACGTTCGGTGGCCTCATGCTGCTGAGAGGAAGTAGCTAATTGCCGACCTGATGACTGGACAGCCTGAGGAATGGGGTGATGATGCCACTCGCGGAAGCAGGCGCCCCAGCACAAGGAGGGGGCCCTGCAGGGACGGGGTGAGCCAGGCCTGTGCTCCGCAGAAGCTGAGGTGGCTGTGGCCAAGGGAGCAGGGGGTGGGGGGTTGTTGAGGCTGTGACCGTGGGAAAGGAGTTCTCCCTGGCTTCCCTCAGCTTTAAGGGAAAAGAGTTCAGAGGCCCCAGGGGATGAAGGGATTTGGGAAGGGGCTACAGGGGACAGAGGGGGAGGAGATGGTGGCAGAGGCTTCTTTACTCCCACCTACACTCCCCAACCTTCCCATGTTCCCTACTCTTGCCTTTGTCTCCTCTTTGGCCCCTGTGGCTCCAGGCTGGTGAGGAAGGAAGGAGTAGATGGAGAGCTCTTTTCACCATAACAACCCCCAGGGCACACGCAGCCTACTTGGCGGTATATACTCTGCTGAAGGCCAGAGCATCTAGAAGTGGTGAGACTTCAGCTGTCCTTGAGGACAGAAGAGCAGGTGCTTCAGAGAACAGAACAAGCCAAGGGTGGGCAGTGGGCTTTAGAGAGGCTGACGAAGGATGGGGGCTTGGCTGCCATGGTTATGGGGAGAGAGGGAGGAGGGCAGGGCCCTTCTGCACCTAGAGCCACACTGTCCCTTCTTGGCAGAAACTGGGTAATCAGGGGAGGCTGGGTGGCTCAATCCGTTAAGCATCCTACTTCAGCTCAGGTCATGATTTCACAGTTTGTGAGTTCGAGCCCCGCCTCAGGCTCTGTGCTGACAGCTCGGAGCCTGGAACCTGCTTCAGATTCTGTGTCTCCCTCTCTCTCTGTCCTTCCCCCACTCGTGATTTCTCTCTCTCTCTCAAAAATAATCAAACATTAAATAATAATAATAATAATAATTAAAAAATTTTAAAAAAAGAAACTGGGTAACCAGATGCGGAACTTCTCCCACAGGGCTGGCCACAGCCTCTGGCCCGGGCAGGCCTGGCCTCAACTGCCAGAACAAGGGTCAAGACCAAGTCAGGAGCCACACAAGGTGGGGACCACAGCCCCAAATCCCCAGGGGCATCAACCCTAGAGAACCTGCCAGCCCTGAGTGCCAAAAAACAGGACCCAGCCAACTGTAGGTCAGTCCTCTGCGCCCTCAGCGCCCCCTGTGGGCAGGGAACTGTACTAATGGGGGAGGGGCCTCCACCTGCCTGCAGGAGGAGACAGACTGGCCCCCGGAGGGCACAGAGCCCCTGCCTCAGGGTACACTCAGTGTGATGAAGGAGACTCAAGACCTTGATCTACTAGCTCCTATCTGAAATTTGGCCCCCCGTCCTCAGGAAGCTCCCACTCTGATAGAGATGTGTACTACCATCAAAGCTCCATTCTGGGGGTGCCTGGGTGGCTCAGTCCGTTAAGCGTCCTACTCCAGCTGAGGTCATGATCTCATGGTTCCTGGGTTCCAACCCCACATGGGGCTCTGTGCTGACAGCTCAGAGCCTGGAGCCTGCTTCGGATTCTGTGTCTCCCTCTCTCTCTGCTCGTCCCCTGCTCGTGCTCTGTCTCTTCTGTCTCTCAAAAATAAATAAACGTTAAAAAAAAAAAAAAAAAACCTCCATTCTGAAGGGTGAAACACAGCACCAGCCTTCAAGAAACTTAGTCTGAGGGTGGGGACGCACAGCCCTATAGAACCTTTCTGGGGCACCCAATCTGTTGTAGACATGAATTAGACATTTCAGTGACCTTGGTGTTGCTAGAAAACAATACAAGACGTCCAGTTCAATTTGAATTTCAGATACACAACGAATAATGTTTTGTATAAGTATATCCCATACAACATATGGGGCATACTTATACTAAAAAGAGTATTCATTGCGTATTTGAAATTCAAGTTTAATCAGACGTCCTGTACTTTTATTTGCCAAATCTGACAACCCTAGTTGCCTAGGGAGGAGGGAGGGGGGAGGAACCCCAGACACCAAAATGCAGGTAAACATCACAGCGTGCTCAAGCTCAGGAGAGCAGTTTTGGGGCGGGTGGGGAGTCCTGGGGCGCTGGCTGGAAGGAGTTTAAAATTCCTTCCAGACCAGATCCCTAATCCCTTGGTGCACAATGGCAGCCTTCTCCCCCACCGCCTGCGCCCACGCCCTCCCCCGCGGGGCCGTGGCAGTGCCACCACGGGCCTCTTTAAGCCCCTTTGAAGCCGGCAGAGCCCCGCGCCGCGGGAGGCCCCGCCGCTATGCCAGCTATGCCAGCTATGTCCCCGCCGCCGCCGCCGCCGCCGGCCACCCCTGCTCCCCCATTAATGCTGGCTAATCTGGCTAATAAATAAACTTCGCTCCCAGCCTCAGCCCCCCACTGGCTCCTCCCTGCTCCCCCAGAATGGATTTCGGGGCTCGGGTAACACATGCGGCCCCACTCTCTTCTGATGTCTCTCTCTCTTTTTTTTTTTTCTATCGCTCTCCTAGCTCTATTGCCCGTCTCTGACGGAATTTGGGGAATCTCTGCCTCGCGCACTGCATCTCCTTCAGTCCACCTGTGCGCAGGGAGCAGGCCACATGGCTAGGGCAGGGACACCGCTCAACGCCGGGTAAAGATCCGCGGGACAGAGGAGCGCCCCCTGGAAGCCAGGGGAGGCCCGGGCCACGCCCCTCCTCGCCACACCCTCGGCCACGCCTTCCTCTGCCCGCGGAAGTGGGGCGCGCAGCCCCGGGACAGGTGACTCCGCGCCCGGGGAAGGCGAGGGCGCCTCCTGCGGCAGGAGTCCTTTCTCCACGGCCTCTGCCGCCCCCTGCGTCCCCACCCGGGCTTCGGAGAGTCTGACTCAGAGGCGAGCCCGCATCGCTTCACCTCCTACCACACACCCGGAGCGCGCGGAGAAATTACAGGATTGCAGGGACACGGCTAATGCGCTCTAATTACCCACCGCCGCTCTCCTCCGCGGCGCTCGGCTGCGCCGGGCCAACGCGCCCTAATTAGGCCTCCCACCCCCCACCTGTCCGGGAGCCCGTCCCCTGTCCCCAGTCCCCAGGAGGGCGCGTGCCTCGCCTCTGCCCGCCCACGCCTCCTGTCGCCCTCTGAGACCGAGCCAGGAGAGAGCTCTGAGATCCCACCTGGGGTGGGGAGAGGGAAGGTGCAGGACTGGAGACCCCGGAGCCCCAGGGTGCGGAAGGCGGCTGGTCCCTCTCGTAAACTGACAGCCGTCGAGTTCTGTCTCACGTGACTTGGAGAGTGGGGAGGAGGCAGGACCCATTTCCTTGACAGGGACACTGAGGCCTGTTGGAAAGGGGAGGAGCGGGTAGAGCACCAGGGCAACAGTATCCCTGTTTTGCACATGAGGCACAGGAAAGTAAAGGCTCTCGAGCAAGGCTCCTCAGCCAGAACTTCCAGATGAGCTCATTTCAGGGTGACTTATGACCTCCCCCGCAGGCTCCTTCCCCTGACAGGGATATTACCTTCCTGAAAAGAAAGGTGATACCCCCATCACAGACCTGGAGCGCTAGAAGGCCGACCAGCTGTGGCCTGTTGGTCACTAGGGAGCCAGTGAGGAGTGGCTAAAGTCTGGCATCCCAGGAAGGGTGGGAAAAGGCCCTGAAGACGCAGAAGCCAGGCCTGGTGGCCAGGACTAAGGACTTGACTGTCAACTTCTTTATCCAAACCAGGTTCAAACCTTTCCTCTATCAGCAATTCTTTCCTGATGCCCAGGGGGTTGCAGACTCATGGCCTTGGGCCAAGTTTAATCTTTAGTGAGGTTTTGTCTGGCCTGCAAGGAGTAGGTGGTTTTTGTACTGAGTATGAGAGCTTACAGACAGTGTGGGCCATCTGATCGCCCCCCCCCCCATTGGCAAAGGCCAGTGTCAGACTAGTCCCCAAAGGCATTTGGGTTTGAGACCCCTGATTTAGACCAGCCCACTTGGCCTAGCCTTTAACCTTTCCTCGGGTGCCAGGATCTCAGTCTGCACCGTAGTGCACCCCCTGGTAGTCTGTGCATGTTTCTTGGTAAGCACGCCCAGGTCAATGTCCCTGAGAGCCCCTCTTTAGGCTTCCCACATGTGGTAGCAGTGGGGGCTGCACGTGCTTCTGGAAACCCCTCTCATACCACCTTTTTTCATCTTGAGTTTCAATCTGTGCCTTGAGTATGCCTTCTCCAACAGGGATGACAGATGTTTTTCTGCCATGCAACTAGAGGTTCCTTGAGGGCAGAATATTGGATCGCTTCCTTTCAGTCTAGGATCTCACTGAGGGTTTGGGGAGTGGGGTGTGAGGTAGTATCCTCCATCGCAGGAAGCTCCCAGAGGGCAAGGCTGTGTCTCCTCCTCACACTGGGGCTCCCCGAGGGCAGGACTGTGTCTTCCTTCTCAGACTGGGGCTCCCTGAGGACAGGACTGGTCTCCCCCCTCAGACTGGAGTCCCTGGGGGCAGGGCTATGTCTCCCCCTCAGACTGGGGCTCCCTGAGGGCAAGACTATGTCTCCCCTTCAGTCTGGAGCTCCTTCAAGGCATTTATTTATTTATTTATTTATTTATTTTAATTTCTAACGTTTATTTATTTTTGAGACAGAGAGAAACAGAGCATGACGGGGGGGGGGGGGGGCAGAGAGAGAGGGAGACACAGAATCGGAAACAGGCTCCAGGCTCTGAGCCATCAGCCCAGAGCCCGACACGGGGCTCGAACTCACGGACCGCGAGATCGTGACCTGAGCTGAAGTCGGACGCTTAACCGACTGAGCCACCCAGGCGCCCCTCCTTCAAGGCATTTAATTCCCCTCTCAGATGGGGCCTTTGCACCCCACCCCAGCCCTCTGGCTCTGGCAGCACACAGGCATTCCTCCCAGGACACCGTTTGTCACGCTTTGATGAATGAAACCTACTAAGAATAACCCAGTCCTTGTAGTCACTAAAGGACAGGGATGTGGGGAGAGGAGAGGCCGGTGACTGTGGAGGGGCTGGGGGGGAGATGGACACATTCATTCAATAGCATTTTCCCCCGGTGCCCATCTGGACACTGAGGGGAGGCACAGTGAGTGCCACAGAGCCCCCTACCGTGCCATTTCTGTGTTGTCGCTGGTGGGGGGGGGGGGGATTCCACAGGACCCCTGAGACAGAAATCCCCACCCAGCTTCACAGCATTCCCACCTCAGATGCCATCACCCCAAGGCCACCCAGCCCCCTCTATGCCTGGCACAAGTTCCCTCTGCTTGGAAATCAGGTGCTTGGGGTCAGGGGCTGTTTCCAGTGGGTCACAGGCTAAGGGGCAGGGGGGAGGGCCGTGAAGCAGCCTTCCTCCTCCTCCTATGGGGACCTGGCAGAGTGACCGTGGGGCAATGTAGAAGCAGCCTCAAACTGGCGGGAGGGCATTTGGTGCTCTGATTGGGGGAGGGGTGTAAGGGACCCAGAGGACGAACCCCTGTCCCCTGCTCCCCTCTCTGCTCTTCCTCCCTCTTCCTACCCCTTCCCACTTCAAAATCTCAAGCCTCCAGTTAAGAAATGAGCCACCTTTCCCATGCAACTATTCTCCCAGGCACTTCCCAGGGGGCCTGTGGGGTGGGGAGGCTGTGACCTTAACCTGCTTCTCTGGATGGGGCCTTCCTGGCACGCCACCCCCAGTTGCCACCTCATGAGAGGGACATCTCGGCCTGGTCTTGGCAAAAACATCAGCCTATGAGCCAGGTGGCCTGGTATGGTACCAGCTCTGCCCCTGATCCCACTGTGACCTTGAGAAGCCATTTGCTCCTCTGGGCCTCAGTTTCCCAGGATGTAAGATGAGTTTTGTCCAGTTTTCATGGTTTTCAAACATTTCTTTTTTTAAATAATGGGTTCTCTTGTTTAAATAGTAATTTATGTAGCCTCTCCACTGGTAACACAAAAAAGGTTTGGGGTTCTGTGGTCAAAATAGGAGTGGGGGCCCAGTCCATCTCATGCACACGGACACAAACACACACACACACACACACACACACACACCGATCAGCCCAGGGCACTTTGAACAACGCACTTCATAAACCTCTGATCCCTGAAATCCTTCACTTGCAAATATTCTGGGGTCCTGCCAGGGTTGGGAGCTTTAGAACTGGGGGTTCTGACAGCTCTGAGGATGGGGCAGTGGTTGTGGGCCTTCCAGGTATAGGGAGCAGGGCCCAGGGGAAACAGGGTGGGGGGCTTGAACCGATAGGGAGCATCCTTCCAACATTAGGTAACCCCACTGAGTCTGGGTGGGGGCCTGGATCCAAAGCTGAGTCTATGCCAACCTCCCTACCAGCCGCGGTATCCCAGCCAGAAGTCAAGTAGGCTTCTCTGGCACTGGGCCCCTCAGCTGGGGGGAGAGTTGGACGAGGGGAAAATGAGAGGGCCCTTCCCCAGTGGGAGGAGCGGGAGCCTCTGCAACTTTTTTCTGGAATCCCTTTCACTGGGCCTAGGACAAAGACCAGAGTGGCAGCGGTGGGGGGCTGAGCACCAAAAGCCCGAGTAGGCTATGCTACCCCACTTAAGGAGACAGGGGGAGCCCTACAGCACCACTAAAGCCGCAAGTGTGAAAATTTGGTGCCAACAGGGAATGCAGGTGGGAGGGGGCCCATCAGGCACTGGTGACAGGAAGGCAAGAGTGAGGAGGGGAGCGGTGCCACAGAGGGAAGAAAAAATGGCACCAGTATGAGGTAGTCCTGGGCCCGGGGTCCCTCCAAAGTGGGATAACAGCCGGAGCACCCCAGTCCCTCCTTGGGGACAGATGGACTGTGCTCAAGCGTGCTGAGAAAGACCCGTGTTCAGCCCAGCCACCCAGGGTCACCAGGCAAAGGAGGCGCTGCCTCCTTACTTACACATCCAGGCAGCCTAGGGAGCCACAGCCCCAGGGGAGACGATTGTTCTCGATTTCCCTCAGGGAACCTCACCGTCCTCTGTCCCAAATGCACATGCATGCTCACACACACACACACACACACACACTCACTCATGCTGGCATTTGTCCCCTAGAGACTCCACTGCCTTGGCCTTGGAAACTTCTGGATCTCTGTTCTGTGCCACGCACGGCTCTGGGCACTGGGGCCACAGGAGTGGAAAAATCAGCCAAAGTCTCTGTCCTCGTGGTACTCACGTTCTAGGAGGGATGACAGATGATCAGCAAGTCAGGAAAGGCACAAGGTCAGGTCGTGATAAGACTATTGGCGTGGAGAGTGTTGGGGTGGGTGGGGCTGTTTCAGATGGGGTCGTCAAAGACCATCTTTGCGAGGAGGGGGCCTGAGCTCCAAGAAGCCAGTCATGCTTTGGAACCAAAAGGAGTCCGAAAATGTACAACATTTTTTTTGAACAGAAAAGAACATGCGTCCATAAACATTAAAGGGCAGGGAAGTTAGAAGTGTTTTGGGACATCTGCTGTATGTCCAGCACAAAGATAGGAAGTTCACGTGCACCGTCTTCCACAGCCCTCTTCCAAACCCTGTGTGTCAAATAGTAGAATTTCCATTTTACAGATAAGAAATGTGAAGCCCACTGTTTCACTCATCTAATAAGATGTGTTAGGTTTTAGCCTCTGAAAACACTATAATAAATCCCACATGGGCCCTGCCCTCTTAGGGCCTACAGTCCTGGAGAACACAGAGGTGGATCTGGGAGGGCTTCCCGGAGGAGTCCCTGCCTAAGCTGAGTCTGAAAGGGGGAGGGGGAGGTGACAAAGGAAGTGATAAAGTAAGGAGTGGGGGATTCGGGGGGCAGAGGGAATGGCACCAGCAGCAGGGTGACCTGTGGACAGAAGTAAAGGACGGGGGTGGGAGGTCCTTGCCGGCTCGCCTGGTCAGGCCTCGTTGGTGTGTGAGGACCCTGCAGGCGGATGGGGGGCAGGAGGGCACATGGGGCCACCTGGTATGGCTGTTAGGCAAGGTGGAACCTTGTCTGGTGGAACCTCTTCCAAGGCTCGGTGACCTGGCCACCCTCAAGTCACAGGATGAGTAATGGCAAATGGTGGGTTCCAGCCAACAGCGAGGCCTAGTTGGACAACTCACACAGGTTCACACACTCCACGCGCACAGACACAGACGTGTGCATACCAAACGTGCACACAGACGCGCAGCTGGCCTCACTCCTTCTTCTGTATCATTAATGAGGGCTGGAGAAAGACACAGGGCAGGGGTCAGAAATCACAGAACAGTGTGGCTCCAGCATAGCTTAGGCCTCAGGCCCTAGGCACCTCTTTATGGAGCCCCAGGGCAGGCTCCAAAATCCCCCTTCTAGGCTCTCAGGCCCCTTGTCTTCCCCGTCACCGCCCCCTCCCATATTCTCTGAGGCCTCACCTGCCAGTACCTGGTCCAGGATATGTAGACGGGACGTGCGAACTCTTTGCCGGCACATTCACAGGGAATGCGGCCCTGCGCATCACAGCCAGAACAGAATCCAGACTCAGAACGGACCCTGCCAGACTGAAACAAACAGGCCACATCAGAGAGATGAGCATTCAGGGACCCACACGGGGACTTGAATGCAAGGTCAGACACCGAACAGCCCAGGCACAGGCTGCTGCGAGAGGCCACGTGTAAGATCAGTTTGGGTGAGCATTCCTGGAAGAGGACTTGTTCCCCGAGGAGTGTACAGATTTGGGCTGTGCTAATGGGAAGACAGCAGCCAGCTAGAAGAGAGAGGGGCAGCCCCCAGGCTCTGAGCTGGCCAGGCCCTCCAGAAGCCATGGGTCCAGACCTGGGGATCTCCCCCTTAAGGGAACAATGACAGAGTGACAAGGTGGGGAGGGGTCTAGAAACCTCATCCTGTGAGGAACTACCACAAGGATGTTTAGCCCCAGGAATGAAAGGTCCTGGCATCTGGGCGTCCCCCCACTCCAGCCACGGCCTTTGCACGTGTCCTACCCCCCACTGGTGACTCCCCTGCCCCTTCTTCATACCAGCTAAAGCTCCACTTCTTCGAGGAAGCCCCTTCTGACCTCTCTGTGGATTATGTCCCACGTTTATATGCTCTGCCTCCCACCTAGGCCTGGTCTTGGGGTAGCACTTACCAGAGACAGGTTTACCTGTGAGATTGTTCTGTTCATGGTGCCTCCCTAACAGACTGTAAGCACTGTGAGGTCCAGGGCTGTGTGTGCTGTTTCTTGCTATTGTTTTCCTGGTGCCTGGCACATAAGAGACGCTCGATGAATGTCTACAGAGGAAGGGAAGAAAGAGAGAGAAGGTGGGAGGGAGGGAGGGGGAAGTGAGGTGCCTTGAACCACCTGAGACCTGCCATATATAGGACGAAATGGGCTCTCCGGGGGTGGAAGGAGCAGGAACACCAACAGGAGGCCAGCCGAGGAGGTCAGACTTCAAATCATCCATAGGAAGGTTTTAGAAGTCAGATGACCACAGTGTGGATTGGGCTGTCCCAGAAGCCTGTGAGTTTCTCAGGACGAGTTTAAGCAGAACCAAGAGGAGCACTTGGCAGAGGTGCGGTTACTCGAATGCAGGAAGGAACCAGTGTAGAATGAACGAAGGAATGACCGAATGAATGAATGAATAAATGACAACCACTACAGGGTATTCACGCACTGAGCAGAAGGCTGGCGACATCTGACCGCTGTCTCAGAGTTGAGTCTGAGTCCAGCTACGCCAGACCCCAGGCGGACAGGGAGCCACGGGCCCGGTGATGCACCTGCGACGCCAGACATGTCGCGCCAGATGACGTTTGTAGCAGGGCAAGGACGGCGGTATCTTGGGAGCAGCTCGGTCCTGATTGCCCTCTCACAGCTCACAGCTTTCCCAAGGAGGGCACATTTCCCAAGGAGGTCACCCCCTTTGGGCCACTTTCCCAGGGCTGACCCCTTGTCACAAGTCTGTCCTGAGGCCAGTGCTCCTGTGGCAGCTTCCTGCTGAGGGCTGAGGATGGTATTGGGAAGGAGGAACTTGGCCCGTGATCTTACCTGGCAATGTCCTGGTCTACAGAGGCTAGCGTGGGCAAGGCAGGCGCCCTGGCTGTGAGCTCCCCCCGGCATGTTCAGAAGCCTGAGACATAGGCCCAGCTCGTGCCCAAGAGCCCTCCTGTCCCCCAACCCCGCCACCATTCTATGAGCTTCCTGAGAGCCGGCGTTGTTGCCTTACCTGCCTCTATCCCGCCCCTGGCTCAGAGGAGGGAGCCTCTGGCTGTGAGGGGAGCAGAGCAGGGGCCAGGGCTGGCAGAGCTGAGAGAGAAAGGGATGTTCTGCTCAGGGAGACAGAACGGGGTACTTTCTAGCCGCAGTGGAGTAGCATCTAGATGGGGACCGGGAAGAACACACAGCACCCTGGGGCCCCTAAGGCTGGGACCAGGTTGGACTTGTCTCCTGTCCATGCTCTGGGCCTGCCCTGTCTCCAGCAGCCCCGCTGTGGCCAGTGACCCGTCACTGACTCACAGCCAGCTGTGGACACAGAGGGGAGAAAGTGGCCCCCAGCTGAGCTCATACACTCGCAATTAGCCCTCTGTGCTTCCTCACCAGGGAGAGCCTCCCGGCTTTCACGCACGCATGTCCCAGGCTGCCCTTTTGCAACCGCAACACGCCTCTTGCTGCTTATTTTAGCCTGATGAAGCCTCTTGAAATGTCAGAGCTGGAACCAAACGTGGGATCATGCAGTTCAATCCCTCCATTCAACCAGGGGGGGAAACGGATATTCAGGAGAGTGAGTGATGTGTCTCAGGTCACACAGCTAATTGGTGGTGTGGCCAGAAATTCACGGCCGGCTTTTGGGGACCCAAATCCAGGTGTCCTTAACTCCGGGGGCAGCGTGCTTCGGCCAGCCCCTGATCATACTTCTGGAGCCTCTGGAACCAGCACGCCCGGATTTGAATCTTGATTTGCCTGTTATCAGCTGTGAGACTTATAGGCAAGTTACTCAACCTCTCCATACCTCTTTCCTCATCAGTAAAATGGGACTAACAATTGTAGCCACCTCCCAGGTTCGCGTGAGGAGTCGGTGGGTTAATGTACCTGACTTGCCGAGAGCAGTGCCAGGCACGTAACACGTGCTCATGTTAGAACACGTTAGCTAACACTCTTAGGTGCGTGGTGCAGTTACCAAACCTTGGTCCCTGGTGTGGACAGTTCAAAACTTTGGTTTTATCAGTTCACCCAAAGGCAAGCAGACTCCAGGAGGCCAGCCGTATAACCAGGCTTATGGCAAACCAATGTCTGGTGTTACCGCTGGGGACAGATGTTGCCATCAGAAGGACCAGGGTGGGCACAGAGGCGGCCTCCCGCTCTGCCAGCCACCGCTTGAGATCCAAAGACTGCAGCCGTCACAGCAAGGGCAGTTAGAGATTCTCGGGGCTGCTCAAGCTGGAAGAGCCTGCAGAAATGCCCTTCTGAACACAAGAATGAGCCTCTGTTCATCTGCAGAACAGGGGAAGTCGGGGCCTCTAACTCACAGCGCGGCTGTGTGCATGAGCTCGGGTGACACTGTGCCCGGCACAGTCCTTTCCAGCCGTCCACCCCCCTGCCCCCTACCTGCTTGACCAGTTGTCTCGATTCAGAGCCACCTCTCCTGGACCCTGTTGGATAAATATTGACGAATTCTTCTCCTTCCAAGTTCCTCCTTTATCAGTCACCAAAGCTCTGACACTTCATACCAGATGAACTATGGTCCCAGGACATGTACAAGATCGGGGTGGTCTCATTCCAGCCCCAGAGATGCCTGTGGAATGGATGGCTCGGTGAATCAGTGACTGGAGAAATTCCCAGAACTTCCTAAAAACTCACCCTGAGCTCTCAACATTGGGCAACACTCTGGTTTCCCCAGAGCCCCAGCCACAAACTGCCTCTGAGGAGGGGCTGCTCCGCAGTGGCCTTACCCCTGGCCGCCATTCATCTCTCATGAACACAGCAACCTTTCTCTCTGCACCGCTCACCACCATCAACGAGGCTAGACAACCAGGTGTGTTTGCAGCCTCCTCTGGCAACAGCGCTCTCACCGCCATCCTGCTGCCCATTTCCACCTCCCACATGCCTCGTGGTCAGTCTCGAGCCCTCTCCTGCTCCCCAAGTCGCAGCTGTCCCCTAATCACCCCACCAACCTCATAGGGTGGCCTGCACAAGAACACTGATTTTTTTTCACTTGCTATTCGAGCTCCTCTGATAGCTCATGGTGCTGGCCAAGCCCCAGCCTTTGCCCTGACAGCCCCAGCTGAGCCCTACCCATAGAGTCCTGCTATGGACGGCCCTTTCCTCACCAGGAACGTTACCTATTTTCTGGACTCCTGTCCATCAGGGCAGACCAAAACCCCTCAGATTTGAAGCCAGCCAGGGCCAGCTGGGAGTTTGTGTCCCCTTGGAAGACTGGGACGCTGGACACTAGTTCTGTCCTCAGGTGTCAGGTCATGGCATGGGCATTGTCTCCAGTTTGGTTCCGGCTTTTTCTGCATCATTGACCCACCATCCAGGCCTCTGCATGGTTCTGGGCCACCAGTGGTCCTGACACACCAACCAGAGGATTCTAAGAATATCCAAGCTGGAAGATCCTGAGGAATCACTCAGTCCAATGGAGATGCTCCTAGAGCCTTTGAAAATGTGTTAGAGTCTTTCTTTCATTGTAGCAACAATGAGAGGTGGTCTGGCATTGGGTTCTAGGGGCCAGAGATGCTGAATGTCCCACAATGCACAAGGCAGTTTGCACAATGAAGATTTACACCCCTGTGTCCATCGATAGATGAATGAATAAAGAATAGATGATAGATATAGATATAGATATAGATATAATGGAATATTATTTACCCATGAAAAAGAATGGAATCTTGCCATTTACAACAACAGGAATGGAGCTAGAGAATGTAATGCTAAGTGAAATAAGTCAGAAAAAGACAAATACCATATGATTTCACTCATGTGGAATTTAAAAAACAAAACAAATGAGCAAAGAAAAAAAAGAGAGAGAGAAAGAGAGAGAGAGAGAAAGAAGTCAAGAGACAGACTCTTAGCTAGAGAGAGCAAACTGATAGTTACCAGAGGGGAGGTGGGCAGGGGGATGGGTGAAATACGTGATGGGGATTAAGGAGTGAACTTGTCATGATGAGTACTGGGTCATGTATGGAATTGTTGAATCACCGTATTATATACCTGAAACTAATATAACAGTGCCTGTCAATTATACTAGAATTAAAATAATTGCATCCCTTCCTTCCTTGGAGAAATACTGATTCTAGTTGAAAGTACTTACTGTGCAGTTGTAGTAACTAAGAGCCAAGAAGGGTAAGGGTTTGGCCCAAAATTACACAGCAAATTTATCTTATAGATAATCCAATGAGGGGGACCCAGGAGTTTTCATCCTTGAGGATTTCATGTCATCTCTTCTGAAAATCCACCAGCAGTAACCAAGTTCGAGGCAATACAAGAAAGTCAAAGACTAACGTGGGACATCAGGAAGGCTTCACAGAGGTGTCATTTGATCTGAGCCTTGGAGGATGGCTCACGGACTTGTGATTCTGGAATGGGGGAGAGCATAGCTGGCAATGGTGGAACATGTGGGCTATTGTCCGCAAGTGAAAGAGGCTGAGAAATGAGCACAGGCTTTGGGAAGAAAGCAGTGGAGAATGGCGAGTGATTGAAAGGTGAATTGAAGCTAGATCACAGTGGACTTTGCATGCCAAGCTGAGTACTGGGATTTTTACACTGTGGGCAATGGAAAGCCACTGAAAATATTGGAGTAGAAGGTATGCAATGATGACCTCTGTGCTTAATAGGAAGGTTACTGAGGCTGCTTGTGGAGAAACAATGGGAGGGAAATTATGGGGGAAGAAAACCACTGTCAGAATAGTCTGGGTGAAAGATACACATGATGTCATGGATGAGGACAGGTTGAGAGGGTGGGATGAGGGAATGGAGACCACCTTAGAGCCAGGCAACGTCACAGGGATTGATAATGTTCTTATCCTTAAAACAAGGGACATTATCTTGGTTTGAGTTTCTCTAGAACTAGACCTTAAGAAAATTTTTGAATATAGTTCATTTGGAAGATGATCTTAGGGAATTACAGGAAGCGTGTGGGGAAATCAGGCAGGAAAGGGAAGATAGCCCAAAAAAGGAAATTATATCAAGCCGTTTATCCCTGTGGGCAACTGAAGGTCAATCTTGCTGGAGGTCTCTGGGAAGACAGTGGAAAACACACATTTCTGAGTTAATTTTTGAAGGGCAAAGGAGTAGGGGGTGTTTATCCACTGACTCACACGAGTCATTCTTTGAGGGTTGCTCCTGGGAGCATTTACTCTGATACTTTTGGAATGCCCCACATGCAGGAGCAGGCTCTGCAGCCAGAAAAAAGCCCTCAGGTATAAGAGTTTCAGGTGCTTGCAACTGGAAGCTACCAGGTAGCTGTGTAGGAAAACGATGAGTACCTGTAAGATGAGGCAAGGCACTGATAGTATCTGCAACACACATTCTTTACATACAAGACAAGTGAGTGGCCAAGATGGCTCCATGTCCAAAAATGACTCCATAAGTGAACCAGATAGGATATTTCTGAGGGAGGGCCCTGACAGCTGAAACGCCCAGCTTCTGTGACCCCAGGAAGGCAGAGAAGGAATCTGAAATGCAATAATATGATTCTGTCCATTTTTGCCTTATATGTTTCGATGCCAAGTTATAAGGTGCATACAATTGTAAAATTACTAGCTTCCTGGTGAATTAAATTTTGTATCATTGTGAAGTAATCTCTATATCTAGTAATGCTTTAAAACCTAGTCTTCTTTTAGTATAGCTCTATTCGTTTTTTGTTTTTGTTACTGTCATAAGTTATATCTTTTCTCATCCTTTATCATTCTTTCTCCCTATATTTTAAGTATCTCCATATAAATAGTGTAGAGTTGAATTTTATGTCTTATCCAAGACAAGTCTGAAAATCTGAAAAATTTTGCCTTTTAATGGGAACATTTAGTCATTTTACATACAAGATTATTTTTATATTTGGTTAAGTGCTTTTGTATATCTCCTACCTGATCTGTTCCTGTTTCTCTCCTTTCTTTGCCTCCTGCTAAAATTATTTTACTCAGCTACCCTCCTCTATTAATTTAGAAGTTATTCACCCTTTGACAGTTGTGTTTGTTTTTTGTTTTTTTTTTTTTTAATTTTAGAGGGAGAGAGTGTGTGAGCTGGGAAGAGGGGCAGAGGGAGAGAGAGAGAGAGAGAGAATCCCAAGCCAGCTCCACACTTAGTGTGGAGCCCAACATGGAGGTCAACCCCACAACCCTGGGATCATGACCTGGCCCCAAACCAAGAGTCAGCACTCAACTGACTGAGCCACAGCCAGGGTGTAAAAGTGCCCACCCTTTTACAGTTTTTTTAGAAACTACACAGAGATTACAGCATGCATTCTTAACAAATCCTAATATTAAATGATTTTTTTTATTTTTTTATTTTTAAAAAAATTTTTTAACGTTTTTATTTATTTTTGAGACAGAGAGAGACAGAGCATGAACGAGGGAGGGGCAGAGAGAAAGGGAGACACAGAATCAGAAACAGGCTCCAGGCTCTGAGCCATCAGCCCAGAGCCCGACGCGGGGCTCGAACCCACGGACCGCGAGATCGTGACCTGAGCCGAAGCTGGACGCTCAACCGACTGAGCCACCCAGGCACCCCAACAAATCCTAATATTAAATGATTTTTTTTACTCTCTTCCCCCAAAATATAGGGAAGGACCTTAGGACCTTAAGCTCCCCAAACACGGTTATATTATTCTTTTCCTTTTCTTTTTTTTTAAGTTTATTTATCTATTGAGAGAGAAAGAGAGAGAACAAGACGGGGAGGGGCAGAGAGAGAGGGAGACAGAGGATCTGAAGTGGGCTCTGTGCTGACAGCAGTGAGCCCAGTGTGGGTCTCGAACTCACAAACCATGAGATCGTGACCTTAGCTGAAGTCTGACACTTAACCAACTGAGCCACTCGGGCGCGCTGTTACTATTTTTCTATAATAATATAATATAGCCAATATCATTTTATATGTATCCATATGTTTACCACTTCCAATAGTGTTCATTCCTTTCTGCATCTCTGACCTTCCCCTTGGGATTATTTCCTTCTTTCTGAAAAATATCCTATAAATGTGGGTCTGCTGGTGATTCATTCTCCTGGTTTCTGTTAGTCTGAAAATGTATAGATTTCATCTTTGCTCTTGAATAATCCAGAGGGGCATTGAATAATAAGATGACTGCTGTTTTCTTTCAGCCCTCTGAAGAATTCTATTGACTTCTGGCTTCCATTGTTCTCACTGAGAAATCAGCTATTTATCTAATTGTTGCCCCTTGGAAGATAATCTGTGTTTTTGTCTGTTTTTAAAATCTTCTCATTATCTTTGATTTTCAGTGTTTAGTTCTACTCTATTGGAAAAGAGGTACTTTTTAGTCTTACTCTATCAGATGTAGATTCCTTTTGACCTACTCTGATTTAGATTCCTAGGGCTTATTGAACATATGGATTGATATCTTTCATCCGTTTTTGAAAGATCTCAGCATCATCCTGTCATATGTTGCTTCTGTGCCATTCTTTTCAACTTTCTCACCATTTCCTGGGGTCTCTTAGGCTGTCTTCTGTATTTTCCATCCTATTACCTTTCCATGCTTCATTCTGGATTTTTTTTTTCTCATCTAGCTTCTAATTAACTAATTCTTTTTTTTTTTTAGAGCTAACTACTAAATCTTTGTTCAATTTTGTCTAATGTGCTGCTGAACCTATCCTTTGAATTCTCAGTGCCAGGTATTTTAATTTTCAATTCTAGAATTTCCATTTAGAAAAAAGCCAGTTTCAATTCCCTGCCCAAATTCTTAATCAAGTCTTTTATCTCCTTGGTCATGCTAAGTGTTGTATTTCCAAAAAAAAATTTGAATCTGTATGCATAACTTCAACATCTAGATAGAATGTTTGAGAAATACACACACACACACACACACACACACACACACACACACATATATATACACACACACATATATATATACACATGTGTATATATATATATGTATATATGTGTGTGTGTGTGTGTGTGTATCTTTTTTAATATATTTTCTCGTGTTTTTCATGTTTAGCATATTTTCATCATGTGTCTGATTTGGGGGTCTCAATTCTGTTTTTAATGTTTGTTTTTTGTGGGGTTTTGCTATTTTTATGGGTATGCCCTGGACACAGTAGTTGCAAAATCATTTGTAGAAATGATCTGACACCACCAGGATGCTATCTTCTTCCGGAGAGGATTTACAGTAGCCTGAGGGCACTGGCAACACTGGATCACTTTAATCCAATTTCAGGAACTGCGATGAGTCAAAGCAGATCTGTAGCCCCTGTGAGAACCTGTCTACTTCTGGTTCATCCAGACTCTTCAGGTGCAGCCCTCTGGGGTCCTAACCCAAAGCAAGAGGGTTCAGCAAACACTCCTCTTGGTAGGCCTTATCTCTTATCCCCAGGAGACCCTCAAAAGTCCTGATCATTCTTTCTGCCTCTCAGTTGCTTCCCCCATTCCCAAAGGAAAAGCACTTCGGAAGCCAGGCTCACCTCCCTAGCCTCAGTCCCCTCCACATCCTAGCCTGACAATTCCCCACTACCTTATTTCTATTATCAGTGCTCAGATGCCTCAGTTTGTTGTTTGGTTTTCTTTTTTATTTTCTTTTTTTTATTATTTTTTAAAATATTTATTTATTTTTGAGAGAGACAGAGCACGAGCGGGGGAGGGGCAGAGAGAGAAGGAGACCCAGAATCCGAAGCAGGCTCCGGGCTCTGAGCTGTCAGCACAGAGCCCGACACGGGGCTCGAACTCACGGACCACGAGATCATGACCCGAGCTGAAGTCGGATGCTTAACCGACCGAGCCACCCAGGCGCCCCTGTTGTTTGGTTTTCATTTTTGTTTTTTTGTTTTTGTTTTTTTAATACATAGCTTTTCTTTCCTTTTTTTTTTTTTTTTAGTTTATTTATTTATTTTGAGAGAGAGAATACAAGCAGAGGAGGGCCAGAGAGAGTGGGAGAGAGAAAGAGAATCCCAAGCAGGCTCTGCACTATCAGCACAGAGCCCAATGCGGGGCTCAAACTCACGAAATCTTGAGATCACGACCAGAGCTGAACTCAAGAGTCAGATGCTTAACCGACTGAGCCGCCCAGGTGCTCCAATACACAGCTTTTCTAGTTGCCATCAGCAGAAAGGTTAATCCATATGACCTAGTCTGCTATTTCTGAAAGCAAGTGTGTGGGAAGTTTCTAAGACATTTGCAACAGTGTTAAAAAAGGTGTGGTTTTTCTTTTTAAGCCACCAGTTTATAGGAACAGATCAGCATGTTACGGATTGTCATAACAGAGTTTATTTTTCCCAGTTAAAAAAAAAAAAAAAGACCCAAGATTTATATAATTTATTGGCTTTGATACCAAAGAGGTTTAATCAAGAGCAAACAAAGTTAAATGATGAGCTGGCTTCATATTTTGGCAATAAAATTTGATCCTGTGTTCATTTTTTTTTTTTTAATTTTTTTTTCAACGTTTTTTATTTATTTTTGAGACAGAGAGAGACAGAGCATGAACGGGGGAGGGGCAGAGAGAGAGGGAGACACAGAATCGGAAACAGGCTCCAGGCTCCGAGCCATCAGCCCAGAGCCCGACGCAGGGCTCGAACTCACAGACCGCGAGATCGTGACCTGGCTGAAGTCGGACGCTTAACCGACTGCGCCACCCAGGCGCCCCGATCCTGTGTTCATTTTTAAAGAGCCGCCGGGAAGGCGCAGCACTCGCGGGTGGGTGGACATTCATACGAAGGGATGAAAAGTCAAAAGCTTCAACTGGGGTAACAGACTGGGGAGAGAGCAGGTAGCTCTGGGAAAAGCATTATGAGTTCAGCAGTGAAGGGCCTTCCTTTAACGTGCCAAAGAGAGCCCAGTGGAAAAGGCCAGTCGGTGGCCAGCAGAGGGGTTCTAGCTGGGTGATCTGATAGAGCAGAGAAATGCACTTGGGAGATCCGATGCACAGACTGGACTGGGAAACAGGAAGCTAAATGAGCCTGAGAGTGTACAGAGAGAGGCAGATGCCAGCACGGCACTGACCTTTGGGGGCAGAGGGAGGCAGAATGAATTCCAGGGAGTGGGGAGGTAAACCCTGTGGGTCCTGAAGGCCCTGGGAAGAGGCTGTCTCAACGCTTTGGGGGCTGTCGGCCTAATTTTCCCAGAAAGGTTGAGGCTGAGATGTGGGGGGAGGCTTCTGCTGACTTTGAGAGCAGTTTCTGTAGAATGTCAGGAACCCAGAGGCTACTGGGAAGGGGTTAGGGAGCGAGTGGGAGGCCAGGAAGCAGAGGCAGCGTGTGTAAACTTCTGTTTTAGAATGTGTGGGGCTCTGAAGGAAGGAACCGTGCTGGTGATTAAGGGAAGGGCCGGTGGGAACTACTGTAGGAAGTCTGTGGGCAGAAGGGAAGGAGCAGGGCAGATGGAGGGACCAAAGAGTCCCCAGACGTGGAGCAGAACTGGGGGAGTCCTCACCCCCCCACGAGCCCGGACCTCCACCCATCGGTCTCACTACTCCCATTTTCCAGATGAGGAGAGTGAGACCCAGAGAAGCTGGCTTGCCCATGCGACTGCTAGAGAGAGACGGGCCCAGGATGGGCCCGGTGTGCCAGGTTACTAAGCCCACCCCTCAGCCCGCCTTTCCCCACCACATCGTGATTTCAGGGTGTCCATGACATTAACCACCCCCGTCATCACCACACTGCCACCGTCATCACGCCCACCACGGCCTCCACCACCACGACCGCCACCGTCACTGTCCGCCCCACCACAATAATTATGCTCACCAGTACGAGATTTCCTGTGCTGGGCACATGCAGTTTCTGTCTTCAGGGTCTCCTATTCTGAGAACGTGCAAACAACAAAATACACCAGCAAAGATAGCCAGCCTAAGCCTTTTGATCATATGGCCGGTCAGGGGTTATATCGGTCGTATTATCAGACAACCTGTGTTTTTGGCTTCTTCCTAGGGGAGAGGACATGTCAAAAACGGGTTTTCCATTTGTTCGTCTTTTCACAGGGCAAGCTCCACGCACCTCCCCCGCCCCATCCTTCCCCAACCCAAATCCTCTATTCATTGTCTCCAAGCTGGGAAAATTAAATAGATTTTTCCGAGGGAAAATCCTTAGGGAAGGGAGTGTGTGCAGAGGGATTAGGGCTGGGCTGATGCCCAGTTATTCTTGGTCCTCTTCCGAGACTCTTGGCTTCCTGCAGGGACATGCTCTCCACTTACCAGGGTCCCCTTCCCTCCCCCATGGGACTCACCATACCCCATCTTTGGTACAACCAGGAATGGGGAGCCCCGGGCCCATAGCCTGGCACCTTGTGCCCATGGGCCCCAGACCCTCCCCAGCCCTGCCCAC
Organism: Lynx rufus; assembly: GCF_022079265.1. Taxonomy (NCBI): domain Eukaryota; kingdom Metazoa; phylum Chordata; class Mammalia; order Carnivora; family Felidae; genus Lynx; species Lynx rufus. Next base: position 104,284,089 of record NW_025814878.1, on the reverse strand, counting down.
GGTGTCTCTTCCCCAGGCCCCTGGGCCTCAGGCCTGGAGAGATGGTGGCCTGGGACATAGAGGGAGACCAGGTGGAGAGGAGGCAGGCCTGGGGATGCTCAGAGAAAGTTTCCATGCTGAATAGCTTGTTCTGAGCTGTCCTGCCAACTCCCGCTCCTCACTAATCCCAGGATTAGAGCGAACAGAGTTCGGGAAGACAGAAGCTGGAGTCTGGGAATGGGACGCGGTGTGGTGAAGGGAAGCAGGCAGGCTTCGTTGACACTCCTGTTCGGCTGCTTACATGCACACACTGTGCGGTCTGGGCAGGCCATTGACCTCTCCGCTTCCTCACTTGTCAAATGAGGGTCATCCAGCCTGACCACAATCACAGAGCTGTATGTAACATGTGGTGTTCAGTAAGCAGTTGCTAATCTGTTGCCACGGCTGTTAGGAGCTCTGAGTGCCAGCAAGAGCGGGGAAGAATGGGTGTTTCTTGCCCCTGACTCTTGACCCTGAAAGGCCCCGTGGTTCAGTGGGGAGAGCGTGGCTTTGGCGTGAAATGGGCCAAATTGGACCTCGGCTCCACTGTGTGAGCCGGCAATGACTCATCCTCACAAGGCTGCCACTTCCACGTGGATATACAAGATGCCCTGGAGGCCTGCTTCAAGGACTGAGTGAGATTAAACCCGGGTGTGGGTCTAGCACGGTGTCTGACATGTCTGTCCTGTTTCCCCTCTGCCTCTGTCTGAACTCAGTGAGTCCAGACCCCTGGTTCCATCCCCTGCCCTCCTCAGAGGGACAGACAAAGGGTCCCGACCATCCCAGCCCCACCTGATTCTTGCTCCTTTTCTCCCAAACCATATTCACCTGTCACTTCCCTTGCTCAAGAGCCTGACCGCATATACCGCATATTACTGACCGCATATAAACCAGCCCTCTCAGCCTGGCATTTGAGGCCCCTACACCCCGTCTTCCAACCCCATATTCTCCCCCCTTGCCCTGTGCTTCCTTGGCCCTGGCTGACCTCCGGCTCCCCAGCCTGTCCCCACGGCACTCATCTCCTGCTGCCTCCCTCCCCTCTCCTCCTTAGACTTCCAGGCTGGGCCCTGACTCATCCATCTCTAAACTTCAGCGGATGCACAAGTCACAGACAAACCAAATTTCAAGCAGCAGCCAAGAGGAAGCCTATCAGTAATGGGCCATAACACAGTTACAGGGCGGATCGACTTTGGGAAGAAGCAGGTAATCGAATCTTCCTCCGGTTGCCATCTGTCTCCGTTGCCTCTGCCTCACCTGCGAGACGCCTGCCCCAGGCAAGCGGGTCCTGGGCCATAATACAATTCCGTTAAAGAGAGCTTAGGTTCTTTGGGGACAAGGAGAAGGTTTTCAGAAGGACGAGGAGGAGAGGACAAGGCCAGAGTCGAAGGGGACAAGTGTGAGAACAGCACCCATCCCAAGATTGATCTGGGAAAGGCAGTGTGGAAGAAGCCTCCTACCTTCAATATGTTTGTTTCTTTTGTATTTTGACCCGTGTCTTCTTCCTTTCAAATTTCTGGAATGGCCGCTTTGCACAAAGGAGGTACCTAGGTACGTAACTCCCACACTACAGGGCACAGGGCCTCAGCCCCCGATTCTGGCACCAGGCTGCGGGGGACTGCGTTTCCACACTGCCCCTGGCCAGGTACAGGACCTGGGCGGGGCCACTCAGTGGAAGTCGGCCCCTCTGTGAAATGCAGGTGGGGCTCACAGCTAACAGTGAGGACTGAGTGAATCGATCCAGGTAAAGCCTTAGAGCAGGGCCTGACCTATGGGACTCCTGCCATCAGGTTAACTCTTATGGGTACCAAGCCACATAGAGTGGAACGGCAGTTCCTCAGGGGCTGCCTTCAGCGGCCACCCAAACTCTGCCTGTTCGCAGAACGCTTAGGTCATTGTATTGGCTAGGATTGCATTAGGCTGCAAGTATCAGAAACCTGACTTCACAGGTTTAACCAAGCAGTGCCTATTTTCTTCACACAAGACTGATGTGATACATCCATGCTGCCCTCCGTAACCCAGGCACCCTTCCCTCCAGTCTGAGTGTGTGGCTTTCCCCTCATGCTCAGAAGACGGCTGCTGGACCTCCAGGCATCACATCCACATTCCAGGCAGGAAAAGCGGAAAGAGGGAAGGGTAGCAAATGCTGCCTGCTAAAAATTGCCTCTCTTTCAATCAGGAAAACCAGCCAATCTCCACTTAACGTCTTGTTGACCACAACCATGTCCCAGGCCTACACTAGTTGTGAAGAGGCCTGGAGAGTCTAGCTTCTGCCGGACATGTTGCTGCCCTGAAGAGAGCTGGAATTGTTATTAGGAGGGTGGGGAAGTTAGGTGTTTGGTGGGCACTGCCACCTGGCCCATCAGCATGAAAAACTGCAGTGGGTGCCTGAATACCTCACTCTGGGAACAGTGAGCCCCCAGGCCCAGAGATAGTCAAGCAGAAGTTAAATTATTACTTGGCCAAAACATCATGGAGGGAATTCAGATACCGGAAAGAAATCAAGAGATCCTCAGCTCTCTCTAGCCTTAGGGCTTTGGGGGAGTCCCACGCCCTTAATTAGGTTATTATATAAGTTTGGTTTAAGGCAAAAAGTACCGCGAATCAAAAGTCTTAATCAAACCTCACCCTTCCCCTTACCGTGTAACCTTGAGCAAATTCCCAAATTCCCTGAGCCTTCGATTCCTCTACTGTCATGCGGGAATTAACGAGCTTAGAATCATTTGGTGGTTAACAGGTGCCAGCCACTATGCAAATTATTTTCCTGCATTATCTTATTTAGTTTGGTAATAGTCCCATGAGATGGTTATTATTGCAGATGGGAAAACTATAGTACAGAGGGTTAACGGTGAGGTGATGCCCTTTGGCCCGGTACCGTCCCTACCCGTCAGTCTTTGGGATGAAGTAAGATCCACATTGTAAACTGCGACGTGCTTCACAAACGTCCACATTGGAGCCTTATGGGCTGGCTCCGGACTGTAGCGTAAAAGAAAAATACCGAATCCACTGGGTCTTCCCACAAATATTTATCCAGTGCTCCCTTAGGGGATACATCGGTGAGCCATGCAGACAAAATTTCCCACCCTCGAAGAGTTCCTATTTTAACGGGAGCAGATAGTAAACAAAATAAATGAGGCTTATATTTCTATATATTTGATAGATGGTGATGGGAGCTATGGAGAAAAGTAAAGTGGACACGGCAGCGTCAAGGTGGCTAGGGGTTGTCATTTTACATGGTGTGTGTGGGGGTGGGGGGGATGGGGTGGTCAGAGAAGGTTCCACTGAGGATTTGACCTAAGGCCTGAGGAGGCAATGGAGCTCGTCATGTGGACACCTGGGGAAAGTGTTCCAGGCACAAGGGACAGCAGGAGCAACAGCTCAAGATGGGCGCTTGCCTAAAATGTTTGAGAAACAGCCAGAAGGCTTGAGTGGTCAGAGTAGATTGAGCAGGCAGAGTGGGGAGAAAAGGTCAGAGAGGCAATGGCGGGGGTCAGTTAAGGTTTTGAGAGCTACCATAAGGATGTTGGCTTTTACCGAGGGAGAGACCACCCACCAGAGGGTTCTGAGAAGAGGGGCGGCGTGGTCTGGTTTATGTTTTAACACAATCGCTGTGGCTGCTGTTGAGAATAGACTGAGCTTGGGGGGAGGCAGGGAGACTGGTTGGGAGGCAATGACCCAGCTGAGACAAGATGGCAGCTTGGAATGGGTGGTAAAGGTGGAGCTGGTGAGGAGTGATGGGATTGTGGAGGTATTCTGAAGTTAGAGCTCATAGGATTTCTCAAGGACTACACAAAGTGTTCAAGAGAGACATCAGGGATGACTACCAGCTTCTTTGGTCTGGAGAACTTCGAGGAAGGAGTGTCACCGTGATGGGGCAGATGGTGGGGAAAGCAGATCTGGGAGGGAGGCAAGTTTTGGACATACTGACTTTGTTATTCCCATTGGACATCCAAACAGAGATGTTAAGCAGTCAATTTGACGCTACAAATCCAGAGTGCAGGGGAAGGCATGTGGCCTAAGGTGTAAATGAAGGAGTCATCCGCATACAAATCGTACTTAAAGCAACAAGAGTGAATTAATTTGTCAAGATAATAAACACAGATAAAAAAGAGATGTGCCAGGATGGGGGGGGCGGGGCTCTCCACTGGTTAGAGGTCAGAGAGGTAAGAAAGAACCAGCCAAGGAGACAGAAGGCACAGCTAGAGAGGTGGGGAGAGAACCAGGGGAGTGAGGTATCCTAAAGGCCATGGGAATAAAACACTAATGAATTATCTGGAAATATGCATAAAAGTTTCCAAAAATTAATGCCCTTTAACTAAAAATTGCACTTCAACAGTATATTCTTTTTTTTTAACCTTCTTATTTATTCATTCATTCATTCATTCATTTTTGAGAGAGAGGGAGAGTGCAAGAGGGACAGGAGAAGGAGGGAGAGAGAATCCCAAGCAAGACTCCACACTGTCAGCACGGAACCCAATGCGGGTCTCGAACTTACAAACTGAAAGATCATGACCTGAGCCAAAGTTGAACGCTTAACAGACTGAGCCACCCAGGTGCCCCTCAACAGTATAAGTAAATACTCTTGGCTGTGTACAAAGATTCATAGCCAAGGATGTACTTGACAGTGTGGCTTTATACAAGTTAGAAAACAGGGGTGCCTGGGTGGCTCAGTCAGTTAAGCGTCCAACTCTTGGTTCGGGCTCAGGTCACAGTCTCACAGTTTGTGAGTTTGAGCCCCACATCAGATTCTGTGTTGACCGCTTCAGAACCTGTTTGGGATTCTCTGTCTCCCTGTCTCTCTGCCCCTCCCCTGCTTGCTCACGCGTGTACACTCTCTCTCTCTCTCTCACTCTCTCTCTCAAAATAAATAAACATTTTTTAAAAACTTAAAAAAAATTAAAAGTAAGAAACAGGAAACAAACCAAGTGTTGAATAACAGAGAGCTGGTTAAATAAACTATGACATATCTGTATGATGAGCTAGCATGCAGCCATAGAAACCCATATTTTAAAAAATATTTTAAAAATACGGAATGACCTGTAGACCAATTTATTTTTGTGGTCTATTATTAGGTGCAAATAAGCGGGTTGTTATGGCCAGCAAGATCGCTGTATCAGTTAGCTAGAAACATGGAAACCGCTCTAGGTATTTCGAGCAGAAAGAGATTTAGTACAGAGAATTAGGTGTTCACAAAGCTGTGGAACTGCTGGCTATCAAGTTCATTGCTAGCTTTTCGGGCATCTGGAAGTTGCTGAAACTGCAGGACCCCTGAACTTCCAGCACCAAAGTGGAGATAAGGCCAGAAGGTTTTTCCAAAAGCTATCTGCTGAAGCCCACACACCTGCCCACGGCTGCCAGAAGAAAAATGCCGTGATTTATGTGTCTCTTCCTCCTGCCAGATCTCATGGACGTGCCTCTCACTGCCTGGTGGGGATTCTAGTTTCCTGGCTTCCAGCCCCTGCTGGGCAGAGGAAAGCATGGAGGGCGGGGCAGGGCTGGGGGTGGGGAGGCGGGGATGATACAGAATTGCCAGCAACTTCTGGTCTCTCTAGGCTATTAATGCCAGGTGGTTGTCTGCCCGAAAGAGAAGGCTTTTCTGAGGAAATTGCATCGTTATTCCAACAAGCAATCGTGTCGCTACCTTGGCTCCGGCTCCCACAACACACAAAACATCTGTGATGGGTTTACTAGCAGCTCCCCATCCCCCACACCACCCCAGGGCCTGGGCCTGGTGCAAACATTGAGAAGACTGGAAATGAGTAAGTCTCGAGCCAGGGCCCTCACCGGGACCTTCCAGTGGCACCTACTTTTCCACAGGAAGCCACAACAGTCAAGAATCTATCATGATTTTGCAAGATCATTCCAAGAAAAGCCCTTTTGGGTTGTGGCTGGTAGTGGCCAACTCAACTGCCCTGAACATTCCTCATTCTGCCTGCACCCCTCCTCATTCCGGAAGCCCAGGCCCCAAATCCAGGGCCGATCTTGCCTCTTTCTGTCCAAGCCTCTACCTCAAGTGCCCACAGGGGTTCTGAGTCCCCCCAAGGCTAGGGTCTGACTTACTCTTGCCATCTTGCCAGAAGCTGGATTTCCATCCTGAGCTCCAGTCTGATGGCAGGACCCCCTTCCTGCTGACCAACTTCCCATGGCTGAGAAATGGGGTTAGCCCCAGCTGCCCCCGGCAGGATACACCCAAAGTAGCATCCTTTAATCGTCAGCATCCAGAGGTCATTGCGCTCAATCCCCTGCCTCTGGGCTGGGTGCCCACCGTTCACTCTTACTGGCCTCCTATCAATGGGTGGCCATGCTCTTCCTCACTTTACCTGAAACTCTGTTTACCCCCACACCTGTCTGTATTCTCTTGATCTTCTCTCATGAGGAAAGAGTGGGGATGTGTCTATAGCCACCCCGGTAAAATAAGCACAGTCCCCTTTCCTCTTAAATGGGTTAATTAAGGGCCAGAGGAAGCTTGTGGGCTTGGAGGATGTAGAGATTCTGGGTCAAGGACTTGTTCTTTTTGTGACCAAATTCTTTTCATCATAGTAGGGAGAAGGACACTAGCTCAGAGAAGACATCTGGAGGGCCCTCTTGTTTCTTTCTGGCTACCTGGCTTTAGCCCATCATCTACATAGGTGTCCTCAGCCCCCTCAATGCCCTGTAGCTGTCATGGCCCATACTAAAAAGTCCCCTTTCCCTCCCCTCTCCCCCAACCCTGGGCACAACAATGTTCACCCAAGGGTGATGATGAAGCCAGCCAGGTTCCTGATAAAGGGTCATGGCCAGACCCCACAACTGCATCAGGAAATGGAGGGAAGGTGGAACAAGGCTATATGTCTAGTACAAAAGTACAGCCCTCGGGACCCTTCAGACATGAGGGGAAGGGATAAGCGTTATTGCTCTCAGAAGCTGCTGAGTAAAGTCCAAATGTTGAGAAGTGGCCAAACCAGGCTGGACATCTTCCTTGATCTCTTAACAGCTTCAGAGGACTCATCTAGCCTGCCTCACCTCCCTAGCATAAGAATGTCCACCTGTACCTATGTTGATTCCATCAATCTGAAGGAAGCTGGAGGTTCAAAACCACGTCTCCCTCAAAAGACCAGGGCTTGAGAGAGTCATGAGGGTGACAGAGGGGCAAGAAATCTTCAGGGATAAGCAGAAGGGTATCTGATTTTCTTCCAAAGCCCCGTCCCCCTGTTCCTTAGTCCTCAGTAGACTTCCTCCCTCCCCTGGCCCTCCTCACCCCCTGCTCAGCTCTGTTTCCTCTCTCAGTCTGGGGTTTGGGGTGCCTCTCGTGGGTCCCCTTTCCTTTGGGGACAGGCAGCCGAGAGCCCACATGCTGAGCTTCAGCTCTTGCCTATGGCCACACTCCCTCTCATACCTTCACCCTGTTTTCACGCCTCTACTTCCAAGGGAGGAAGTTCCGAGCTAAAGAAGGGCGTACAGATTAAAGTTGTGCCAATCAAAGCGGAATACATTAAGGCTAAGTGTAGTTCCTTCCAGGAAAGCAAGACGGCCAAATACTGGGAAGCTCAACATAACCCACGATCTTAATATATAAAATCAAGAGATTAATGTTTCTCCAACATGCTGAATGGAGAGACTCCAGAAGTAGTTCCGTGTTAACGACAGATGTCAGCTGTCACCATAAATAAACTATCACCACTACTGTTTGACATTGTTCTGGAATTGCTTGACAAGGCAATTAGATAAAAAGAGTTAAACAAGAGACACAAGGAGAAAGCATAGTCATTATCATTGGGTGCTATTATCCTATATTGGGTGATATTATTCTATGGATAGTCTAAGAAAATCCGCTAAAGAACTTTAATAAACAGAAAGTTTAGCAAAGTGGCTAGTTTAAAAACAAAATCTCCCACAAGAAACAACAGATGTTGGTGAGGATGTGGAGAAAGGAGAACCCTGTTGCGCTGCTGGTGCAAACTGGTGCAAACTGGTGCGGCCACTGTGGAAAACAGTGTGGAGTGTCCTCAAAAAGTTAAAAATAGGACTACCCTACGATCCAGCAATTACACTACTAGGTATTTACCCAAGGAGTACAAAGACACTAATTCAAAGGGATACATGCACCTTGACTTTTACAGCGGCATTATTTACAGTAGTTAAGATACGGAAGCAGCCCAAGTGCCCACTGGCTGATGAACAAATAAAGAAGAGGTGATATGTATGCGTGGAATATTACTCGGCCATGAAAAAGAATGAAATCTCGCCATTTGCAAGAACGTGGATAGAGCTAGAGAGTATAATGCTAAGCGAATAAGCCGGTCAGAGAAAGACAAATACCATAGGATTTCACTCATATGAAGAATTTAAGAAAACAGATGACCAGAGCAAAAAGAGAGTGAGATAAAGCAAGGAACAGACTTAACTATAGAGAACAAGCAGATGGTTATCAGATGGGAGGTGGGTAGGGGGATGGGTGAGATAGGTGATGGGGACTAAGGAGTGTACTTGTGATGAGCACTGGGTCTTGCACGGAAGTGTTCAGTCACTATGTTGTACACCTGAAACTAACATAATACTGTATATTAATTGCACTGGTATTAAAATGAAAACTTTAGGGGCGCCTGGGTGGCTCAGTCAGTTAAGCGTCCGACTTCAGCTCAGGTCATGGTCTCATGGCTCGTGGGTTCAAGCCCCGAGTCAGGCCCCGTGCTGACAGCTGGGAGCCTGGAGCTTGCTTCAGATTCTGTGTCTCCCTCTCTCTCTCTGACCCTCCCCTGCTCATACTCTGTGTCTGTCTCTCAAAAATAAATGGACATTTAAAAAAAATTAAAATGAAAACTTTTAAAAAACCTAAAAAATAAAATAAAAAATAAACAAGATCTCCTAAACATAAGAAATAAGGTCCTGTCCTTGAAGGCCACAAAATCATAACATGGAACATAGAAAAAACTGTCCAGGTATCCATAGAAAGAGTTATAAAACCCCAATAAACATAGACTTGGCCAAATGGAGAAAGAGAGACACTGATCTTGGATAAAAAGTTAATAATATTGTAAGCATGTCAGTGTCCCCATAGGGAACCTATACATTCAGTGGAATTTATTTGAGGTAACTTGACAAAATGGTTATAAATTCATCTGGAAAAATAAATGTGGAAGAATCCCCAGAAATTTCCTGGATGGAGAAAACTAAAATACCAAAGGAGTTGTAGCCTTATAAAACACTTGTAAAAATCTTATGCAGCTACAATAATCAAAGTAGTATGGGGCTGGTACAGACAGATCAGTAGTAAAGAATACAGAAATTTGAAATTGACCCAAGTAAACATGAGAATTCAATTCAATGAATGGAGACACTAGCCACACATTCGGGACAAAAATAAATAAATCTGTATTGCCTATCTCACTCCTAATACCAAAATAAATTCCAACTGCATCAAAGATTTAAAGAAAAAAACATTTGAAAAATAAAGCCATTAAAGTGTCAGAAGAAAATATGTGTAAATGTTTTTATGACCCTGGGGCTAGCAAAGGCTTCTAATCATGGAACCAAACAGAAGTCATAACAGAGAAGATGAACAAATGTATCTACATAGGAAAGAAAGAGGTTTTAAAAGAAAAAAACCTCATAAACAAAATCAAAGGCCAAAATAAGAATAATTCTTGCAAGATGTGTGACAAAATGCTTGGTTTCCCAATATTTAAAAAAAAAGACATATTTGGGTCACCTAGGTGGCTCAGTTCAGTGAGTGTTTAACTCTTGATTTCAGCTCAGGTCATGATGGCAGTCATGAGATCGAGCCACCAGTCAGGCTCCGTGCTGAGTGTGGAGACTGCTTAATATTCTCTCTCTCTCTTTCTCTCTCTCTCTCTCTCTCTGCTCCTCCCCCACTATCTCTCTCTAAAATAAAAAAAAAAAAGACATATTCTACAAAACAGTAAGAAAAAGACAACAGTCCAATGGGAAAATAGGCAAAGAACATAAACAGTTCATTCACCAAAAAACACAACTAGCTAATAAGAATACACAAAACATTCCATCTCACTCACAGTTTCAAGTGCAAATGGAAACAAGATATAATTTTTTACTTATCAGATTGGCAGTGCTGAGAAGATTCATAACACAGTGTTGTGGAAGTTATGATTACACACGCCGTCTCATACAATGCCAGTGGAAGGAAAATTAGTACATTCTGGAGAGCAATTAGGCAGATCTATTAAATTTTAAATGTTCATACTCTTTGACCTGGCAGTTTAATATTCAGGATTTTATCCTGCCAAAGTATTTATGCAAGTGCCCAAAGATAAATGGACAAAGATGTTCACTGCGGCATCGTTTATAATTTCTTGAAAAGTTGAAGGAAAGGGGGCATCGGGGTGGCTCAGTCAGTTAAGCATCTGACTCTTGATTTCAGCTCAGGTCATGATCCCACAGTTTGTGGGATCAAGCCCTGCGCCAGGCGCCATGCTAGTGCAGGGCCTGCTTGGGATTCTCTCTCCCTTTCTCTCTGCCCCCCTCACTTCCTCTCTCTCTCTCTCTCTTTCTCAAAAATAAATAAACTTAAAAAAAAATAAAGTAGAAATTCTTTCTTTTTTTTTTTTTTTTAACGTTTATTTATTTTTGGGACAGAGAGAGACAGAGCATGAACGGGGGAGGGGCAGAGAGAGAGGGAGACACAGAATCGGAAACAGGCTCCAGGTTCTGAGCCATCAGCCCAGAGCCCGACGCGGGGCTCGAACTCACGGAGCGCGAGATCATGACCTGGCTGAAGTCGGACGCTTAACCGACTGCGTCACCCAGGCGCCCCTAGAAATTCTTTCTTAATAAAAAAAAAAAAAGATGTGTGGGGGGAACAACACAGAGGTTCATTAGGGGGGGGACTGGTTAAATAAATTATAGTAATCCATAGAGTGAAATACTATGCAGCTGTTAAAAGAAATAAGGAAGCTTTCAGGGCCGCCTGGCTGGCTCAGCTGGTGGAGCATGTGACTCTTGATCTCAGGGTTGTGAGTTTGAGCCCCATGGGCGTAAAGCCTACTTTAAAAAAAAAAGAAAGAAGAAGAAGGAAGCTTTCTATACATACGATTAAGGAAAGATGTCTAAGATAAGAGAAAAAAAGCTAGTGTTAAATTTACATATAATATAGCTTACATTTGTAAAATAAAATTTAAAACAATATGCTTTCCTCATGCCTTGGCCTAGCCGCCCTTCCCCCTTCAGAGGTCCCTCGGGAAGCTCAATGCCTACAAACAGTGGTAAAGGGAGGAAAATGTCATTTTATTTACCAGCTGGGGCCTGAACTCCAGAGAGCGGGACAAAGACCCCTGTGCCTTACGCACAGCAGGGGACCCAGAGGTTCAAGAGGCTTGCGTTCCCCTACCTTTGCACCCCTCACTCGACCTGAGGCCACATTCTTGCCCCGGAGTACCGCCCCGTTGTACATGGCCGCACAGAAGCACCCGCTTTCCTCAGAAGACCTCACCCTCCAGGGGCTCTGGCATCTCTCCCTTGTGGGTATGAGGGCAGAGTGGGGATGGACGTTGGAGAGGCAGGGAAAGGGTCTGACCTACCTTCTGGGGTCAGAGGTGAAGAGCCCTCCCGGATGCAGGGGGTGGACCTGGGCCAGGAATTGCAACAATTGGTGGCTGGGTCTGTGGGTGAGTGGGCAGGCAGCCTGCTGTGGTAAGGAGGGGAAGGGTTTGTGGGAAACATGGTTGGCAGAAATAGCCGGGATGGTGTGCACCGGCAGCCGTCTCCGGGGAGGGGACCCTCCCCCTCAGGCAACTCCCCCAGGGTTTGGCCTGGGGGCACCGCAGGCCACCTGCCTGCCCTCTACGCCTTGAGTCACTTCCTGTGTTTTTCTTTTTCCTCAGGTAGGCTCCTAACTCACTGCACCCCCCCCCAACCTTCCCCCTTTCCTTCTTGTCCTTCTGTGACACAAGCGTGAGGACAAGACTCACCTGAAGGCCAGGAGAAAGGGGATCCTGGCTTGGTACAAGTGCCCCCTCTTAACCTCTGTTCCTCCTGCACCTTGGCCTCCCCATTCCTGACATAGAGTTGACCCCAGTGCTAAGGGAAGCCCCGTGCGGGGGCATCTCAGTCAGTCAGCCCCCGGCATCCAATCCAGCATGAACAGGGACTCCTCATTAACCCCTCTCAGAGATAAGGGCTAGCTAGAGTCCTTTCCGTTTCCAGTTTCAGCGGATTCGGCCTCCTTTCCTCCGCCTCGTCTGGCCCTGTTCTCTCCTCTCCTGCATTACAACAGATTCCCTCAGGGGTGAAACTATCTCATTCCCTCAACAAATGTTTTCTAATTGAATCAGAATCAAACTATGGTCTCCCGGACAGAGCCACAGGCCCAGCTGGTTGAGAAACAGAAATGGAGTCTTCCTCACCCGAGAAATTTTCTCTACCAGCCTGCATGGTAAACACTGTGGGTTGTCCACTCATCTCTGTCCCTATACTCCTTTTCTCCTTTAAAACTCAACCCACCCTTTCACGCCGCCCTATGTCTTGCCACTCAGTGAAGCCTCATTCTTCCTACCTAGAATTAACAAAGGAATCAGCGTGTGCTCTAACCTTGGCCTATGAGATCTGAGGTTAAGTTTGATGGGTCACTTCAAGGAAAATTTTTTTTGATCTTAAAAAATAAACCTACGGAAAGAGATATCTTCTCTTCAACCTCCAGACATATCATGTCTGGCTGTGATGTCTGGAACTGCAGCAGCCATCTTGCAATCATGAGGGAAGCAAGCCAACTCCGGAGGAGGGTAAAGCAGAAAGACAGAATGCATCTGGGTGCTTGATAATGTGGTAAAGCCCTTCACTTACCCGCCCTGGAGCCACCCTACCTCAGGAATTTATTTTTCTTTTGAAATAAAAACTTCCTGTATTGTCTAAACCATTTTGAGTTGGATGTTCTGTTACTTACTCGCAAGCCAAAGGGTCCTTATGATACAGCTGGGTGTTTGGGAAACCTGGTTAAAAAAAACCAAATGAGTCGTTGTGAGAAAGAAGGGTGTGTGGCCCGAGGAGGAAGGAGATCACATTTTCCAAACCTCTGGCTCATGTTTAGCCCCATGACATGAGACGCAGCCAGCCAGGGGCTGAGAAGCAGGGGGAATGTAGACCATGTGTGGATAAAGGCTTAAAAATGGGAGGCGGTGAAGGGTCTCCGGGAGTCAGCAGCTCGGACGTGGTGAGAGAGATGTAGGAAGATGCTCCCCGTGGCATTGTTTCCAATTCTGAAAAAAAGTAGAAACAACCCAGAGGTTCACTTACGGAGAATTAGTACCTCTCAAGAGAGGGAGCAGCGTATCAACAGAGCCTGAAAAAGGAGGCCACAACTAAGGAAAGCCCCTGGATGGGGTCACGTGGTTCCCCCATCATGGGTCACCGAGGGAAACAAGGTCTTCCCCCAGCCCAGCCTGAGGGGAGGGCCTCTACGCTGGTTCCAGGTCAGCTCCTATCACATATTCCTTTATATTACGCATTCCATTCCCTGATCCCCAGCACAGCTCTGGCCCCCCAGCACAGCTCTGCCTTCTTGAGGGCAGAGCCCCACTGTTCTGTGTCTGGGGGGCTGCCCTGGGCCCAGCACAGCATTTGGGGACTGATTACCGGGGGCCCAGGAGGAAGGCAGCAACAGGGGAAGGTGAGGGAGAAAGGATTCTCCAGGCAAAAAGAAACAGGCAAGTGGCAGGGCCAGTGTCGCTGGAGCAGGGTCACTGCCCTGGGACCAGAAGAGGCACAGAGATGGCCAGTGGAGGAGACAAAGAAATATAGAGTCCAGGGGGCTCCTGGGTGGCTCAGCGTTGAGCGTCTGACTTTTGATTTCGGCTCAGGTCATGATCTCACGATTTCGTGGGTTTGAGCCCTGTGTCGGCTCTGTGCTGGCAGCACAGAACCTGCTTGAGATTCTTCCTCTCCTTCTGCCTCCTTTCTACTCACACTCTCTCTGTCTCTCTCAAAATAAATAAATAAACTTAAAAAAATAAAGAAAAGGAAAAAAAAAAAAAAAAACCAAGTAGAGTCCAGATGGAGGAAACAAGGAGGTCCGGTGGCCGTAGCAGCATCAGAGAGCAGGTTCTGTCCGTTCCACGCTGTAGAGAGGGACACGGGCCACAGCCCGCGGTCACACGTCCCACTTCCCAATCCAGTACCAGCACACATATGTGCACATACACATGAAATAAATGTTCACAAAACCATGCTTCCCCTCCTACACACAAGGCCCTCTCTTCTCCATTCTGTCCTAGTCCGTGTTTTTAAAACGCTCATCCCAACCTACTGAATTAATTTCCAACCCAACTAACAGGTCCTGACCTGCAGCGTGAAAACTCTGCTCCAGGGCAGTAACACTCAAGGAGTGATCCACCCACCAGGCCTGTCCACGGTTGCTTCTGACCAGCCTGGGACAGGGTTGGAAGAGAGGCCACGGGCAGGCATTTAGACTCTTATATAACAATAGAACGGCAATTTCATGTCTGTTGAATCCAACAATAAACTATTAGGGCTTGTACTTTGTATGTCTTATTTAATTTTTCAAATAACTCCTTTGTATTATATTTTATATTATTATTGGTCTGTGACAAATCAGAATTAAAAAAGAAAAAACTGGTCCTCCTTCCCCCAGCCTGTCTGAGAAGCATGGCTTCAGAGGATACAGGTCCTCCCAGAAGCTCACAGTTCAATACAGAAAACTCTTCCAACCCTTCCATACTGCAGAGTGGTCTAGAGGCCCTCCCCTCCACGGGGCTAGCACACACATGCCCCCTTCTCTCCCTGTCAGAGCCCTTGGAGGCTCAATCCCATGCATCTCTGCGGGACAGTTTCCAAGATGGCGCCCACCCGCATTCATCATTTCTCCCTGAGCTCCCACAATGCTTTGCCTGGACACCTGTTACATTAGTTCATGTTTTTGTCTGGTTGGCTGTTGATGAACCCACTTACCATGGATTCGGGCCCTGGGTCAAACATGAGCACAGTACTTTACGCACAGTATATGCCCCAAAGGTTAGAGAGAATGAAGGAAGAGAGGAAGAAAAACAGAGACACAGTGGGGAAAAGGAGGGACGGGCCTTGTGTATAGTTACAGGGATGGAGAATTTGAATCCAGGCCATT
This sequence comes from Lynx rufus, assembly GCF_022079265.1. Taxonomy (NCBI): domain Eukaryota; kingdom Metazoa; phylum Chordata; class Mammalia; order Carnivora; family Felidae; genus Lynx; species Lynx rufus. The sequence goes on along the minus strand of NW_025814878.1, from coordinate 104,268,989 downwards.
CCCGAAGCCAGAGAAGGGCCTTGGATGGAGATCCTAAGTGAATCCTAGCCAAGCTGGTCTGGGAGGGAAGCAGGGGACTAGGGGAGCAGGGGAAGGGGCCTGCTGGAGCAGAGAACCTGCAAACCAGGCCTCCTCAGGCATCTGAGAGCCAGCCCTGAGGAAGAGAGCCAGAGGTGGGGTCCAGGGTGAACTGGGCAGGGCCTGGGAGATGCTAAGTGTTTGCCCTCATGAGGGGGGCAAGAGAGGCGAGCCCTCTGAGGGCGGTTGGTGCTGGGACATCTCACAGGGAAGGCAAAGAGAGTAGACTAAACCAAGGTAAGCACTCAGGGGGTCATTTCATTCATTCTCCTGCCTCTGTCCCAAACTCCGGTAGCAACACCTAAACTTTCCAGGAGCTGAGATGCACTGAGTCCTGGGCATGGAATGTGGGCTGCTTCCCTCTACACCGGAAGCCCCTGCCATTCCCACATCATTTTGAGAACGTCTTGTTTGGGGGGCGTTGCTGTGTGACCTCAGGTAAACTGGTTAATCTCTCAGAGCCTCAGGTTTCTCATCTGTCAAATGGAAATAATGAACTCTACCTGAAAGGGCAGCTGTGTGAGGGAAGTGACCATTGCACAGGAAGTGCGGAAGCTGGGCTGTGGTCGGCACCGTCGCCCCACTTCCCCCTGCCCCAGCCTGTTCCCCGGACCAGCACTCGGCCAGGAAACTTGGATCTCAATCACACAGCGTGTCCACCGTGGGTGGCAGGGCCTAGGAGGAATGGGCTGAGAGGCAAAGGGGACAGACAATCAAAGAAGGCTTCCCAGAGGAGGTGAATTGCATCCCGGAAGCTGAAGCCTAAGAAATGGAGTGAAGGAAGGGCGAGCTGCCCACACGGGAGATCCAACTTCTGCAAAGACTTGTAGAAAAGAACGAGCCGGGGTGGGGATACAGGGCCAACCAGCCTGGCCAGCACCTGCAGTGGGAAAAGATGGGTAGGTAGCTGGCAAGGGGAGGTGTGGGTGACATTCCTGAGGGTCAGCAGGCCCAGCATGCGTGCCGCTGACCAGAGTGGCCCCTGTCCCTGCCTCCCGCCTGGGGACAACAGATAATCAAAGAAGGAACCCCTACCAAACCAGGTGGGCAGGACTGGCCTCAGAGAGTGCGGCTGCCAGCTTGCAGCAGGGACAGGGGCAAAGACGTGGGGAGCAGACAACATGCTTTGTGGGCCCTTGGCTCTTGTCATTTTCCTAGAACGAGCAGAGACCCCGGTGCAGGGCTGCGGCTGCCTCTGCCTAGACAGCCTGACTCTGCCCACCCACCACCCAGAGGGACAGCAGCCCAGCCCCAGCCCCCAGCCCCTCCACCTGGAGCCAGACCCTCCCCAGCCTGCCCGGCCTCGACTCTTCCAACAGCCACCTTCACACACACACACACACACACACACACACACGCACTCAGGCAGACAGGGGTCACCCAGCGTCCAGGGGGATGGAAATGCTGGTGGAGAAACGGGGTTCTCCTTGCACCAGATAGCACAAAGAGGCCCAGGCATGGGGCCTGGAGAGAAACAGACACAGAAACACAGGAGAGGCTGACAGAAGTGCCAGTGGCTGAAAGATAGAAGGATAAGAGAAAGAAGAAAGGGACAGACACAGAAAAGGGGGGTGGGGAGAGTGAACAAAAGGAGATAGAGACAGTGAGAGGAAAACCCTGTGGGGTCCTGCAGCTCCAGTCGGGGGCAGGAGGTGTCTTCCACACCCACCGTGCAGGAAGGGGTCCCCTTTTCTCTACCCCAGTGCCCTCAGTCACCCGTACTGGGCCCAGCATCGGGAAAGTTCCTGACACCCCTCCCTCCTTCTGGATGAAGTTCTGCAGGGCCCCACCCGTGTGTGTCCACCCCTCAGTCTGACAGACCTCACGTGAGGCCCCGGGCCGTCAGACCCCGGGGACACACAGCAGCTGCATGTTTTTCCTAAAACACAGCGCCTTCCATTTGCAGAAAAATCCCCTCCCCCTGCCCTCTAAGACTCAGACAACCCTAGAAATAAAGGTGGAGGCTTAGCTGGGAGCTAAGGGTGAAGCTGTCTCCGGGAACTAACCCCGGTCCCAGGTGGGTTGCGACAGTACCAGGTAAGGGATAGGGCTAGGCCCTGCGCCGGGGCCCAGTGCGGCCCATCTCCACCAAGGACACCCAAAAACACAGCAGGAGAGAGCACGATTGGATGGCAGGGAGAACTTGATGGCAGGGAGGGCGAGGAGGCTAGCAGTGACAGGACTCTGTGAGGCGGGAGCTCACGGTCCCCCTGGAAGGCCCTGGCAGCCCAGCCTTTTCCCACCTCTCTCCACCCCCAGCGATGAGTCAGGGATTCCGCAAATTTTGAATTCCTGTCTTCCTTTGGGCAAGATACTTGACACTCTCCTGGGCCTCCTCTCCTGCCGCAGCAGTGAAATCCTCAGAGCCTCCTTTCTCCATGGCTCCGGGGCCCTGCTTTCCCCGTGAGTCACAGCAACTGCAGAGGCCCATCCTGCCTCAGCCCAGGGCCAGCCTCCAAACGCACTTGGGCTCCTGGCTTTGCAGGAACCTTCTTCCCCAAAGCAGCTGCTTCTGGTCCACAGGGACCCAGTTTAGAGGGCAAGAACACACACCTAGCAGGCACCCCCTGAGCAACTATGAACCAATGAATCGAAGAATGCCGAAGACCCTGCGAGGGGGAGACACCTCAGCCTCTCCCCCAGGGAGCCCCCAGCGAGCAGGGCTTTGGAACCCAGAAAAGCTCTGTGTGGGTCCTGCAGCCAGGTTCCCCCTGAACCTCAGGGCAGGGCCTAGTACACACTTGCTACAATGGAGGGGCTCGGTACATGTTTGAAGGAGGGAGGGAAGAAGGGAGAAAGGGGGAAAGAAGGAATCTCGTGGCCCTCGGCTTCTCTCTGAGGGATGTTCTTTGGCTGAGGAACTTCCTGGTAACTGGGACCACCAGGGCCTTTTCCATCCCTGTGCCCCAGTACCAAGCGCAGGAGAGCACAGAGTGGTTCCTCGTGACAAAAGTTGAAAAGTCTGAATTGAACCCAAGGACCCGGAGCACCGAGAAGCCAGGGGTCAGGCAGGCCCCATCAGGCTCAGGGGAAAAGCTGCCTCAGTCTCCCCACCCACAGTGAGCACAAGAGTGGGGTGGAGAGAGAGGGACTGCTGTGGAGCCAAGTGGAGGCCAAGGGCAGTGTGAGGTACCTGGGGCTCTTGGCTGGCCAAGACTCCACGTGGCCTTTGAGAAGGAGGGGTGTAGGGGAAACCAGGTAAGGCTGAGATCTCTCCCTCCAGTGGGATCAGGGACTGGGGAGGGGGGAGAAGCCAGGGGAGGGGGGGTCAGGGGACAGAGAAGCCCTCTACCCCCCCTGCCAGGTGGAGCACAGCCCCACCCCCACCCCCGACTACTGCCCCATCCTGGCGTTAGCGGCTGGTAATGGATGAGGATCATTGTTTCAGGAAGGTGGGTGAGTTTCCACGAGTGAATCTTTCCTATCTTCACACCGAAACCCCACGAGTGAATCTTTCCTATCTTCACACCGAAACCTAGATTCTCCAGCCAGGAAGCAAAGCTGCCGCTTTCTCTCCCCAGAACAGCAAAGACCTAGAAGACACTGCAGAGACACCTGCCACATGGCACCTCTTTCTCCTTCAGGCCACCTTCGGGGGAGGGTTGCTGTGGCCACAGAGCAGTGGGGAGACAGGCCAGGGTAAGAGACTTTCTTCTGAGCCCCCCAAGCCCCCCCCCCCACCGGACTCCATGTTCTGCTGTGATATCCCTGTCCCAGGAGATCAAGTGCCAGTGTCAGGGCTAAATGGTAGGGTGGGTTTTGACCCTGAAGAAGGGGGCAGAAGGCAGAGACTCCTGGGGTCCATGTGGGGTAATGGCTAATTGCCAGGATAAGAATAAGCGTTGGGGCTCCAGGGTGGCTCAGTTGGTTAAGCATCCGACTCTTGATCTCAGCTCAGGTCCTGATCTCAGGGTCATGAGTTCAAGCCTTACATTGGGCTCTGTGCTGGGGGTGAAGCCTACTTAAAAAAAAAAAAAAAAAGAGTGAAGCGCCTGGGTGGCTCAGTCGGTGAAGCATCCAAATTCAGCCCAGATCATGATCTCACGGTTCATGAGTTCGAGCCCCGTGTCGGGCTCTGTGCTGACAGCTCAGAGCCTGGAGCCTGCTTCGGATTCTGTGTCTCCTTCTCTCTCTCTGCCCCTCCCCCGCTCATGCTCTGTCTCTGTCTCTCTCTCTCAAAAATAAATAAACATTAAAAACACAAATTTCTTGAAAGAGTAAGAGCTGAGGCAGGAAGCTAGGAGTCAGAGGGTCAGTGACCCATAGGAGTCAGAGGGTCAGTGACCCATCCATCCACCTATTCCTTAGCTAGCCATCATTTAGGGAAGTGGTTATTTAGCTGACCAATATTTATATAGTGCAAGATAAAGCACAAGTCCTGTATGAATATTAACTAATTGAATTAACTAATTGAATCCCCAGAACAAACCTATAAAGGCAGCGCTATTGTCATCCCCAGTTACAGATTGGGGAACTGAGACCCAGAAAGGGTTAAGTGACTTGCCCAACATCATACAGCTGGAAAGTGGCTAAACCAGGATTCAAGTCCAGACGTAATGTTACCGGAACCAATCCCTGCTGCTAGCAGGGTCAGGGACAGTCAGAGGTCATGAGGCCAGGCCAGGGATGACATCTTTCCTTCAGGATGAGACGGTCCTTTCAGGGAATGGATCAGAGGCCTTTCCCAGAGAGGACTGGAGCTGGAGAGAGCTGCTGATGTAACTGCTCCCTCTTGTGGGTGGGGGTGAGGTGGAGTTGGCCGAGGCCCAGGGGGTGTGCCTGCCATGACAAGGGCCTGGCCAATAGCAGGGCCAGGGAGGAAAGGAACCTCTCCCGGATATTTCTATTATCTTGAGGAGAAAGGGAGGCGGGAAGAAAATTTGGCCGGAAAGCAGACTGAACTTGCAACTTGGTTTAATAACCAAATCCCAGTTCTCCTGTGAGCCAGAGCTCCCCCTCTGTGTCCCCTCCAGGAAAATCCAGGCCAGGCTCGGGGCTGGGAACTGGGAAGCCTATCTCCATCACCACCCGACCAGCCTAGAGTCCCAGAAGCGGGGCCCGTCTCCCCCGGAACTCTGGCTGGCCAGGTGGAGGAAATGCAGGGTCCTTCCCAAGTTCTAGAGAAGAAGGAGGCTCCCAGAGATGGGGATGCTTTTTCCACACTGAATACAAGGCTGCATGGGTGGGAAAAGTAAATGGCACCGGTGGGGCAGGGGGTGAACCATTTGAAGGAAGACTGTCCTGAGAAATGCTGGACTGCATCCCTAGTGAATGGCTGGGGGACGGGGAGGCTAGGGAGAGTGGGCAGAGCTCCTCGAGTCATGGCTTCCGCACCACTTACACACATGCACTCATGCACATTCATATACACATTCACACACCCATAGACACATGAGCACCAACACTCATACACACATGCACTCACTCATCTACTGTTACACACTCACACACTAATATATACACACACACATACACACACACACACACACACACACACACAGGAGTGGGGCACACTCACACAGGCATATACACATGCACCCGCATACGCACCCGTCCCCCAGGGGTTAGGACCAGGCTGGGCAGGAGAGGGGCCTTCTGGGAGAATGGCATGGCTAGTAGCTGCCAAGGGGTGGGTGGGCAGAAGACTGGGACCGGGCAGGGAGCCCAAGAGTCGGGGGTGGTGCTGAGAGCCACCATGCCATGACAGGGCCAGGGCTGTGAATGGAGTGGACACTGCTCCTGCCCCCTCCCGGGGCCTGCCTCTGGCCAGGCCAGCCTCCATTCCCGGCATTGTCTCGGGTGCCTTGGGCAGGGTTCCCAGGCCTGGCTGAACTGGGGGCCCGGCCAAAGAGACCTCCTGTGCCCTCCCATTCCCCTCTCCCCTTGGAAGAGAGGGTTGTGTGGGGAAGCAGAGGAGAAGGAAGATTCCTGAATCACTGACATCCTATCCCCTAGCCCACACAGGCGGCCTACAGAGGAGCTCAGGTGCAGAGGATAGCCCCAGAGGCCGCCATCTTTCCCAGGGCAGGAAGCCTTAGAAGTCCAGCTCATCCTTCCACACACCCCTTGACCATGACATTCATTTCCTCTCCCATCCCTGGGGTTCCATCAGCCCTCTTCACAAGCTGGGCTTACTCTGGGGTAAGCTAGTCTCCCTCCCAACATCCCCATCCCCCAAGCAATGGGAACTACCTGGTTTTACTCTTAATGGCCAAATTAATCACCATTAATTGGTGGTTAATGGGGGGGGACGGGGATGCAGGTATTAATGGATTAATGCAAAGCATCTCCTTCTCGGACAACTGGCTCTTCCCTGCCTCATCCAAGAGGTCTCCCACCCGCTTCTGGCAGCCTTCACCCAGAATGGGGCCCACCCTCCCCCATGGTGCCAGAGAGTTGGGCCACCATCGCAGTGGCTGCACCTCAGCCGGAGGAAGGGACCCCGTGGACAAGAAGACCAGCCATCACCCGGGACCCCACATGGCCTCCCTTTTGGGACTTGGGCAACCCTCCCCTGGGCCCTGTGGGCCAACAAGAAGGCCACCATCCTGCCTTCATGGGGCTTGTGTCCAAGAGGCGCTCCTCCCTGCTCTGGAGCTAAACACGGTACAGGACTTCCTTCTGGCGCCCTCCAACCTGATTGTCATCTGAGCCAAAGGGATTTTTCCAAAACACAAGTCAAATCCCGTCCAGCCCTTGCCCAAAGCCTGTCAAAGATTTCCCAGTGCCCTCCAGACAATTCTTCAATGTAGCACAACTCGTGAGACCTGGTCCCTGCTGCCACTATACCTCACCTCCGCTGCCCCCCCTCAGGCCACGGATCTTGCCCCACAGAGAGGCCCTTCCCCACCCGCATCCCAGGATGCCTCCTCTCCTTCCAGGCCCCCCCTCCCAGCTCACTCATCAGCCTGCGGGTCTTTGCTCCACCCCCTCTTTGCTCTCCTGGGGCCCCCTATCTCTCCCCTCCTGGCACTGATCGGTATGTTGGGGTGGCCTGTTTGTTCATCAGCCTTCCATCTGAGCCAGGAGCTCCAGGAGGGAAAAGACACATCTATCCTGCTTGTCATTAAGTGCTCAGTCCCAAGCACAGTACCTGGCATAGAGGAGGTACTAGGTAAATGCAAATGAATAATGAATGAGTGAATGAATACACGGTCCATATCTGCCCAGCCTTTAGGGCCATGATGCACACATCTTCCAGGGCTGGCTGGGGCACGCATGCCCACACCCCTCCCCTCTTCCCCTCAACCCATTGCCGTGTGCAGCTTATGAAGGCCGGCTCCCTATCTCTGGGAAGAATCACCCCTCCCCTCTCCAAGCCCCACACCCTTTAAAGCTCAGCTCCAATCAGGGACCCCGCCTCAGGAAGTCCCCTGACTGCCTCCACTCACGTGGTCCAAACCCCTGAAAAGCTCTCTGCTGGGGCTGCTCTTGGATTTATATTATGATGTGCCTGTTTCAGTGCCTTCGCTATTGGTCCCCCGAGGGCTCCTAGACTCCCCTGAACAGTGAGGCCCTGGCAGACGGAGCCAACATATGCTACCTAGGCTGTGCCAAGCGGCGTGCCCTGGGCTGGATCCCCTAGAAAGGTAGATGAACTTGGTCTGCTCAGGGGGGCGTGGGCAGGGCTCAGGAAGCCAGGGCTCTACGATTTCCTTCCTCACCCCCAGGCTCTGCTGGGGAACTCCAGGACCTGGAAAATGAACATCAGAGCAGGAAGCCCCCAGCGTGGAAGGGGAGGGCGTGTCAGCCAAGCAGGTGGGATCCTAAGAGAGGAAAGAGCTAAGATCAGACATCAGAAGCCAGACTCCTGGCCCTGCAGCAGGAGCCCAGAGAAGCCTGGCAGGAAAGCAAATGGAAGCTTCCACCCATTCTACCCATCTTCCTTGGCTGCTGCTTAGCTGGGGCTTCTAGGGAAGCAAAGGGCTTATTGTCAGGGCAGGGCTATGTATGCACACACCCGACCCCCTGGCGACCTCCCTGTTCCCCTCCCACACCTCCTGGCAGTGGCTCAGTCAGCCCCCACTCAACTCACCAGTGTTCTCAGTACCTATCTGCAGGGGTTTAGATGCCCACCTACCGTGTGCCCAGGACAGGTCTCCCCCTCCCCCACCCACCACAGTGAGCCAGAAGTGCAGCAGACCCAGCCCTGGCTTGACAGGGGAGCAGGGGCAGGGGGGGCGTGGCTCATGGCGCAGGCACTCTCATGCCCCCCACAACGCACACACACTTAGAGGCCTGCGAAGCCCTAAAGACAGGGCGGAAGCCTCCACCTAGAGCCCTCCTGGCCCCTGCTGGGCTACGCTGGGTGACTTTGGAGGAGCCCTCATCCTCCAATCTATAAAGTGAAGGTGATGACCCCTGCTAAACTCACCTCTCCGGGTTGTCAGCCAAGGTGTGCCCTTGAAAGCACTCCCCATGGGCTTTGTAATCTGCAAAAAGAGAGTTTTCTTATTGTCATTCTTATCGCTGATCTTATACATCCAGGGAAACTGGTCCTGCTGTCTCATTAACATACAGCAGCTTCGGGGCGCCTGGGGGGCTCAGTCGGTTAAGCATCCGACTGACTTTGGCTCAGCTCACTATCTTCCAGTTCCGTACCTTCCAGCCCCCCGCATCAGGCTCTGTGCTGACTGCTCGGATTCTGTGTCTCCCTCTCTCTCTGCCCCTCCCCCGCGCGCTCTCTCTCTCTCTCTCTCTCTCAAAAATAAATAAACATTAAAAAAAAATACAACAGCCTCACCTCCCCCACAGGATCCCCTCGCCCAACAACCATCTGGGGTCCCCTTTGCCTACAGGAGAAAGGCCTCATTCCATGCTCTAGGGGTTCCCCTGGCTAAAGTCCACTTTCCAATTTTATGTCCCTTATACTGTAATCTCTCCAGCCCTCTCGGATTGCCCTCAACACAGTTTTTGCCTACCTGCCTCCATGCTTTTGTTCATGCTGTCCCCTCCTCGCGGAATGCCCTTGCCCAGTGTCATTTCTGTATTTAGCTCTATCCTTCAAGACCGAACTGTGGTACCAACTCTTGCCTGAGGCCTCTTTCCTCGGCCAAGCCAGAACTGATCTCTCTCCTGCCCTGTAAGGGATTTGGTTTACACCACATGTCATGACACTTCCTGGCACAGAGTTGGTGCTCAGGAAACAAAAGTTGTAATAATCACACCCTGGGCTCTAAACACTTTATTATGACCGACTCATCCAATCCTTACCTGTTGGTGTACTTCTATTAGCATTCCCATTTTCCAGGTGGACGAACCAAGATATATGCCCCGTATCTTGCCCAAGACAGCATGAGACCAAGATTTGAACCTGGAGACTGACATCAGAGCCCACGTACATGCCTCTAAATATCACGAAGAACTGAGCCACATCCACCCGCTCATCTAAGTCATCCCCCTGCCCAGCCCAGGACATGGTTCAGTACATATCTGATGGTCGTGGCATTCACGTGTCTCCAGCCCCCTGTACGTGCTCAGCTCACTGTGCCGGGGGGGGGGGGGGGGGGGGGCAGGGAGGCTCCTTTAGGGTGGAGCCCAGAAGCTGGCTCAGGGTTCCAGGAAATGTGACCCGACAGCCTCCCTGGGCTGTGGACCCACACCATCCTCAGGCATCAGAGTGCCAGCCTAAGGCTGGGAAAAAAATGCGGGCAGCAGCCCTTCGGCCACCGCACAAGGCTGCCTGGTGGTACGCTTGTTGATTGCATCGATTGCCGACCAAGGTTGTGATTAACGCACCCACCGTCACCACGACAGTGGTGGATTACCAACAGGTAAGGATTGGGAGAGCCCAGGGTGGGGGTGGGAAAGGAAGCAGGCAAGAGCATCAAAGTCCAGGCACAGGGGACTCTAGGGACCACCTAACCCCATTGCTCGCTCCCATTTAACAGATGAGAAAATTGAGGCCCCAGAGGTGGAATAACTTGCCTAAAGCCGAAGAGTACAGCAAAGTCCCGCAAAAGCACCGGCACTTCTGAGCCTTTCCTCCTCAGCCTGCCTGCGGGCCCGGACCCCACCTCTCTCCCTGGAGAGCTTTATAATTAGCCCTGGGCAGTCCAGTAACCAAGAGGCCCGAACGCTTCGGTGATCCCAGCAGAGGAAAGGGTGCCCTCAGACAGCTTCACCAGGCTGCCGTGCCCAGCCAGCGGCGGGTCCTACCATCAGAGAACTGAGAGAGAAGTTGGGAGAAGGCCAGCCGCTAATTGTGGAAAATAAATCACGGACATCTAAACCACGCAGTTGAAGAAAGGCCAGTTGCACCTAGACATGTTTCCTTTTGTGCTCTTGCTCGCCCACTTCAATTGTTAATTGAAAGCCATGAGTTACATAAGTTACGTGGATACCAAAGAAGGAGTTGAATGAGCTCCTGAAAATAACCCACTCGCTGAGTGGTTTTCGGGATGAGGAGAGGTCTTAGAAAAGCAGGTGGCTGAGGAGGACAGCTGGCCCTCAGAGGGCAACCAGGGCAAACCTGTCCCCTAGTGACAGCAATCTGGATCTGCAGACGCCTCGTTCCCAGATTTTGAGAGGACGAGGATGTGTGTTCGAGTTGCTGGTTCTTCACAAAATCTCAAAGAAAGTCAAAAGTTGTGCTATTATATGGATGTCTTTTTTTTTTAATGTTTATTTATTTTTGAGACAGAGACAGAGCATGAACAGGGGAGGGTCAGAGAGAGAGGGAGACAACAGAATCGGAAGCAGACTCCAGGCTCTGAGCCATCAGCCCAGAGCCTGACGCGGGGCTCGAATTCACGGACCGCGAGATCGTGACCTGGGCTGAAGTCGGACGCTTAACCGACTGAGCCACCCAGGCGCCCCTGGATGTCTTAGTTTCATGAGAAGACAAAACCTCTCCCATCTCTGACGCTGACCAAATTGAGGGCAGGGCTGTGTGTCTCCCCCCTCAGCCTGGGGATCCCTGAAGGCAGGGCTGTGTCTCCCCTCAGCCTGGGGCTCCCTGAAGGCAGGGCTGTGTCTCCCCTCAGACTGGGGCTCCCTGGGGGCAGGGCTGTGTCTCCCCCTTCAGACTAGGTCTGAACTACATTTTCTCCAAAAGACTAAGGTCTCCCTGAAAACAAGAGCTACGTTGTTTCATTCCCTTCCCTAAGGCAGGGGCTGGGTCTCTCCATTAAATTAAGCCCAGCCCACTCCCACCAACCTGGGTTGAGGAATGAGGGACCTGGAGTCACCTGTCACCGTGGGAAAATCTCAGGACACACCCTGGTGACGGGGGGTGGGGGTGGCAAGGGTTAAGAAACTGCAGCTACAGGGACACCTTTCTCATTAGCTGCCCTACCCGCTGCCGCCTGCTGCCAGGGCTTGGTTGGGCTTCTGATGGGTTCCAGCTGACAGCTGGGCCTCCTCTATTCTGACCCTCGGGCAGCGGTGTCCTGTAATGACCCCACCACCGGTACCCTTAGCCACCCAAGCCAGGGAGGCTGGCCGTCAGGATGGAGTGGGATGCAGGGAGGGAGGGGCAGCCCTGCCTTGGAGGGATGCAGAGCCCAAGGAGGACTGGGGGAGGGAGCCAGGGGCAGGGGTTCCATTTACTCCCTCTGAGGCCCAGAGCGGAGTGACAGGGGCCACCCTGTCCACATGGGCTAGTTTCTTCCGCTGCCACCACCCCTGGGGGAGAGGCCTCCACATAGCCTCCAGCCTGCGCAGAGGCCCGTGGCTTCCCCGGCTCCTCCTCAACCGTGAGTCATTCCCAGCAGTCTGTGCGAGCAGAGGCAGCAAACCCCATCCTGCAACCCGGGGAGAGCAGGGAACAGACTGCAGCACTGGCCAGACACAGGTGCCCAGCACAGGAACGCCAGCCCGGTCTGGATGCGGAGGCTGAGACTCGCCCCTTGAGAAACCCCCAGTCTGGTTTCCCAAACGTGGTCTCCTCCCCCACATCTCTTCACGCCCGGCTCTCTGAGACTCCGCTGTCATTCTCACTTGTGCCCTTGTCCCTTACCCACACCTCCTCCCAGCATCCTTGGCCTTTCAGGACTCATCTCAAATGTCACTTCTCCTGGGAAGCTCCCCTGTTCTCCTTTGTGCACCCTCAATGCCATGGGCATCCTTTTATCTGCTTTCCACATCTCTTCTCAGGCTGGAAAAAGAGCCACAAAGAGGGCAGCGGGACCGTATTCCATTCCTCTCTGTATTCCCAACCCCCGACGCAGTGCCTGGCACGTCCTAGGTGCTCATGGTAGTGTTTCCAAAGGTAGATCTGGCTAGGAGTTAAACAAAACCACTCAGACCCCAATAACCAATATTTGCTGGTCCCAGCTGCTTCCAAAATCCCACCAACTATTCCTGGACAGGCCTAGGAGTTTTCTCATCCGATGCAATGACCTGGTGCCAAACTTCGCCCCAGGACCACCCACAAAGGGCACGGTTGATGTGCCTGAGCCCTCAAGGTGCCAAAGCTGTATAGTGGTCTGTGTTACGGTGGGAGAATGCATCGCCCTCTGCCTTTCCCTGGGGCAGAATCCAAGAACAGAGCTGCCTGCACCTAGCATCTTACAGAAGTCTAGGAGACAGTGTGCAGGGGACATTATAGACTGGATCTTAATCCATTCTACCTTCTGCTAGGTGCCCCACCTAGACTGAAGAAACAAGAAAAGTAAATAATAACAATTACAATAATAAATAAACAAAACACTACATTTGTCAGTATCCCTTGCTGTCAAGATTCAGGATATAATTCAGAGTCAGCCAATCGGATGCAATTGCATAAGATTTAAAAGGCTGCACTTCTGCAGGTGCTGCTGCTGCTTTCTGGGAAAAGGGGCAGGGACAGGGGTGTTTTTTCTTCTTGCTGTTGTTGTTTTGTGGCAGTGCTGGCCAAGAGGGTCAAGAAGGTGAGGCCCAGGGGCACCTGGGTGGCTCAGTCAGTTAAGCATCTGACTTCGGCTCAGGTCATGATCTCACATGAACCTGTTTCACATTCTGTGTCTCCATCTCTCTCTCTGCCTCTCCCCCGCTTGCATTCTCTGTGTGTGTGTGTGTGTGTGTGTGTGTCTCTCTCTCTCAAAAATAAATAAACATTTTTAAAAATTAAAAAAAAAAAGAAGCCAGAAAAATCTCAAATAAACAACCTAAACTTACACCTAAAGGAGATAAAGAAGAACAAACAAAACCCCAAATCAGAAGAAGGGAGAAAATAATAGATTAGAGCAGAAATAAATGAGATAAGAAACAACAAAAAGCTAGAACAGATCACTAAACCAGGAGCTGGTTCTTTGAAGAGATCAACAAAATTGATAAGCCTCTAGCCAGACTCATAACACAAAAGAGGGGGTGGGGGGGTGGAACTCAAATAAACAAAATCAGAAATGGCAGAGAGAAATAACAACTGACACCACAGAAATACAAACGATTGTAAGAGAATGTTATGAAAAATTATATGTGAACCAATTGGACAAACTAGAAAAATGGATACACTCTTAGAAACACTTGCTAAAGTGTTTCCTAAAGTGAAGCAGGGAGAAATTGAATATGGGAACAGACCTATCACCAGCAATGAAATTGACTCAGTAAATCAAAACACTCCCAACAAACAAAAGTCTAGGACCAGACAGTTTCACAGGTAAACTCTACCAAACATTTAAAGAAGAGTTAACACCTATTTTTCTCAAACTTTTCCAAAAAAATAGAAGAGGAAGGAAAATTGCCAAATTCATTCTATGAAGGCAGCATTACTCTGATACTTAAACCAGATAAAGACACTACAAAAGGGGTGCCTAGATGGCTCAGTCAGGTTAAGGGTCCAACTTTTGTTTTCAACTCAGGTCATGATCTCACGGTTTCTGAGATCAAGCCCCAGGCCGGACTCTGTTCTGACAGTGCAAAGCCTGCTTGGGATTTGTTCTCTCTCTGCCCCTCCCCCACTGGGGCTCTCTGTCTCTCTTGTCAAAATAAATAAATAAACATTTAAAAAAAGACACCACAAAAAAAGAGAACTACAGTCCAATATCTCTGGTGAGCATGGACGCAAGAATCCTCAACAAAATATTAGCAATCCGAATCCGACAATACATTTAAAAAAATTATTCGTCACAGTAAAGTGGGATTTATTCCTGAGATGCAAGGGTGGCTCAATATTTGCAAATCAATCAACATGATACATTACATCAATAAGAGAAAGGGTACAAACCATGTGATCATTTCAGTAGATGCAGAAAAAGTATTTGACAACATCCATTCATGATAAAAGTACAGCATTCATTCATGATAAAAACTCTCAGCAAAGTAGGTTTACAGGGAACATACCTGAACATAATAAAGCCCATCTATGAAAAACCCACAGCTAACATCTCCTTAATGGGGAAAAAGTGAGAGCTTTTCCCCTAAGGTCAGGAACAGGACAAGGATGGCCACTCTCACCACTTTTACTCAACATAGTACTGGAAGTCCTGGCCACAGCAATCAGACAAGAAAAAGGAATAAAAGGCATCCAAATTGGTAAGAAAGAAATAAAACTTTCACTATTTGCAGATGACATAAAACTATATATAGAAAACCCTAACAACTCCACCAAAAAACTACTAGAACTGACAAAGGAATTCAGTAAGGCCGCAGGCTACAAAATCAATATACAGAAATCCATTGCATTTCTGTACACTAATAATGAAGCAGCAGAAAGAGAAATTGAGAAAATAATCCCATTTATGATTGCACCCAAAATAGTAAAATACCTAGGAATAAACTTAACCAAGGAAGTGACAGACCTATACTTGGATAACTACAAAACACTGATGAGAGAAATTGAAGACAACACGAACAAATGGAAAGATATTCTATGTTCATGGATTGGAAGAACAAATATTAAAATGTCCACACTACCCAAAACAATCCACATATTTAACGCAATCCCTATCAAAATGCCAACTGCATTTTTCACAGACCTAAAACAAACAATCTTAAAATTTGTCTGGAACCACAAAAGACCCCAAATAGCCAAAACAATCTTGAAAAAGAAAAATAAAGCTGAAAGTATCACAATTCCAGATTTCAAGTTATATTACAAAGCTGTAGTAATCAAAACAGTATGGTGCTGACACAAAAATAAAGCACCCAGCTCAATGGAACAGAATAGAAATTCCAAAAATAAACGCACAATTATATGGTCAATTTATATTCGACAAAGCAGAAAAGAATATACAATGAGAAAAAGACAGTCTCGTCAACAAATGGTGTTGGAGAAACTGGGCAGCTTCATGCAAAAGAATGAAACTGGACCATCTTCTTACACCATGAACAAAAATAAACTCAAAATGGATTAAGGATCTAAATGTGAAACCTGAAACCATAAAAATCCTAGAGGAGAGCATAGGCAGTAATTTTCTCTGACACTGGCTATAACAACATCTTTCTATATGTCTCCTGAGGCAAGGGAAACAAAAACAAAAGTGAATGATTGGGACTCCATCAAAATAAAAAGCTTCTGCACAACAAAGGAAACAACCAACAAAACTAAAAGACAACCTACTGAATGGGAGAAGATATTTGCAAATGACATATCCAATAAAGGGTTAGTATCCAACATATATAGAGAACGTATACAATTCAACACCAAAAAATCAAATAATTCAATTAAAAGAAGGGCAGAAGACATGAACAGACATTTCTCCAAAGACATCCAGATTGCCAACAGACACATGAAAAGATGCTCAACATCACTCATCATCAGGGAAATGCAAATGGAAACCACAATGAGATGTCACCTCACACCTGTCACAATGGCTAATATCAACAACACAGGAAACAACAGGTGTTGGCAAGGATGTGGAGAAAAAGGAACCCTCCTACACTGTTGGTGAGAATGCAAACTTGTGCAGCCACTTGGAAAACAGTGTGGAGGTTCCTCAAAAAATTAAAAATAGAATTACCCTGGAGAGTATGGGTGGCTCAGTCTGTTAAGCATCTGACTTGTGCTCAGGTCATGATCTCATGGTTCGTGAGTTCGAGTCCCATATGGGACTCTCTGCTGTCAGTGCAGATCCTGCTTCAGATCTTCTGTCTCTCTCTCTCCAAAATAATAAATAAACATTAAAAAACAGAATTGCCCTATGATCCAGAAATCATACTACTAGGTATTTACCCAAAGAATATGAAAACACTAATTTGAAGAGATACATGCTCCCCTATGTTTACTGTGGCATTATTTACGATAGCCAAATTATGGAAGCAACCCGGGTGTCCATCGACTGATCAATGGATAAAGCAGATATGGTGTATATACACAATGGAATATTATTCAGCATAAAAAAGAATGAAATCCTGCCATCTGCAGCAACATGGATGGAATTTGAGAGTATAATGCTAAGCGAAAGAAGCCAGAGAAAGACAAACACCATTTGACTTCACTCATATGTGGAATTTAAGAAACAAAACCAAGGGTAAAAAAAGAGAGATAAACCAAACCAAAACAAAACCAAAAAACCGGACTCTTTTTTGTTTGTTTTTTTCAGACTCTTAATTATAGAGAACAAATATATGGTTATCAGAGGGCAAGTGGATGGTGGGGAGGGGTGAAATAGGTGAAGGGAGTTAAAAGTACACGTATCCTGATGAGCACTGAGTCATATACAGAATGGCTGAATCGCTACACCTGAAACTAATGTGCCACTGTATATTAACTACACTGGAATGAAAATAACATTTTAAAAAAATAAAAAAGAAGGTGAGGCCAAGGATGCCGCCCACCTACTAGTATGGATCACAGCAGGTGCAGTGTGGACCTAGCAACAGAAGCAGCTTCCTATCACGGCACTGCATGTGGTTCTGGAGCTGGTGACCTCACGATTGCCAAAGACACAGCAGCCTCTTTAGTGGCCCAGTTCTGTGGGCATTGAGAATTGTTCCTGTAAGTTCAACCTTGAGTCTCTGTCTTTGGCCTTCCAGTAGTTCTGCAGAGTTTCGTACTCTGGAATAAATCTCTTCCATTTAAACTCACCACAATGGATCCTGTTCCCCGCAACAGAGTCCTGACGCACTGGGTTTCGTATTTTATTCCCAGCTCCGTCTCCTGCTCTGTCTCTGAGATGTGGACGCGGGTCTACCAGAAAGCCAGACCAGAGCACATCCTGGTGACAATCGCCTGCTCTGTTAAGAACTGCCCTTGCTTGCCTTCTGACAGTGAAGCACTGTCACTTGGCCAAGACTGTCTCCCAACTGTCTCTTCCCTCTGGAGGGTTTTCTTCTAGGAGTTTCCTTAGACCCTTGTGCATGTCTGAATCCCCATGCAGAACGGTAGATAGATTTGCATTTCGTGTCAGTTCTGATGCAAGGGCCTGGACCGGTGTGTGAGGTAAAAAGCATGAGGCTGATTCTGGACTCGGAAGGACAGAGGGCTCTAACCAGCTAGTATGGCTGCCGTAGTGCGGAAGTGGATGCTGACAGTGGGCAGGCTGTGTGATTGCTCCCATATTTGAGGGAGAAGTGAACGAAGGTGCTTTCTGCCTAACTCAGACAGGGATCCATTCAGCCACACACTCCCCAGGCAGCTACCCAGCCTGAATGCCCCCACCCAGCTTTCTGACACGACCTCTGATTTCCCCACCTAAACATTTGTTCATTGACGCATTGCACCGACTATTCCCGATGCTTCCTGACTCCTGTCTCCAGCTTACATCCCCAACCCATCGCTCCAATGTTCACACTAGCTGTCACGCTACCCCGGGGAGTTGAACCCAGGAAAGAGCTGGAGCTGAAATGGACTAATTCTTTTTAAAAATTTTTTTTTTCAACGTTTATTTATTTTTGGGACAGAGAGAGACAGAGCATGAACGGGGGAGGGGCAGAGAGAGAGGGAGACACAGAGTCGGAAACAGGCTCCAAGCTCTGAGCCATCAGCCCAGAGCCCGACGCGGGGCTCGAACTCACGGACCGCGAGATCGTGACCTGGCTGAAGTCGGACGCTTAACCGACTGCGCCACCCAGGCGTCCCTGAAATGGACTAATTCTTAAGTCCACACCTCCTCCAGGGAGAGCCTTCACCTCCAGGCTCCCCGAAGGCCCTCCTTCACACGTCTCTGTGCCCAATCAGGGCTGGGCACTTGGGAAGTGCTCCATAAACCCATGGATCAGTGAAAGAATACACAGATTGCCCAGGAATGATCTCACCAACCACTGGCTTCCCTTTCCCATTCTTGCCTCTTGCCCTTTCCCGCACTCCAATACCTTTGTTGACATTGACATCTGGCCTCCCAAATCTCCAGGAAACTTGCACGCAGTGGGCCCCCACCCCCCTGCATCCCATCTGAGTCACTGTTGAACCTAAATCCAGCCTGCTGCAGAAGCCAGCTGCGGTGGGATAGAAATTGTGTCCTCCGGGGGGGCCCCCAGGCTCTCTCGTTTGAGGGAGGGGAGCCACCCTCTAGGCACAGTAGAGATGGTGGGGAGAGTGGTAAGTCATTTTCCGGGGAAGAAAACCATCCCTGAGCCCACCGCACAGCATCCTCGCTCTGGGCTCCTGCTCACCAGCCACACTCTTTCCACTTAAAGGGAAACAGATGGTGTGGTTAATTGGGGTGTCGTAGTGGGCTCTGGCCCTCGTTAAGGCCGAGGGTGGGGACAATGAGTGATTTACCGGGTCATAAACAGCAGCTCAAGGGAGGGTCCGTGCCCTCATGCCCACAGCCCCTGAGGATTGAGCAAGCAGTGGTCAGTGGCCACTGGTCTTGGGCCGTGGGGTCAGGCTGGAGTTCAGATGGGACGGGACACTCGTCACCTCTCCCTGATCACTGGACTCTAAGCTGAGGCAGCCTGCGGCAGCGGAGAGCAGCGACAGCTCCTGGGGGGGTCCAGATGCTCACAGCTGGAGAAAGTGAAGACTGACCTGGGAGGGGCGGGCAACAGCAGGGTGGAAGGGGCAACCACAGAGAAGCAGGGACACCCAGGGTAGGATGGGCAGGAGCTGCTGGAGGCCGGGAGATCCCAGAGGGGTAACCGGGGCCTGCCTCTTCCCACCAGAGGCACACCGCCCCAGGCACACCGCCCAGCCCCAGCCCCTCACACAGAGGCATGTGTAGGAAAGGCAAGTCCATCCCTCTCTCCAGGGAGCCCTACGCCAGAGAGAGGAAGTAGTTAAGAGCCCAGCTGCCTGGGTTCAAGCCCCAGCCCTGCCCGTCACAGGCCTGTGTGACCTGTAGCCCCTCTGTGCCTTGATTTCCCCGTCTGTAAAATGAAATAACATTTCCCCATGAGAATTGCCTCGTTAGTAGGCTCAGAACGGCACCTGGCACACAGCACTATGTATTTGGTTTAGGTGATTATATTTAGGTGACAGACCCTGTGTTGATGAACTGGGCAGCAGCGGGGGGCGGGGGGCGTTCTCACCCTCCCCTGTAGCCAGTAACAGCAGCCTCTGGGGAGCATCTCCTTGCATATCCTCTGAGTCTCCTCTCTCACCCCACCAGGATCCCCAAGTGACAGCAGAGACAAGGGGCTCCAACCCTAACCAGAAAGTGAACGAGCCAGCCAAATCCCAAAGACAGCCTGGATAAACGTGGAGAATGAACACTGTTGACCGAGCACCTGCTGTGTGCCAGGCCGGACGCTGGAGTTTTATCTGCACTTGCTCACTTAGTCCGTGGTAGATTTTGCTGTCCCATTCTATAGATGTGAAACCAAGGCCTCGAGAATAAGTGTCTAAAATCACCCAGAGAGCAAGAGGAGGGGCTGGGGTCGGGACCCAAGACTTCCTGCCTCCAGAATCTGAGCTCTTTCCTCAAAAACAGCTACTGATGTCACAAATACTGAGGGACTTTTAAACTAAGACCCTTCCAGACCTAGAAAATTCCAGTCCCTGTAAGTAGAACCCAAGAGCCTATAGTTATTTATTTGGGTTTTTTTCAATATATGAAATTTATTGTCAAATTGGTTTCCATACAACACGCAGTGCCAAGAGCCTATATTTAAATACGATAGCTGCCCCTGGCTTTGGACCTCCTCCCACCCAGTGTGGGCCCCCTCTCAGATGATAGGCGGACCGGATGTAGAAGGAAAAGGGAGACGGAGCCCAGTCAGCCTGCACTGGTTATTTCTGGGGGATAGAAGCATCACCCCTGCCTCTGTGCCCCCTTTCATCCCCAGGATCCCTCACTCTCTCTTAGAACCGGGGCCCAAACAGGCAGAGGGGGCCAAAAGAGGGCAAGAAAACATGTCTCCAACATGTCTTGGAGTGGGAGGTCCAAAGCATGGGGTGCGAGGAGCAACAAGGTCGATGGGGCCAGCTCCTCTGTCCATGGCAGGGGCACAAGTGGAACGCAGAGGGGACTGACGCGCCAGACAGCACCAGGGGCCCCGTCAGCTGGGGATGACCGGCTCTGCGGTGGGGAGCTCCTTTTAGACCAGCCCCTCCTCTCGTAGCACAAGGATATCCCTCTCCCCACTCTGACATCTCCCCCAAACACCCCCAGACATGATGAGAGAGCCGCCCCAGGCTCCCTGTGCTGCGGGGGCAGCAGACGCTGGTCTTCAGTAAGGAGTGGAGAGGGATCAGCACACATCACATCACGCTTGGCACGGCCCCCATTGGCGGGCACTGTGCCACTGTGTCGGCCAGCCATCTCCCTGCAGAACCTTTGTCAGCGGAGGAGGGGCTGGCAGGGGGATCGGCCCCCACGCTGAGCGGCCCAGACTCAGGAAGCCCCCTTACTGCCACCCCACCCCCTGCCCCCAAGCCCTGCCTCCCCTGGGCCCGGTTTGTGATTCCTTTTTACTAGTGTGACTATTTGCTTTCAGCCTCTCTCCTGGCTCCGTGAGAGCCTGCGTGCGCGGGGGTCACCAGAATATCCCGAGCACCTGGTGCATTTGTTGAACGATGAGTGACTTGAACGCGAGTGCCACGTTCCTGTCCACGCCCTTGCCCCTATAGGTGCCCCGTGCTCAGACGTGGTGGGACGAGGAGCCCATCTTGCCAGAGCTGGTAACTCAAGGTCAACCTCAGAGCAATGCCAAAGCAGTTAATCAAGGAAGGCTTCCTGGTGGAGGTGGGCAGGGAGTGGAGGCGCCTAGTCTCACATCTGTTTTCCCTGCTCATCACCTGTTTCCGGCGGGAACTCCCAGAGGGCAGAGGTCATGTCTGGGTCTCAGGGCCACTGCCAGCACAACCTCATTGGAGCTGCACATGCCTGCCTCACTGTCAACTGTGACTCATGGCTCATGAGCCTTTCCTCTTGACTAGGGATCAGGGAGCAGTTATTACAGTAACATTACTAACCTCATATCGTGGCTGTGACCACGCTTACGTTCAGTGTTCCTTCCCCAACCCCAGGCCAGAGCAGTGACCTCACCCTTGGGGGTCAGCAAGCAAGGATAGAACTATTCCCCCAGAGGCAGGGGTTGGCCTTGATGGGTCTGGACTGCCTGAGAAGCCCAGAATCTGGCCCCTTTCCCTCAGAGCTGGTTGCACATCCTGGCCCCCCTCTCCCCAAAACAGCCAGCTAGGGTAGGGGCTAGTCCCCTGCTGCCTCCTCCCCCACCAGGGTGGGCACAGGAGAAAGAGAAAATGGTCGGGGCTGCCCTATGCCTGCCTTTCCCCACCACTGGGTCCAGGATGCTCACATGCTGGGGAAAGTTGTGTAGAGGAATGTGGCCATAGTGGCCAGCTCCTGGCACCAGCAGAAATCCCCGAGCCTATCCATAGGCCCTGTTCAGACACGTTCCCTGACCATGGCACTGAGTAAGTGCTGAGGAGACACCTGCGGACTGAGGTCACATCGCTGCCTGCCCTCTCCTCCCAGACAGGCCCCTCCTGGGGCCCAGACCATTCTAGTTCCTCCTGTCAGACCACGAGAGGGCCCAAGGCATTTACTCCTACAGGAAACACTCAATGGGGAAGAAAGGAACACACGAGAGCTGGGCTAGGACCCCAGCTGGGTGCTCTTAGGGAAGTTACCCAATTTCTCTGGGCCTTAATTTCTTTCTTTTTTTTTTTTTAATGTTTATTTTTGAGAGAGAGACAGAGACAGAGAGAGAGAGAGAGAGAGCACGAGCAGGGAGGGGGAGAGAGAGGGAGACACAGAATCTAAAGCAGGCTCCGGGCTCTGAGCTGTCAGCACAGAGCCCGACGCGGAGCTTGAACCCACAAACTGCGGGATCATGACCGGAGCCGAAGTCGGACACGTAACTGACTGAGCCACCCAGGCGCCCCCGGGCCTCAATTTCTTCAACTGTAAAATGGGACTAAGACTAGCTACTTCTTGGCCTGGATCTGCAGTGGGTGAATAACAGCCGAAGGCAGCCACTCTTGGAATTTCACTGCTGCCGTTAACTGCTCCAGGCAGTAAACGTAGTAGTCCCCCCTTATCTGTGGGGGGTGCTGGCAAGACCTTTAGTGGGTGCCTGCATCCACAGATAGTATAGAACTCTACATATACTATGTTGCTCCCATACATATATCCCTGTGCTAAAGTTTAATTTATCAGTTAAGCACAGTAAGAGATTAACAATAATAACTAATAACAAAATAGAACAATGATCACAATACAATGTAATAACAGTTACGTGAATGTAGTCTCTCTCTCTCTGTCTCTCTCGAAATATCTAACTGTACCATGCTTACTGTTCTTGTGATGAGGTGGGATGAGAACATTCCCAGGTGATGAGATGGGGGGAGGGAAATTACAAAGGCATTACAGTGTAGCCTTACGCTACTATTGACCTTGTGATTCTGTATCAGAAAGAAGATCGTCCGCTTCCAAATTGCAGTTGGCAGGTAACTGAAACCGCAGAAAGCGAAACCGTGGATAAGGGGGTGGGGGACGCCTGTCCTAAGTATCAGGAAGAACCGGGGCTTCAGAGAAGGGAGAGAATCAGAGTTGCTTGAAGAAGGGAGTTGGGAAGGCCCCACCTCCTCTCTGCCAATGGCAGATGAAAGGGAACAAGGGCCCTGTGACAGACACTGTCTCCCAACATCCACTGTTCCTTTCTCCTCCCCGGTTTTCAGCCAGACCCCCATGATGGAAAAGGTTCTAGTGCCCAGCTTCCCTTGCAGCTCGGTGTGGATGGGTGATCACGCTCTGGCCAGTGGGTTGTGAGCAGTGTGTGTTCAATTTCCAGGAAGGGTCCAGGGAAAGGGTACGCCTTTCTCCAGCCTTTCTCCCTCCTTTCTACTGGCTAGAGCTCCGGCAACCATCTTGAACAATGAAGTGACCTTGGAAATGGAAACTACACCCAGCAGATCAATAAGAGAGAAGGAGCTGAGACTCTGACGGCCTGTGGTCGTCAAACCAGCCTGGGGATGTTTACTTGCAGACTTCAAGTACAAGGAGCAAAAAAGTTCATCTCTATCTTGTTTAAACGGAACTTAACTCTGATATAGACCCCTCCTCTGGTAGAATCACCTCAAGATTCACGTGTGGCTAGGTGTTATAAAGAACAGTTGCCCAGGATGTGACATACCCCCATGAGAAACATTCCCTTTTTTTTTTTTTTAATGTTTCTTTATTTTTGAGAGAGAGACAGAGTGTGAGCAGGGGAGGGGCAGAGAGAGAGGGAGACACAGACTCCGAAGCAGGCTCCAGGCTCTGAGCTGTCAGCACAGAGCCCGACACGGGGCTCAAACCCACAAACCGTGAGATCATGACCTGAGCCAAAGTCGGACGCTTAACTGACTGAGCCACAGAGGCACCCCAGGGGAGGAAGAGCATTCCCTCCTGCATGCCCTCCATGGTCAAGAGAAGTCCTGTTGGGAGGACTTAGCTCCAGGAGGAGCTGGGGATGGATGGATGGGTGAATGAAAAGAAAAAAGAAAGAGAAAGAAAGAAAGAAAGAAAGAAAGAAAGAAAGAAAGAAAGAAAGAGAGGGATGCAGGGAGGAAGGAAAAGAAAGAAAGGAGGGAGGAGTCGGGTAAGTGGGTGAAATGAGAAAAGATACCCAGAAGGAAAGAAATACCCCAGAAAAATGCTTCAGGTGACAGCCAGCCAGCCGGGCTTCGTGGTATGTGAAGAGCAGCATGGCCAACCTGACCCACTACCCATGTCCAACTCTGTTTTCCTATCTGTATTTAGGAATGGGCCTTACGTGCGGCCTCACGACTCAAGACAAGTGTGAAGTGATTTTTTCAAAACACACAGAATCAGTGTGGTATTATGTCAATACAGCCCTTAGCAGGCACCCCCTCTCTGATGTTCCTGGGATTCCTCACCTGTAAAGTGGGGATATAATAGCAGAACTCCCTTTAGCTGGCTGTCATGCGGATTCAGTGGGGCGATTCCTGCAAAGTGCTTCTCACTGTGTCTGGCGCCTTGCAAGTGCACAGGGGAACTGCCCAGCACTCACTATTGCTGCTGTTGAAATCCTGCCCTGGTGTAGGGAACAAGGAGGGGCCACCCAACCCGTGGTGTGAGCTTAGGGAAAGAGACGTGGGGCCCTCACCCCGGAACAACCAACCCCAGCCCTTTAGGACCCTAAAGATCATGTAATGCAAATGCTGTGGGAGAGCCACACCTTCCGCCCCATCAGGATCCTGCCTGGTCCTGCCTAGGAAGGCACAGGTCTGCCCTCAGTGTGAGTTTCAGGGGTTAAATAAGATAAGGCACAGGGCTGTCCTTTCTAAAACTCCCCAGGGGGGCGCCTGGGGGGCTCAGTCAGTTAAGCAGCGGACCCTTGATTTCAGCTCAGGTCATGATCTCACAGTTTGTGAGCTCGAGCCCCACGTTGGGCTCTGTGAGGACAGAACAGAGCCTGCATGGGATTCTGTCTCTCCCTCTCTCCGCCCCTCCCCCGCTCGCTCCCTCGCTCCCTCTCTGTCTCAAAATCAATAAATAAACTGAAAAAAGGGGGGCGGAGGAGATTTTACGAGGGGAACTGAGGGTTGTCCTAGCTCCTTGGAGCAGCGAATGAGGAAATGAGGAAAAAATAACCTTACATGAAAGTCGCTCTGATTCCAGGTGGCCTAAAGAATTCTGACGGCCCCCGCGGCATGAACTGTGTAGGGCAGGGAGCTGTTGGACGGAGTGAGGAATAAAAGGGTCTTGCAATTCTAAGAGCAACCTCCAACCAGCAGCTGAACTTCTGAGCCTCTGCTCCAAGCTCAATAGAATTGGACAAGGTAATGATTTGGGGCGTGGGTTTGGAAATCGTGCGGAGAGGAGTCTGAAGCCGCTTTGGACAACGTTATCTAATTGCGCGCCTCTGTTTCTTCTTCTGTTTGAAACAAAACAAAAACAAAACTGAGCCACCAGGACGATCGACTCAGGGGAGGCCAGCTGAGAGCCTGGCCCCCAGGACAAGCTCCATAAATATTCTCTAGTAGGCTGCTATCTGTCTCCTGTCTGGGCAGGAATCGGACTGAAAGTCTCTCTCTGAGTTCTTTTCAAGTCTAGAACTCCTTGACTCCACAATCCTGTGGTTCCCTGATTCTCATTCTGGGACCTGAGGATTGGATATGACACGAATCGGATGGCTCCGCCGTGCACACCCCCGGCCTGGAGGCCCCGCCAGCAGTCCGCATCATTTTGCTTCCACGAGTGGGTTTCACCCTGCCCATCACGTGTCCCCCAGCCCGGTGGCAGCCCCAGTGGCCCCGCCAGCCTTCTCTGACCCCCACACCATGCCTTCACCTAAAGTCAGGGCAGTGTGGATCCCGCCCCACCCCCAACCGTCTTCCTCACACCTACAGTCCCCTGACAACGTCACATGCTGTGGAAGTTGGCAGGCCCGGAGGGGCCACAGATGCCAACACAAACATCATTCCTGTAGAGGGAGAAGAGCCCATGGGAGTTATTTTTAACCTGTTGATCAGAGACAATATCTCCAGCTCCGAGCTAGAGGCTCTGAGGGGAAAGTGACTTGTCAGGCCTTACTTACCTCAATGATTCCCAAGGACATTGGGCTGCAGGCACCCCAGGCCTCACCCCACTTTGATGGAGAAGGGAAAAGGGAGACACAGCTCAGGACATGCCCCATATTGTCTCCAACAGTCTCAACTGGGGTTGAGCTCAGCCAGGAAGAACAAGGACGCCATGAATCACAGAGCATTGAACCCAGAGGTGGGTCCTCTCCAGTCCCTTCGTGGTTCAGCTGAGGACGCTGAGACCTGAGAGAGGAGGCCCAGCCACGCTGCCAGTTAGCGCTAGCTCCCCTCTCCCTCGTCCATCCACAAACCTGACACTTCAATAACTCTCCAAGGCTCTATCCAGGGGGCCACCTCGCCCTACCGCTCTGCCCAGTGGACCACCTTTCCTCTGCCCACTTCCCAGTCTGTCCCATCCCGGTGGACTGAGCCCCCGACAACCCCACGATGAGGCCTCTAAGGCCTGCCTCACCCTGCAAGGTCTTCCCAGGCGCCCAAGCAGCGCCCCCTGGAGGCCAGCAGCGGCAGTAGTCAGGGCAGCGGGTAGTGCCATGGTGGCTGGAGGCCCAGGCGAGGACGTGCAGGCCAGGGCGTGCCTGCGTGGGGGGAGCAGGATGGAGCTTCTGCCAAGAGCCCGCTGCCGGCTGCTGCCGAGCCTGTGCTCGCCAGAAAGGGGGAGGCCAGACAATGGACCCCACAGCCCAGCCTCCCGGCCTTGGCCCCTTGAGCTGGGCAGGCAGCTGCCGCCTCCACTGGGCCCTCACGTAGCCCACGTCCTGCCTGCTGGGTGGCCCTTATCACCGGGTACGTGCCAGAAGCCCACGTGCCTACACTCTGCAGTGGAGAGGGGACTGGAGGTCAGGGTGGATGGCACCAATGGGGAGTAAGGCTTCCTGGTCCCCCCCACCACCCCCGGCCACTCTCAAGGAGGGGCCGGAGCAGGCCCCGCGTACCCTTTGGGGAACATCCCAACCCCAGAGAGACCTTAGCCGCGTCTTGCCCAGTTTCCCAACTCTTAACTACTCTTCTCCTCTCCGACCGAGAGGGTTGGGGGTGGGGGAGAAAGGAGAGCCCGAAATCTTCGCATGAGTACTCCGGCTCCCCCAGCTCACAAAGACCGAGCGCGCTTCAACATAACAAGCACCATCACGTTATACCCATCGACCACGTGGGGAAACAGAGGCACAGAGAGGTTGAGTAAACTTAACCACAACCAAACAGCAGGTAGGGAGACGGAGTCAGAATTCAAAGCCAGGCAGGCTGAGTCAAGAGCCAAATCTTTCCTCAACCAAACGCGGCAGGAGCAGGGATGGGAGTGGGCAACACTCAGCCTCCTACCCCACGGGAACCATGGCTTTGGGGTCTGACAGACGTGGGCTTCAAGCCAGGCGCTGTGTGCTCCAGGCCAAGTGAAGCCCCTCTCCGGGCCCATGCTTCCTCGGCTGAACAAGGCCCACGGGGATGTGGTAAGTGCACAGCGCGTGCCTCCCCTTCACCTAGCAGAGCTCAGGGTCCCTCCATCGAGTGACTAGAACGTCCTCTAGCTGGTTGAAGGCCACCATGCCAGCCTGCACTCCCTCAGGCCAAGCCCACAGAGGAGCTGCATCCCCTGGCACTCGGGCTCTGCTGCAAGCAAGCCACTAGCCCCTGTGCCACGGCTGCCTCAGCCCAAGCACCATCATTTAGCCGTGGGCACTGGGTTCACCCTGTCTTCTCCCCAGGGAGCCTGCGAGCACCCGCGGTTGAGCTGAGGAGGATGGGCTGAGGGCAGGCACTGTGTCTCCCCCCTCAGATCAGCGGCTCCAAAGGAAGACGGAGAAAGGTGCTCCCTTCGACACAGACACTCCGAGCTGGGGCTCCCTGAAAGCAGAGGCTTAAGCACGCCACGTCGTCTGGGCTAGCTGGCCGAGCACACACGCATCGGCAGGCCCTGCTCCCATTTCCGGTCTGCCACCCAGGAGCTGTGTGACCCGGAGTAGGTCCCTCAGCCTCTCTGAGCCCTTTCCTCACTTGTCAAATGGAGATCGCATTCCCTATCTGCCACATCCCAGGCTTGTGAAGACAAAATGAAGCCCCATGTGCGACACTCCCTCCTCATGACCTCTGATAGGGAATTAGGACTCCATTAGGGGGGCGGGGCAGGGGGCCATCCTGACTGGGAGGACACAGGAGACAGGCATAGACGTCAGAGAAAGAGGGAAGCAGGGGGTTTCCCCATCGTGATGTGAGGCCTAAGGCTGCTCGCGCAGGGAAAGAAAGCTTGAGGGGGCTGAGTCACCAGCCATGTGGAAGATGCTGGGAATCTGCTGGGAGATTCCTAGCCACTGGGAGTGAAGTGGCCACAGGAGGGACCACAGGAGACACAGGGAAGCCTCAAGGAATGAGGAGATGACCGAGCAGCACAAGGAAGCGAACTGTGGCAAAGCTTATCTTCCGGCACTCTGGAGGAAGCTGCTTGAGGAGCGAGACTGAGCCCGGCCCTCACACGGATCACGGACTAATGGGTACACACAGCCTTGCCCTCAAGGAGCCCAGTCTGAGGGGGGGGGACACAGCCCTGCCCTCAGGGAGCCCAGTCTGAGGGGGGGGACACAGCCCTGCCCTCAGGGAGCCACAGACTGAGGGGGGAGACACAGCCCTACCCTCAGGGAGCCCCAGTCTGAGGGGGAGACACAGCCCTGCCCTCAGGGAGCCCCAGTCTGAGGGGAGACACAGCCCTGCCCTCAGGGAGCCCCAGTCTGAGGGGGGAGACACAGCCTTGCCCTCAGGGAGCCCAGTCTGAGGGGGGAGACACAGCCCTGCCCTCAGGGAGCCCCAGTCTGAGGGGGAGAGACAGCCCTGCCCTCAGGGAGCCCCAGTCTGAGAGGGGAGACACAGCCCTGCCCTCAGGGAGTCCAGTCTGAGGGGGGAGACACAGCCCTGCCCTCAGGGAGCCCAGTCTGAGGGGGGAGACACAGCCCTGCCCTCAGGGAGCCCCAGTCTGAGAGGGGAGACACAGCCCTGCCCTCAGGGAGCCCAGTCTGAGGGGGGAGACACAGCCTTGCCCTCAGGGAGCCCCAGTCTGAGGGGAGACACAGCCCTGCCCTCAGGGAGCCCCAGTCTGAGGGGGAGACACAGCCCTGCCCTCAGGGAGCCCCAGTCTGAGGGGAGACACAGCCCTGCCCTCAGGGAGCCCCAGTCTGAGGGGGGAGACACAGCCTTGCCCTCAGGGAGCCCAGTCTGAGGGGGGAGACACAGCCCTGCCCTCAGGGAGCCCCAGTCTGAGGGGGAGAGACAGCCCTGCCCTCAGGGAGCCCCAGTCTGAGAGGGGAGACACAGCCCTGCCCTCAGGGAGTCCAGTCTGAGGGGGGAGACACAGCCCTGCCCTCAGGGAGCCCAGTCTGAGGGGGGAGACACAGCCCTGCCCTCAGGGAGCCCCAGTCTGAGAGGGGAGACACAGCCCTGCCCTCAGGGAGCCCAGTCTGAGGGGGGAGACACAGCCTTGCCCTCAGGGAGCCCCAGTCTGAGGGAGAGATACAGCCCTGACTCAGGGAGCCCAGTCTGAGAGGGGAGACACAGCCCTGCCCTCAGGGAGTCCAGTCTGAGGGGGGAGACACAGCCCTGCCCTCAGGGAGCCCAGTCTGAGGGGGGAGACACAGCCCTGCCCTCAGGGAGCCCCAGTCTGAGAGGGGAGACACAGCCCTGCCCTCAGGGAGCCCAGTCTGAGGGGGGAGACACAGCCTTGCCCTCAGGGAGCCCCAGTCTGAGGGAGAGATACAGTCCTGACTCAGGGATCCCCAGTCTGAGGTGGGAGACACAGCCCTGACTTCAGGGGCTCCAGTCTGAGGGGAGGGACACAGCCCTGCCCTCAGGGAGCCACAGACTGAGGGGGGAGACACAGCCCTACCCTCAGGGAGCCCCAGTCTGAGGGGGAGACACAGCCCTGCCCTCAGGGAGCCCCAGTCTGAGGGGGGAGACAAGCCCTGCCCTCAGGGAGCCCCAGTCTGAGGGGGGGGACACAGCCCTACCCTCAGGGAGCCACAGACTGAGGGGGGAGACACAGCCCTACCCTCAGGGAGCCCCAGTCTGAGGGGGAGACACAGCCCTGCCCTCAGGGAGCCCCAGTCTGAGGGGAGACACAGCCCTGCCCTCAGGGAGCCCCAGTCTGAGGGGGGAGACAAGCCCTGCCCTCAGGGCGCCCCAGTCTGAGGGGGGGAGACACAGCCTTGCCCTCAGGGAGCCCAGTCTGAGGGGGGAGACACAGCCCTGCCCTCAGGGAGCCCCAGTCTGAGAGGGGAGACACAGCCCTGCCCTCAGGGAGCCCAGTCTGAGGGGGGAGACACAGCCTTGCCCTCAGGGAGCCCCAGTCTGAGGGAGAGATACAGTCCTGACTCAGGGATCCCCAGTCTGAGGTGGGAGACACAGCCCTGACTTCAGGGGCTCCAGTCTGAGGGGGGGGGGACACAGCCCTGCCCTCAGGGAGCCCCAGTCTGAGGGGGAGACACAGCTCTGCCCTCAGGGAGCCCCAGTCTGAGGGGGGAGACACAGCCCTGCCCTCAGGGAGCCCCAGTCTGAGGGGGGAGACACAGCCCTGCCCTCAGGGAGCCCCAGTCTGAAAGGGGAGACACAGCCCTGCCCTCAGGGAGCCCCAGTCTGAGAGGGGAGACACAGCCCTGCCCTCAGGGAGCCCAGTCTGAGGGGGGGGACACAGCCCTGCCCTCAGGGAGCCACAGACTGAGGGGGGAGACACAGCCCTACCCTCAGGGAGCCCCAGTCTGAGGGGGAGACACAGCCCTGCCCTCAGGGAGCCCCAGTCTGAGGGGGGAGACAAGCCCTGCCCTCAGGGAGCCCCAGTCTGAGGGGGGGAGACACAGCCTTGCCCTCAGGGAGCCCAGTCTGAGGGGGGAGACACAGCCCTGCCCTCAGGGAGCCCCAGTCTGAGAGGGGAGACACAGCCCTGCCCTCAGGGAGCCCAGTCTGAGGGGGGAGACACAGCCTTGCCCTCAGGGAGCCCAGTCTGAGGGGGGAGACACAGCCTTGCCCTCAGGGAGCCCCAGTCTGAGGGTGAGACACAGCCCTGCCCTCAGGAAGCCTCAGTCTGAGGGGGGAGACACAGCCCTGCCCTCAGGGAGCCCAGTCTGAGGGGGGAGACACAGCCCTGCCCTCAGGGAGCCCCAGTCTGAGCGGGGAGACACAGCTCTGCCCTCAGGGAGCCCCAGTTTGAGGGGGGAGACACAGCCCTGCCCTCAGGGAGCCCAGTCTGAGGGGGAGACACAGCCCTGCCCTCAGGGAGCCCCAGTCTGAGGGGGGAGACACAGCCCTGCAGTCACGGAGCCCCAGTCTGAGGGGGAGACACAGCCCTGCACTCAGGGACCCCAGACTGAGGGGAGACACAGTCCTGCCCTCAGGGAGCCATAGTCTGAAGGAGGAGACACAGCCTTGCCCTCAGGGAGACCCAATCTGAGGGGGGGGAGACACAGCCCTGCCCTCAGGGAGCCCTAGGCTGAGGGGAAGACAGAGCCCACCCTCAGGGATCCCCAGTCTGAGGGGGGAGACACAGCCCTGCACTCAGGGAGCCCAGTCTGACCAGAAGAGATAGGAGGTCTGCCTTCAGGGAACTTCCAATGCGATGAGGAAGTTGTACTGACATCTGCCTAAGGGAAACTACCCTATGAAGAGGAGGCTGAGCTCTGCTCTCAAGAAGCCCCACCTTAGGCGTCCATGTCTGCAGGAACACATGCTTGAGTGAGTGCTGTGCACTTGGGTGCTGGCACCTTTCCTGTCTTCCTTCACACCCCCTACTCTGATGGGGGAGACATGACCCCCACCCCGGGAGAGCTCTCTGTCTGAGGGCATGCGTGCCCACGAGCACGCAGGCTGAAGTGAAGGGGAGTGGGGTACATGTGACTCTGTGTCCCCTCTGTTCTTACCAGGGGATGCCTTCCTGATGGGGGGAGGGGTGGGGGAGGCGGGTAACTCCTCACAGGAGGGAGGGAGGATCCTTGGTTGAGCCCCGGGTAGGGGATCTTCCCCAGAAATGCTTCTGAGAGCCTGGAAGATGGAGGGTGGAGGGACACAGAAGTGCTGCCACATCTGGTCTGGGGGTGGCTGGGCGCGCTGCCCCGAACAGCTGGGCCACATCTGCCTTCCAGACATCCACTCTTGCTCCGTGATTCACTCCAGCCTCACATGTCTGCCGAGAGGCAGAAGGCAAGGGCTTCAAGCTGCACATGTTGTCCCGCACGCATGCGCGGCCCTGGCACGCCCAGGAGAGGGTGCCTGGGGCTGGGAGTCGGCAGGCGCCCTTCTTTCCCTACCCCTGGCCCCGGTGTCACCTCTCACACAAGCGCTGCTGCCCTGGGATGGGGGTTCAGTTCACCCTTGAGTCACCATGACTCAGTCTCCCGCCTGGAACCCTCACACTCAGGCTTCGTGGGCTTTGCACAGGGACGGTGAGCAGGCTTAGAGTCAGCAGGAAGGAGGGGGCAGAGCCAGACAGGAACTCCTGATGCCCCTCACCCAACCTTTCCTAGGCAAGGAAACCTCCGTGAGAGTAGGGGATGGGGCCAGGGAGAGAAAATAACATGCCCAGGAGGGGAAAAGTAAGAAACATATGGCATCCCCCCCTCACACACTGGGGTTCCCTGAGGACAGGGCTGTATCTCTCCTCAGACTGGCGCCCCTGAGGTAGGGCTCTGTCTCCCCTCTCAGACTGGGGTTCCCTGAGGACAGGGCTCTGTCTCCCCCCTCAGACTGGGGTTCCCTGAGGACAGGGCTGTGTCTCCCCTCAGACTGGGCTCCCTGAGGGCAGGGCTGTGTCTCCCCCCTCAGACTGGACTCCCTGAGGGCAGGGCTGTGTCCCCTCCTTCAGACTGGGATTCACTGATGCAGGGCTGTGTCCCCCCCTCAGACTGGGGCTCCCTGAGGGCAGGGCTGTGTCTCCCCTCAGACTGGGGTCCTTGAGGCAGGGCTGTGTCTCCCCCTCAGACTGTGGCTTCCTAGGACAGGGCTGTGTCTCCCCCCTCAGACTGGGGTTTGCTGAGGACAGGGCTGTATCTCTCCTCAGACTGGCGCCCCTGAGGTAGGGCTCTGTCTCTCCCCTCAGACTGGGGTCCCTGAGAACAGGGCTGTGTCTCCCCACCTCAGACTGGGGCTCCCTGAGGGCAGGGCTGTGTCTCCCCCCTCAGACTGGACTCCCTGAGGGCAGGGCTGTGTCCCCTCCTTCATACTGGGATTCACTGATGCAGGGCTGTGTCCCCCCCTCAGACTGGGGCTCCCTGAGGGCAGGGCTGTGTCTCCCCCCTCAGACTGGGGTCCCTCAGGGCAGGGCTGTGTCTCCCCCCTCAGACTGGGGTCCCTCAGGGCAGGGCTGTGTCTCCCCACCTCAGACTGATGCTCCCTGAGGGCAGGGCTGTGTCTCCCCTCAGACTGGGGTCCTTGAGGCAGGGCTGTGTCTCCCCCTCAGACTGTGGCTTCCTAGGACAGGGCTGTGTCTCCCCCCTCAGACTGGGGCTCCCTGAGGGCAGGGCTGTGTCTCCCCCCTCAGACTGGGGTTTGCTGAGGACAGGGCTGTATCTCTCCTCAGACTGGCGCCCCTGAGGTAGGGCTCTGTCTCTCCCCTCAGACTGGGGCTCCCTGAGGGCAAGGCTGTGTCTCCCCATCAGACTGGGGCTCCCTGAGGGCAGGAATGTGTCTCCCCTCAGACTGGCATCCTTGAGGCAGGTTGTGTCTCCCTCCTCAGACTGGGGTTTGCTGAGGGCAGGGCTGTGTCTCCCCCTCAGACTGGAGCTCCTTGAGGGCAGGGCTGTGTCTCCTCCCTCAGACTGGGGCTCCCTGAGGGCAGGTCTGTGTCTCCCCCCTCAGACTGGGATCCCTCAGGGCAGGGCTGTGTCTCCCCCCTCAGACTGGGGTCCCTCAGGGCAGGGCTGTGTCTCCCCACCTCAGACTGATGCTCCCTGAGGGCAGGGCTGTGTCTCCCCTCAGACTGGGGTCCTTGAGGCAGGGCTGTGTCTCCCCCTCAGACTGTGGCTTCCTAGGACAGGGCTGTGTCTCCCCCCTCAGACTGGGGCTCCCTGAGGGCAGGGCTGTGTCTCCCCCCTCAGACTGGGGTTTGCTGAGGACAGGGCTGTATCTCTCCTCAGACTGGCGCCCCTGAGGTAGGGCTCTGTCTCTCCCCTCAGACTGGGGCTCCCTGAGGGCAAGGCTGTGTCTCCCCATCAGACTGGGGCTCCCTGAGGGCAGGAATGTGTCTCCCCTCAGACTGGCATCCTTGAGGCAGGTTGTGTCTCCCTCCTCAGACTGGGGTTTGCTGAGGGCAGGGCTGTGTCTCCCCCTCAGACTGGAGCTCCTTGAGGGCAGGGCTGTGTCTCCTCCCTCAGACTGGGGCTCCCTGAGGGCAGGTCTGTGTCTCCCCCCTCAGACTGGACTCCCTGAGGGCAGGGCTGTGTCTCCCCCCTCAGACTGTGGCTCCCTGAGGGCAGGGCTGTGTCTCCCCCTCAGACCAGGTCTCCCTGAAGACAGTGCTGTGTCTCCCCCTCAGCTGTGATCCATGAAGGCAAAGGCTGTGTCTTTCCCATCATTCCGGATCGGAACTGGATCTCTTTTAGCTTTAGAACGGGTGATGCATAGACCAACCATATCATTTGGGTTTTTCAGGCCGGTTGGAGGTAGCAGGGATCCACTTCCCAACAAACTCCCACCCTGAAGGACGACAATTATCCTCGCTGGCAGGGGCTCCCTCAGTGAGCAACCTGTTCCCGGCAACCCACCCACCCTTCTGAGTGGTCCCTCCTGCAGTCTAGCCCCAGTAGCTCACGATAAGTCATCTGCAGGGTAGGGTGGCCCCAGAGGATGTGTGTGCAGGGCCCAGCTGGACGTGGGAGTCCAGATGAAAGAGTCGGCACTCTCTGGGGTCACCGTCTCATATCTGGCTGCCCTCAGCGGCAGGGGGGTAGATCCAGCTCCCCCTAGACCCGAAGCCAAGCTTGGGGAGCAGTAGACAAGCCTGGGTATCTGTGGCCTGGGAAGGCCAGGCTGGGCAGGCTCCGGCTTCCGTGAGTCCAAATCAGCACAAGAAGTGGGTCCCAGCCCCCTCAGCTAGTCCTTTTCCAGCATGGTGGCCCCTGGATCAGAGAGGAGAGGCCTCCTATCCCAGCGGGTCACTGCAAGGGGGCCACCCCATCCTATAGTGGGTACGTTCGGTAGTGAAGGAAGCAGGAAGCAGGACGGACAGGCCTGGAATCTCTCTCGAGACCCTTTGTCACCTTTCCATACCCGTAGCAAGGCTCTCCCCAATCTTCTATCCCACTCCTTACCTCCTACATCTCTTTCAGGGAAATGAACCAGGAGGCCACGCAGCGCTGGGGTTGGCGTGGTCCAGAGGAGGCAACAACTTCTGGCCCTCCTTGTTCCACTGGCCACCCCACCTTCAGGCTGGTGGGATCAGAGAGTCTGTGCCTCCCCACCTGGTACTGAGAATTGGGCATTGCCGTGGCTGAGACTGCCCCAAGATGCCAACCCCACTGTATAGATGTCCTGGGACTAAGGCAGAGCCGGGGTGGGTCCAGCCCTGGAGTGAGCTGGCCACTCTGCCTAAGTTAGGGTGGTCCCTCTCCCAGTCAGGCTGTGAGCTCCTGAGGTCAGGGACTGGTCTCTGGCTTCCTGAAAGGAGCTTGATAAATGTGGGCCAGCCCTGGGGTAGGAGTGGGGGATTCAGGCAGGAAGCCTCCGACCTCAGTGTTGTGGTTGCCTTATTGGTGTCTCCGGTCCCAGTCCTAGAGAGCACACAGAAGCTCGTAGGATTCTCCAGATCCTCTCCTCCTTTCCTTCACTTTGTATTGCCCCCCAACCTGACCAGGCTGGCTGCAAGGCCTCCTTATCTCTGGGCCCATCTTTGCCCACAAGTTCCCCTTCTCCGTTCCTGGAAGCCCCAGGTTCCTGGTGCCTGGGGAGGGAGGGTCGAGGGTATACAGGCAGACCTGCCAGAACGGACCATCTCTGAAGTTCCGGAGCCTGATGCAGGAACCCTCTCCCCCATGCTGGCAGGAGGGCTGGCAGAAGCCGTCGTGCCAACCTCTGTCCCTGGGCCCCAGACAGGTGGCTGTGCTAGGTCCAGCTCGACCAGTGTCCCGTCCTCTCACCCCTTCCCCTAGCATCACCCCTCTTTCAAGTACAGGCCTTGCTGCAACCAGATGTCCGGGCACAGGCTTGTCCCCAAGAAACCCATCCCCTGCCCTGCCAGTGTCAGCACATCCTGCCTTCCCTCCCTCCTTTCCCCACGCGAGCCATCTCCCTCCGGTCCACTGTGCTCACCACACTCTCTGCACAGCCCTGACCCACGTGGAGAGCCGGCCATGCCCCGGCCCGCAGCCAAGGAACAACAGAAGGGTCTCAGCAGAGACAGAAGGAAAGGAGAAACGACCCAGCTTCCCCAATAGCTAGCATGCCTCTGTCTTCACCCAGCCCGTTCTCCTATCTCTACCTGTTCTCAGCCTATGCCTGCTCTCAAGGCAGCGAGTTCGTTAGGTCTACTTCCCATTGTGTGGGCGAGGACATGGTCTCTCTCTTATCGGATGCCAAGACTTGCTGCAACCCGACTCAGCAGCAGAAAGAGTTGTCGTCAAGCCCAACCCTCAAATTCACACTGTAATCTAGAGGGAGGCTCTCACAGAACCTTCTGGCTTCAATCACTATTCCTACGTTATCCAACATCTTGGTCAGGTAGCTTTCTTCTTTGTACATCTCTTAAATTACACGGGAACACAACATTCACCCTCTTTACCATTTTAAAGTGCAAGTTCGGTGGCATTAAGTGATTCACATTGTTGTGCAACATTACCGCCATCCTTCTCCAGAAGTCTTTTTATCATTCCCCAACCGAAACTCTACCCATTAAACTCTAACTCCTCATTCTTCCCTCCCCACAGCCCCCGCAACCATCATCCTACTTTCTATTTCTATGTGTTTAGTACCTCATTAAAGTGGAGTCATACGGTATTTGTCCTTTTGTGGCTGGCTGATTTCACTTCGCATCATGTCCTCAAGGTTTGTTCTTGTTAGTAGCGTGGGTCAGAATTTCCTTCCTTTTTAAGGCTGAATAATATTCTATTGTACGTATAGACCACATTTTGTCTCTCCTCTTGGGTAGCCTGTTTATTAGCTACTTTTTTATCTTTTTAAATTTTTTTAATGTTTATTCATTTTTGAGAGAGAGAGAGACAGCACATGAGTGGGGGAGGAGCAGAGAGAGAGAGAGAGAGAGAGAGAGACAGAATCAGAAACAGGCTCCAGGCTCCGAGCTGTCAGCACAGAGCCCAAAGCGGGGCCTGAACTAGTGAACTGCGAGATCATGACCTGAGCCAAAGTCAGATGCTTAACCAACTGAGCCACCCAGGCGCCCCAATTAACTACTTTTTTAGAAAGTTAAGCCACTATATTCTCAGAAGAAAATGTCTGAAGAGTCCAGAAGCAAAAAAAAAAAAAAAACAAAAACAAAAAAACAAAAGGGGGGAGGGAAAGTTCACCCCAATCTGCTCAGAGCAAACCCCTGAAGTTTTTGAAGCAGAGGGCAGATAGATTTATACACAAATAGCGTTTTTTACACAAATAGTGACACACTCCTCGCCGGTACTTCTCAAGTGCAAAATTCATCAGAATCCCCTTGAGCGTGTGCTAAAACAGACCTCTGGGCCCCAGCCCCAGGGTTCCTGACCTAGTTGTTCTGAGGCCACCCAAGATTTGGGGTCTGCTGAATGCTGGTGCAGCCCAAGGGGGTACACTTTGCTGACTTGCACCATTGAAGCAGTGTCCTGTCACTTGCTCTTACTGTTAGTGAATACTGACACTGAAAGCTGGACCTCATTCTTTTTTTAAAAAAAGATTTGATCTTTAAGTAATCTCTACACCCAATGCGGAGCTCGAACTGACAACCCTGAGATCAAGAGTCATATGTTCTTCTGGCTGAGCCAGCCAGGCACCCCTGGAGCTCATTCATTTTAACCACCGCATACTACTCTGGTCTTTGAATGCCCTATAACATAGCTAATCAGTGCCTTATGGGTGGGCTTGACATTGCTTCCTGTTTTTTTAGATCTGGAAATAAAATTGCAGTGAACACAGTTATACATATACTTTGAACACCTGTGACTTTTGTGACAGTGTATCTGATAAATTCCTAGATGTGGAACCCCTAAGCCAATGGTTTGT
The DNA here is from genome assembly GCF_022079265.1 of Lynx rufus. Classification (NCBI taxonomy): domain Eukaryota; kingdom Metazoa; phylum Chordata; class Mammalia; order Carnivora; family Felidae; genus Lynx; species Lynx rufus. The sequence goes on along the minus strand of NW_025814878.1, from coordinate 104,230,933 downwards.
GAATTAATTCTGCTCATGTGTATGGCCAACCCCCTTCACAGGTGCTGTTGCCTTCCCACCAACTCAGAGGATGCCTGTATCCACAGTCAGATTGGGGAAAAAAAAATCTTATTGTTTCTTAATTTTGATTTCTTGTATTGTGGTGGAGGGTGGGCATTTGCACCTGTTTATTGGCAATTAGTACTCCCTTTTCTGTTCATGTGCTTTGCCCAATTTTCTATTTGCTTTTCTTTTCCTTATTGACTGTATGAACTCATCTGTCATATATATTGAAAATACTTTTTTCTGGTTTATTTGCCTTTAGACTTTAAGATACTACTTTTTGAGAGAGAGAGAGAGACAGAGCAAGTGAGCAAGGGGCCGAGAGAGAGAGGGAGAGAGAGAGAATCCCACAAGGGGCAAAAAGAGAGGAGAGAGAGTGGGGGGAGAGAGAGAGAAGTGGGGTTCACCCGAAGCAGGGCTCGAGCTCACCCTACGCGGGGCTCAAAGTCAAGAACCACGAGACCATGATCTGAACCAAAGTCAGATGCTTAACCAACTGAGCCACCCAGGCGCACCAAGATATTACATTTTTATGCAGTCCATTTTTTCAAGTCTTTCCTTTTGTGACTCCTATGTTTTGTGTCATACTTTCCCCAATCCAAAAATATGTATTTTTTAATCATGTTAATATTTTCTTCTAGTAATTTTACGATTTCCTTTTTACATTTAAATATTTGGTCCATCTGGGACTTATTTCAAAATAATGAATAGAAAACTGGGTTTTTTTTTTTTCCTAAACAGCTAGCAAGTTGTCTAATTTGATTATAATTCATTTTTTTTCTCTAACATGTTCCTTTATCATATATTCAATTTCCATTTGTTCATGAGTGTGTGTCTGGACTCTATTCTGTTCCTTTGATCTGTCTGTCTGTTCTCGTGCCAGTACCCAACTGTTTTATTACTAGAGCTTTATACAACATTTTAGTAGCACTGGCCGCCCCTCATAATGCCTGTTTTTCAGAATTTTCCGAGCTCCTTTTGTATGTTTACTTTTCCAGATGAATTTTAATATAATTTGTCAAGTTCAAAAGATCTTGTTGTTTTTCACATCCACGAACAGATGTGATTTTCTAATTTCTCAACCCAGAGCAGAAGAGAAACCAGTGAAGAATGAGGTGGGGTTGTGGTCTGCAGGCAAAGTGACGGTGATTGATAGGGCAAGCGACCGCTGATCGGGAGAGAGTTGATGAAGTGAAGGGAACCTAAAAAGGAGACACGAGAACCGTGAAACGTAGCCATCATGGAATGGGCCTTTAGTGGGGGGCCCAACAAGACTATATTACAACCAGGATAGTGATGGACATTTGTAACCACAACTCTGAGTCATAAAGACTCACATGGTCTGTAACCTCTGATTAAGAAGGCAGGAAAGTGTGTAATACCCACTAGTGATTTCCATTCCAAAATACCTTTTTAAGGGCTCAGATATTAATGTTTGGAAAACTAATGTGAAATGGTTCATTCTTGGATGATGACAGAAGTATGACATGTTACTGGTTCCGCTACAGTTTTCTCAAAACCCACCTCTAAATTCCAGGGAGCTGCCAGCTCTGGGATTTGAATTTATTCCATCCGTGGAGACGCAGCTGAGGGAAACGTCCCCAGCCTTTCAGCCAGTTTACACACAATAATACAAAAAGATTTAGCTCTTACTGAGCATCTGTCTCCCAACACGTGAGGCATGTGAGATGCAGGCTACATTTTAATTCTCAACAGCCCCCCGAGATGAATGCCATATTCCCATTAGACAGGAAAATGTAGCCCAGAGAGCTCAAACTTGGGCAAGTTCAAGTTAACGTGTGTGACAAAGAACCCTCAGCCACCGTCACCCCCGTGCCGCTCACCAGCCCCCTTCTACTCATTCCCACTACCACTACAGGAGGTCCAAAAGGGAACCAATCCTATCCACACACCCCTTCACAAAGCCTGGCCCCTGCCTTACCCAAAGCCTGCACAGCTTAAAGAGGCCTCATCCCATGTCTCAGCCACGGGGAGGGTGGAGTGAGGATACTAAGGAAGAAAGGGACAGCTCCCAAGCCACCCACTTACCAGCCCCTTGAGATCAGGGGCTCAGGGACGGGGAGGGTGCTCCTGGGACTTGGCACACACTTCCAAGCCCAGCACCGCCTGCCACAGCCTGGCGTGGCCTCCCTGCACTCACTGGTTATGTCAAGGCATAGACTCTGTGTTCACCATACCACACCTCTGCCAGCGGTGTGGGCTGAGCCCAGTCCCATGCAGGACACCCCAGGGAGTGGGAGTCTGCAGGTGACAGACAGTGGGAGGAGGTGACAGGGAAAGGCACACCCTTGGGAGTTCCCCATCTCAGAAAAGATAGAGGTCAAAGCATTTTTCCTTGACAGCCGGTTTTGAAGGCCCTCTAGAGGCCTTACCGGCCTGCCCTGGATTCAGGTACAGAGGAGTGGGAGGGTGAGGGCCTCCAGGCTGAAAGCTACTGGGGCAAAGGCAGGGCTATAGGCTCCTGAATCTAGTCCCCAAGGAACCAGAGTTTTCAGCCCTCCATGACCCCCTGCCCCAGCCTAGGAACCTGCTGACTGTAGAGCAGTGACCCCGAGGGTGAGGAGGGCAAGCAAATCAATTCATTCCAGCACCCACTAATCGCGAAGCGCCTACTATGAGCAAAGGACCGTGCTATTGGGGTGGAAGATGAAAAGGGGACTGGGTAGAGGTGAGGTTCGCTGGAGTGGGGACAGAGGGCGGTGGGAAGGCCTGGAGCAGCGGAGGCCCTACTCCTTGAGCATCCCCAACCTCGGCACACAGAGGAGCCGCTCGCTCCGGAGCTCGGCGCGCGCGCTCAGGGCCCGCGCCGCACGCGCACGCGCGCTCGCAGCCGCTCCCCCGCCCGCGCGGCTCCGGCTCCCGCGCGCGCGCACTTGAGGCCTCCCTTGTGCGTCTCCTCCATTCGCTACGTGCAGAATGGTCCGTCGGCAGCAGCTGCAGCGCCGGGTGGGAGGGGGAGGAGGAGGGGAGGGGGAGGCGGCGCCCAGGTCTGGAGGAGGGGCCGCGGCGGGCCAGGCTGGGGAGAGCTGGGGGAGAGGGGCTGGGGGAGAGCCCGGGTGGGCGCATCGCTAACCCCTTTCACCTCCCTCCTTTGCCATCGTCCGCTGCTGCTAGACCATTATGGCCATCCCCCTGTTCCCAGCTTGGGCGTCCTGGAACCTAGCCGATCGGGTTTTTCTCCGTGTTGTCCCCTCCCCAAACCCAAGAAAGAAACACTCCTGGTGTCCCGTCGCCCTTCCCCCCCCCTCGCCCCCCCCCCCCGCCGCCCCGTCCCAGTCCCAGTAACATTCCCAGGCTTTTGTGTGAGATGACCCAACAGTAAGCCTTTCCCCACCTTTCATAGGGTGGGGTACCTAAAAGATACTGTAGCCCCGCTCCCCTTCTCCTCTCTATTATGTCCCTGGAGGAAGTGGAATGTTCAGGATGAATACAGAGCCTATTTCCCAGTATTTCCAAAATGGGAAGGCCAGAATCTCACCATGCACACCCTGACAGGATGGCAGAAAGGTCTGATGGCCCAGAAGAGCAGGCTGCTGCCCAGGGCCCTAGGGCCACATTCACAGAAATGAGTGTCAGGGCCCCTCCTAGACTGGCATGAATTCACCCGTATTACCAGTTTGTGCCCTAGACACCTGTTTGTAGAGAACTCTCCAGAAATGTAATGGTGAGAGGCCACCAAGGGATGGATCTTAGATCCCTGGTGGATCCCAAATTGACCAGCTCTCCCTCCTGCCAGGAATCCAAATGTGGCCCAGATATCCACAGCAGCCCCTCCCACCGGGTGGGACAACAGCTATTTTCTGTGGCACCTCCCAACCCTTCTCCCAGGGACAGGGGAGGAAACGTGCCATTGTCCAGTGCCCCTTCCCCATTAGGGCTGCTGGGAGGGGGCAGCTCCCTCATCCTTTCCTTCCTGGCCCCGGGGGCCCACCTGGGTTCATCTCCAAGACAGCCACCTGGGTTCAGCCTGCAGTCTAACCTCTGGCACTCTGCTGACAAGTTAAGTCCAGATCCTCAGGAAGTAAGGCATCTTGGGTCAGTTTCATTTTACACAAACGGACCCATGAGCCTGGACTTTGCACAGAGCTGGATCCAGGGAAGCGGATTGTCTGTTCCTTCCCTGGTGCCTCAGTCTTTGGGGGGCGCCCTCTGCTGGCCACTGGGAAGTGCGGGAAAGAACAGAGTTCGGCAGATGCACTCTCTCAGAGGGTCTGGAGAAGGGGACAAGAGTCAGAGAAACAAGTGAAAACCAGGAGCCAGCTGAGAGTGGCATACTGACCACAGATAAGAGAGGCATGCTGAAGCCTTTCTGGAGGTGGGGAGTTTTAAGCTGGCTTTCAGTAGACAGAGGAGGGGAAGCCACGCTGGCAGATGGGGGCTCAGGACATACCAGAGGCAGCCTTTTCCGTGTGTGGAACCCTGCCCCTGCCCTAAATGGCTCACACACCCACTGATGTGTGTGGTGCCCTGCCAGGACTGGGAGAAGTGGCCCCCAAAAGAAGTCCACAACTGACAAATCTCTGCATCCATCCCCACCCCCCAAACACAAGGATGGCCCAAGCCCAGGTCTGTGGCATGGTGGGGCTCAAGGTGGGGTAGGGGCCTGAGTCACAGCCTGGTGTGGTACTGCCCTGTCTCGGGAAAGGCCAGGTCAACAACCCATCACTCTGCCTCTGGCCGCCAGACATCCTCCTCGTCACGTCTCACTCGTGGGGCCAGGGGGGTGTCAGGGCAGTGTCAGGGTGGTGTGGGCCATGTTAGTGCTAGGGCCTGTGCTTCAGGGCCACAAATGGGCAGGAGAAAAAGAATGAAGGGCTTCTCACTGCTGTAGCTGGAGGAGTTTGGGTTAGAGGGAGGAGAGACTGGATGGACGCCTGGGCATCTGGAGTGCCTCCTGGTATGTCGGGTAAGGGAGGCAACAGGTGCCACCAAGAACTGGCAGCTCCTAGAATCTGTCCCTGAAGTTGCTTTTTCTGAGGAGGGTCACCCTCAGGGCCTCAGTATCTGCACAGGTCCTTGGCCCGGTCTTAACCTCCAAAGGTGGCCCACTGCTTTCGACCATCAGGCCCCACATGGGCCTATGTACCCCAGACCCCAAGAAAGGCGGAGGCTCTGGCTACCCAGACCACTCCGCAAAAGTAAATGGTTCTGTGGGCTTCTCTCCTCCCCTGCTCCACTCACTGATTCCCAGACTTCCACCCTAATGGCCAGGCCTCCTTCCAGACCTAGCCTGGGTGAAGGGGACTCCCAGGGGCGGGGATTGAGGCCCAGGAGGGAACAGAGAGCATGGCGCTTTAATTGGAGGTAATTAGTTAATTTACTCTGAAAGCAGTAGGGGGAGGGGATGGGTCTGTGTCCTAATAGGGCTCAAACTCTGCTGAGTCTCTTTCTGAATAGAGCTGACCACCCACCCAGGAGACCCACTCTTTGGCCCCAGGTCAGAGCAAGGCCCAGAGCAGACCTGCAGTAGAGCTGCAGAAAAAAAGCAGGTGCCTTGGGGTGGTGGGAACAGGCCTTTTGAGGTTAGGCAGGGGGGAACTGGCATGATTGGGGAGGTGCAATCTGGAATTGGAACTGGTTTCTCTCCTCTCACCTATACTTCCATCCCTCCCAAGGTCATTGCCCTCCCAAGTTGGGGGCCCACCCCCCTCCTATGGTCAGTGACCTCCCAGAGCTGCCCACCCTAAGGGCAGCAGGGCCTGAAGGCTAACCTCACTGCCTCCTGCTTCGGGAAGCCATTCCAATAACCAATAACCGGGGAAAGGGGCGCCAGAGGGGAGAGCCCCTGCCGGGCCCCAGGGGGGCGTGTCGTCGGGCCCGACGCGTCGTCGGCGGTGGGAGGGAGGCCGGGACGGCGGGACGGCGTGGCGGGGACTCTGGGCGACAGCCTCCGGAGCCCCGTCTGAAGCAGCTGACCCGCTGGTGGCGGGCCAGGTCGCGGCGGGGCCGGGAGGCAGCAACGTGCGGCGCGGCATGTCGCGGCCGCAGCGGCAGGGAAATGTGGGGGCGGGCCGGCGCGCCGCCACCCCCACCCCACGCAGGCCCATTCATAAAACCCGCAGGCATTGCCCGGGCCTGGCAGCCTCCTCTCCTAATTGCAAACTCATTAAGGAGTTTGCATCTAATTTGCATGGAAATCATTTCCTGGCCCTAAACAGAGCAACTCCCCCTTCTTTTCAGACCCCTCTGCCCTGCTCTACGCATACAGCCTGCGAGAGGAGGTTGGGGGGGGAGCATTATCTCTGCCCTGAGCCCCCTCCCATGCCTCACTCCCCCCATCCTCCTGGCCGGGAGCCGGGAGCCGGGGAGCGGTGTTGGCAGAGCACCCACCTAGCTGGGAGTCCTGCCTGTGCCCTAGGTGAGCCCGCCCTGCACCAGTGGGTCCAAGCAAGGGGAGGTACCCGCCAAGTCATTTGCCCCCCGGCTTGGCCATGCCCAGGGAAGGGAGGAGGCGGACGGCGGGCAGCCGCAGTAGCTGGTTGTACCTGGCAGGAATACGGTTGGTAGGTGAGGCTGTTCGTGCCCAGCCTCACGTACGTGCCCCCACCCCCACACCCCTCACCCCACAGAACAAGCGCCCAGTGACTACAGAAACAGACACCCAGCCTCTGCTCACAAAGGCACCCACACCAGGCCAGCCATAATGGCTGCCGTCTTGGCAGCTACCCTCAAGGGCAGACAGATGCCTTCACAGGCCGTTTGGTTCTTCTCCAGCACCCAGACAGGGTTGGGGGGGAAGGGGCTTCTTTTAAGACTTAAGACTTCTCTCTTAAGGCTTCTCTTAAGCCTCATAGAGGGGCTCCCTTCTGTACCCCAAAGTGCTGGGCCCTACATGAGGCCCCCAAGTGCTGGGCCCTACATGAGGATCTACCCGGGTGAGGGGGACACAGGGGCCTCTAACCCAGGAGGGACAGTGGAGGTGGCAGCCCCAGAGAAGGGGGCACCTAAGTGCTTCCCCAGATGGGCTCTCTCCTTCCTGTAGTAGGTGGAATGTTTCCCAACCTCTGGGAAGGGGGGAATGGCATGGTTTAAACTGTTGGAAATGGGACAGAACTACCTAAAGTACATGAAATCAGATACTACCTGGGGCACAGTGCCCTGGTCCTGTATGTCCTGAGACAGTGTAAAAAGCAATCACAAAATTTTCAGCATCAGGATCGAAAATTAAAACCTGCCTCTTGTCTGGATTATCTGGATCTCTCCTCAGACATGGCCCTGCTTCTGCTTCCTGCCTGCCCACACTCCCACCTGCTGTCCCTGAAGTTTCTCCCTTCCATTGCTAGGGCCTGGAAGGGGTGGGCAAGGGTGTTCTGGAACGCTGACCACACATTCATCTTGAGCAGAGTTGGACCAACACCCTCCTCTCATCTCCTAGAACAGTTGGGGCTAAAGTATTGTGTGTATATGAGTACAGAGGTACAGGAGGAAAATAGTAGGGCATCTATTTTTTTTTAATCTCCTCTTTTCACTTAGGTTGAGTGTGGTTTATAAGGTAAACAACATAAAAATATGCTTATATTACTAGTGTCTCTCAATAATGTTTTTTTATTGTTAGGGAGCATGGCCAAACACTCTTTGGAGACCACTGGTCTAGACTTCAAGTGGGGTGACTGCAGGTGGGGGGGGGGTGGCTTGTCTTGTCCCTCTTAGTATCTGTCCTTGAGAAGTGGTGAGTACAGAGGCCAGCAGGAGGCAGGAAGCCAGGACAGTGTATTGGATGAACAAAGTCTGCCCCTGGAATTGACAGGTAAAGAAATTGAAGTAACTCTGGGTGGGGGAGTTTGCTCAGAGAAGCACATGGGCAGACAGAGTACGTCTCATTGCTGCTGTGTGTGCAGCCTGCGCATGTCCAATACCCACAACGAATCCAGACTCCACTCCCAGCCACCCCAGTGGATGTGGATGTGGTTCCTTCCTCTGCCTGCTGGCAGCATGACCTGTCTGAGCTCCTCTCTAGCCAGACAGCAGGGCCACCGGCCACATCCACTCCAAACCCAATGGGAAGCCTGCTGCAAGTTACCTATCCTAGGACTCTCTGGAAGTAAATATGGTGTAGGAGAAAGAATTTAGGCTCCAGAAAGCCCTCAATCCTTGTCCCGCTGGGTAACCTCAGGCCCAACACATAACCAGTATGAGCCTCGGTTTCCTTGTCTATAACATGGGACTAATAATCGTACTAACCCAGAGGGTTGTTGTCAATACTGAATGGCCAACTGTGTGTACAGAGTCTGCACATAGTAGGTGTTCAGTAAAATTACCCTATGTGTGCAGCAGGTGCCCCATAAAGAACCTGTTGAATTGGGATTTGCTATCAGCATGGGAGGGAGAATTCTGAAGGCAGACAAATGAGGCTTTGTACAACACCTTCCTGCAGAAATTAACAGCCATCCCACCATCCCAGGCCCTCTCCAAGCTCACCCACTCCCAGAGGGGGTGTGGGAGGGGAGGGATGGGTCCTCCTCCCTTTCTCCAGCCAGCTCCTTTTCCTCTTCCTGTGCTGCCTTCACTTCAAGCATGAGCTGAGGGTGACACCTGACGGCCATTCCTGTAGCTGCAGGACCCATACCAGTGACACCACAATAAGAAAGGCAAGAGGTCTGGTGAGAGAGGGAGCCATTCTTTCCAGCACTTTCCTTCCACTTCACACCTCCCTTCCAGGGCCCAAGGAACCTCTAGAAAACCACCCCTCACTCCACCTGAGAGAGCTCTGACACTGCCTGAGGGGTGGGATGATCAAGGAGGCCTCTGCCCAGACCCTGCCCTGGCCCTAGGCAGAAAGCAGAAAGATGAAGGTTACTCTTCCCCCGTGTGCATTCTGGGCCTTATAGGCATCATCTCATTCAATTCTTATCACTAGGGCCTATTGTCACAGCAGGGAAAGCAGGTACAGCAAAGTTAAGCAACTTGCTCAGGGCCACACAGCTCCTAAGGATCTAAATGATGAAATGAATGGGACACCTGGTAAGCCTCCAGGTGACAGAGGAGGCCAAGAGGAAGTGGCCTGCCAGAGGGTTAGAAACACCAAGTTCCAACCCAGCCTTGCCCAACTAGTGGAGTGACCTCCCTCAAGGGCCTTCTACTGGCTCGAGGGCAGTGGGGTGTTGGATAGAGCAGTGATTCTCAAACTGGCCCTCCGTCCATGAGAATTATCAGGGGAGAATTAAAAAAATAATAATGTTTATTTATTTTAGAGACAAGAGAGACAGAGCACAAGTGGGGGAGGGGCAGAGAGAGCCAGAGACAGAATGTGAAGCGGGCTCCAAGCTCTGAGCTGTCAGCACAGAGCCGGACGCGGGGCTCAAACCCACGAACCATGAGATCATGACCTGAGCTGAAGTCAGACACTCAACCGACGGAGCCACCCAGGTGCCCCGGAGAATTTTTTAAATACCAATGATTGCCCCAGCCCTGGCTGATGAAATCAGTGTCAGTACGAGTGGGGCTGAGGTATGGGTATTTTTAAAAATCTTTCTAGGTGATTCTAAATGAAGCTAGGGTTGAGATTGTGGCCTCTGGGAGTTTTCCATCTTTAGACCTCCCTGCCCTCCAGAGGTCAGCTCCCCAGGGCTTCCCCTGTCCTGAGGGCTCTCCAGAGAAACCACGCCTTCCTTCCCCAGTGTTCTCTGGACATCTTAAGGTGTCCACCCAGACCCCCAGGGCAAGCTGCCTCCTCACCCCTCTGTGGCCCCAGGGGGGAATACTGTCCATCAGCTCTTCCCAGAGGGGGCCCAGCAGGCTTGAGCCTCCTGAATCTCTGACCCCAGGCCTGGCCACTGTGATGGGGGCAGGGAAGGCCACTGAGAGCTTAACCCCAACAGGATGAAGGCGCCATAATTAGGGTCAGGTGGTTGGCTCAGCCTGCGGAAATCCCCAGCTTAGTAGGGATAGGGGGGCTTCAGCCTGGGAGGGGAGGGGGTCAGAGCAGAAGTGAGGGGGCAGGGGAGCCCAGGCACATGGAGACCCCAGGACCTAGCCCCTAGCCACCTCCTGGGAAGGCCCACTAGAAGCTCAACCCAGTTCACCCCACCCTGGGTCGCTGACCCCCAGGGAGACAGGAAAAGACTGACCAGCCCCCGAACCCCAAATGCCCCGCTGCTCCTTCGGGCTGGGGTGTGCCAGGATCAACTCCCAACCCCAGCCTTTGGTGGGAGGAGGAGGAGGAGGGTACTGGTGGGAAAGGGCTACGTGAGTGTTCCCAGGGCAACACAGGCTTCTCTCTGGCCCATAATCCTCAGGCCTTGAGTGAAGGATCGCTTTCTTCTGTGGAATGTAACAGTGAGGGGACAAAATGGGGCAGAAGAAGAGGGGGGGTGGAGGGAGCAGATTCCAGGGAATAAACTTTGCTGGAGGTTCTTGCCAGCCCCCAAATGGTGGCAGCTACAAAGAGAAATCCCCACCACCCCCAGATCACCTCAGGGCACAAGGTCTTGGGCTGGGCTGGCCAGGTAGCTCCCAACAGACCCCCACCCAGAGTCCCAGGGGGCCTGGGTGATCACCTTTGCTAACCGGGCATTTGTGAGGGAAGAAATGGGGTCTAAGAGATTAGAACCAGCCAAGTCACGTAGCATCAGAACCACACCCAGAAGCTCCAGCTTCCCAAGAGACTACCCAAGTGAGCCAGCAAGAACCAAAACCTGCTCCCACACTTACCTGGGCCAGAGTCCCTCTGCCCCCAAGCTGGGCACCCCTCCCCCCTGCCATCAGGGTCATGGGCTGGGCATGGCTGAGCAAGCAGGGGGCGGGTACATACCAGTCCACAGGCCATGATGGCTGGGACCAGGGGCCAGCCCACTGGCTCCCTCATTGAGATTCAAAACTTATACTCCAGGAAGCCTTCCAGGCTGTTCTACAAAGGGCTGGCGGTGCCAACACGCACACACTCAGCCTTGACCTCCCAAAGGATGTTTTCCCCTCCCTTGCCTTCCCCTGGCCCATCACAGAGGTCCTACATAAGCCCCCGTTCTGCTAGCTCATAGGCCCCCTGTTCTGCTAGCTAGCTCTAGGCTAGCTCTAGTCCCAAGAACCCCTGAGGGCAGGACTGTGTGGGCACAAGGTACTGTGCCCAGCCCAGCACCAGCAGCAGGGAGACTTGGGAACAAGAGTCTCTTAGAAAGGGGCCAAACTTGGGGCCCCTGGGTGCTCAGTCGGTTGAGTGTCTGACTTTGGCTCAGGTCATGATCTCACTACTCATGGGTTCGAGCCCCACATCGGGCTCTGTGCTGACAGCTCAGAGCTTGGTGCTTGCTTCAGATTCTATGTCTCCCTCTCTCTCTCTGCTCCTCTCCCATTCTCACTCTCTCTCTCTCTCTCTCAAAAATAAATAAACGTTAAAAAAATTTAAAAAAAGAAGAAAGAAAGAAAGAAAGAAAGAAAGAGAGAGAGAAAGAAAGAAAGAAAGAAAGAAAGAAAGAAAGAAAGGGGACAAACTCAGCTCCAGTCACAGAACCTGGAAAGAACCTGCAGTGGGAAATCACCTCAAAAGGCATCTGGTTCTGGTTCAGCCCCCACCCCCCACACCCCGTGACCTTGCAGTTGTGGGATAGCCTTCTGTCTCAACACCTGCAGAGATGGATGTCCCTTCACGGATCCGTTCACTCATTCATTCACGCAATGCTCCTCACCCAATCATCTTCCACACCTCAGGGGCCGAGGCAAATTGTTTTCAAGGTCGTTGCGGGGGTGGTATCTGTCGATCACCCTTCCTGGGCCAAGAACAGTGCTAAGTGGGAATAGAAGATCCCGGCTGGCAACACACCCCCGTGTTCATGTGGCGCCGTGGCACTTACAGTTTGCACACCCCAGTATTCCTTTCAGACCCCAAGCAACCGTCCTGGGTGGTGTTGGTCCTGCTCACTGGCAGCAGCTGAGACTCAGAGGGGGCATGTCTTTGCAGCTGGGAGAGGGGTGGCCTCAGGACACAGCCTGCACAGCTGTGCTTCCGGCCCAGCGCTCCCTTCACGCACCCACTGCCGGCCCTCTGCCAGCTGGGGTTCCCATGTGGGAGACAGGCTTTGCCCAGGGGAGAAGAGGGCTCCTAGCCATAAAAATAATAGTGCGGAAGGGGCGCCTGGGTGGCGCAGTCGGTTAAGCGTCCGACTTCAGCCAGGTCACGATCTCGCGGTCCGTGAGTTCAAGCCCCGCGTCGGGCTCTGGGCTGATGGCTCGGAACCTGGAGCCTGTTTCCGATTCTGTGTCTCCCTCTCTCTCTGCCCCTCCCCCGTTCATGCTCTGTCTCTCTCTGTCCCAAAAAAACGTTGAAAAAAAAAATTAAAAAAAAAAAATAGTGCGGAAGAGTCAGACTCCCGCTGGATCCCAGACACTGTGCCGAATCTGTTAGCAGCAGGGGAGTCAAGTGCTGACCCCGGAACTCCCACCACCTGCCCTCTGGGACCAGGCCCGCAACAGGGACCCGCACAGCTGGCACATGCATACGCGCACAGACACACCCAGGTGGCATGAGTCCCTGCACGTCCTAGGAGACGGGCTGTCCCGGCCCATTCACTCCCCTCTGATAACCCAGCAGCTTCCAGCAGGACACGCACGTACCTCCAGGCTGGTCACCTCGGGCACATGCCAGGCCAGCTGCCAGGGCCCAGAGCACCAGCCCTGCTGGGCCCTAGAGCGTGACCTCCTCCATGGCTCACCCTGTTCGACCTCAGGAAGGGGCGTGACCCCACGGGATGTGAGGTCCAGAGGCCCCACCGGCCCCTCCTCAGGGCCAGCAGGTGCTGCAGGGCTGGGGTCTAATGAGGAACCTCAGGGACACCCCCCGCCAGGCTCCGTGCAGGCACCCAGCTCCTGGGCACACTCCAGGGAGATGCAGAGTAACAAAGAGAGGCCTGGAAGGGCTGACAAGGCTCTAGCAGGGAAGGGGGCAGAGGCGGAGGGGGGGAGGCAGAAGGGAAAGTAGGAGTAAATCTGGGAAAGGTGGAGGTCGAGGTTTGGGATCAAGGAGAAGCACAGAGAGGGCTTGGCCAGGGAATGCTAACAGGGCAGCTGGAATTTAGGAAAGGGAGGACCCGTGGGGCGTGAGCAGAGGCAATTAAGAAATGGACCCTGGAGCAGGCAGAGCTGGGTTAGAATCTTTGTCCAGCCACGTACAAGCTGGGTGACCTTGGCCAGGTGGCTTACGCTCTCTGAGCACCGTGGTATAATAGTACCTGCCTCACTGTGGGAAGTAAATGAAGCAAAACGCCAAGCACGGAGCCTGACACACAGGACCTGCTCGACTCATAGGAGCTGTTGCAAGGAAAATCCAAAAGGCTCTGAGGGCAAACCTGAAAAACAAGTCAAGCCTGCCCTGGGCCTAGCAGAAAGGGGGCTTAGGGAGCAGAGAGCCCGGGGAGAGACTGGGGCCATGGACCCAGGGCAGCCTCCCCACAAGGTCCTTGTCCCTTGAAGGGGATAGGGGGTGAAGAAGAGGGCAAGACAGCCACTGCCGCCATGTTGGCATCATTCCAGGGATTCTGAAAGGTCCCAGGAGTGCTTCTGTCCACCCCAGGCCCTCATCATTCACATGAGGGGGCCTAGGTCCAGCGAGAAAAAGGAACTTGACCAAGGTTACTCGGAGATGGCAGATCTGCTAACCCCCAAGCCAGCCTCCTTTTCCTGGTGAGGCACCCTGGGCCCTGTTCAGAAGCAACAACCAGGGAGAAAGACCCCTCAACTCCATGAAAGGGAAAGACCTAGAAATCATATTCCCTGGAAATAAAGATGAAAAACTCCACTCCTATTCCCACTTGCTGAGGCCTGGAGAACACCCATACTTCCTCCGAAGCCCAGACCAAAGGCACCGCCTCTGAGAAGCCCTCCCTGACCAGCGATGGCAGTTGTGCAGGTTACATTCTGCAGGGCCCTCTCTCTGAGGCCTCCACCTAGCCACCTCTGTAGTCAGTGGGTGTGTTTTGTTTTGTTGTGTTGTTTTTTCCCTCCACTGAGCTGGAGTTTTTGAGGCCAAGGGCAGGGTCTTAATCAAGTTGGAGGACCCAGGTCCGACACCATGATCCAGCCTAGTGCTGCTGTGTGTGTGAACGAAGGAACCAGTTGAATCCAGATCTGCCGGGGCCAGGACACCCTAGGGGTGGGGACGGGGCTCTGGGGCAGCTGCCTTCCTGTCCTGGCCAGTCTCTCCCTCCCCCATGCCTGAGAGCCCCGTGCTAAGAACAAGTTCCTGGTGCAGGCTGTACCCTGTCCCGGATGCCTGGCATTTACCAAAAGGGCAGAGACAGTGAGAAGGGCCTCACCTGTGCCATCCACTCAGAAAGGAGCCGGGCGGCCGGCAGGAGGGAGAGGAGTTAGGTTTCAAAGTGCCCGAAGATGACAGACTGATGGCGGAGGCTGGCCATCTCAGAACCTGCAAAGGATTAGTACCTAGATGAGATGATACAAGGGGCATCTGCAGAGCTACGGGAGGATGGCAACCCTACAGCCAAAATGGGCAAGAGATATGAGTGGGCAGTGAAGGGAGACAAGACCCCAAAAGCGAACACACATGAGAAGAGGTGCTGAAAATCACCAGACATCACTTCTTTCCAATGGATGGGCAAAGATGAGAAAACTGGATAAAGCCCAGTACCGGTGGGGATGTGGGGACACGGGAGCCCTTTGCATGGCAGGCGTAGGCCCAATGGCACACCGTGGACTCGGGGTGGCCATGCTTAGTCAAGTGAAATACCAGGTGTCCTGTGACCCTGCAGCTCCCCTTGTGACTACATACTGAGAGTCTCAGGCAGGTCCCTCTGGTCCAGGCAGAGCTGGCCCACAGCTCATTCCCTCCAGGGGGGTGGGCAGAAAATTGTGGGGTGGTACATCATGGGATAAGTGACAGCAGGTTGGAGCAAAAAGGCTAGATTTTTTTTTTTTTTTTTGAAAGGGAGAGAGAGAGAGTGGGGGAGAGAGGCAAAGGGAGAGGGAAAAAATCTTGGGCCCCATGCTCAGTGCAGAGCCTGATGCGGGGCTCAGTCTCATGATCGTGAGATCATAACCTGAGCTGAAATCAAGAGTCAGATGCTTAACTGACTGAGCCACCCAGGTGCCCCAACAAGGCTAGATTTTAAAACAGTGCTGAGCAAAGGAGATTGTGACACAATGACATTAACCGAAGTTGTTCCAAAACAACAGTGCCTATTTGCAGGAAACATACAAATGGAAAGATCCACATCCAATATTGTGAGGGGGGAGAGGAGCAGTGTGGGGGGCTGAAAGGAATATATGCACAAACTAGACAGGCCAGTGATGCCCACTAAGTCTGTACCCGAGGGCCACAAAGGGGGATGGCCCCAAAGCCCTGAGCATAGGCCACAGGTGGAGCCAAGGGCCCCATGCAGGTGGGTCAGAGCCCTGCTGACCTCAGAGGTCACCCTCCACTCTGGCAGAGAAGGATCTTGGCCAAAGTCAATCCACTGCACACTCAGAGCCCACCCAGCATGGGCATCTTTCATGCCCTGGAAATGGAGGCAGAAGGAACCTCGAACCTATGGCAGTGGGGTTCCCCTGAGCTGGAGGAAGTGAGAAGTGAGTCCCTGACCTCCCAAAAGTCTCTATGATTAAGGGGCTTTGTACTTTTCTTGAAGGAGAGTCTTTATCTTCAGATGTACATTCAGGGGTATCTGGGTGGCTCGGTCACTTAAGTGTCCTGCTCTAGGTTGCAGCTCAGATCATGATCTCATGGTTTGTGGGTTCAAGCCCCCCATGAGGCTTGTGCTGACAGCTGTGGAGCCTGCTTGGGGTTCTCTGTCTCCCCCTCTCTCTGTCCCTCGTTCGTTCTCTCTCTCTCTCTCTCTCTCTCAAAATAAATAAATAAACATTAAAAAAAAGAAACATCTGTGAAATGATATGCAGCCTGAGGTGTGCTTCAAAATCATCTAAGGGTGGGGGCAGGGGAGAGTGGATAGGGGGTTGATGAAACCAGACTGACCATGAACTGATGGCTGCTGAGTCTGGGGATGGGTGCATGGGAGTTCATTATGCTTTATTCTCTACTTGTGATTGCAAATTTCTCTAATAGAAACTTAAAAAAGGAAAAAGTTCCCCCTAAGAGAGTCTATCATCTGAGGAGAGTAGCCCCTGAGCTCAGGGAGCTCCCAGTCTGATAGGGGAGACACAGCCCCCACCCCCGGCAACTGCCCCCCACCCTCTGTGTGGCCACGGCCTTCCTGCATCTTCTCAGCCTGCCTAACTGGTCAGGGACCACGCGTGGGACAGAGGCATGGTCCTGTCACCGGGAGCTGAGCCCCCAGACCTGGCCTTTGTCACTGAGCCCCAAGGGTCAGGCACGGGTGCCACGCCTAAGCAGAGCTGGCTCTGGTTCTGGCTCTACCTGCTTGTGGCCTAGGTTCCTCACCTTTACAGCACCTGCCTGAGGAAATGCCCCAGGGGGTCCAGCTGTTATCAGTGGGGAGCCGTCTCTGTTGACCCAGCCCCTCCCTGACCAAGTCTCCCTGTCCGTATTGTGGTTACTCAGCTGTTGCTGCCTCTGCCTCCCTGCTTGTATGATGAGGACCAGTGAGTTGGAGGCAGTGTTTCATAAATGCTCACACTGTCACCAGGACCAGGGGAAGGAGCTGGCCAAGGTCACACAGTCAGATAGTGGCAAAGCTGGCTTAGTCACAGGTGCAGAACACTGAGCCAGCTGCCCCCTCCCTCACTATGAGGCCTGTAGGCCGACAGAGTGCCCTCGTTCCGAGTTAGGGTGGGGTCCCTGGGACAGTCCCCTTCAAGCTCCCAGTCCCACTGCCAGGACCTCTGACTCAGAGGAGCACCAGAAACTCCACGTGGGTGAGACGCAAGCCAGAGGGGGGAGGCTGGGGAAAGAGGGAGGTAGAAGCCTTTATCCTGCACCCCCTCCAGGTACACAGAGGGGTCCAGGGACATCTGTCCAGGAGAGCAAGTCCAGACTCAGGGGCTCTGCCAAGAGCTGCTGGGTGAGTCAGGAGTCTTAGGCAGGCCTGGACACCCCTCTCGTGACAGTAGTAATAGCAGTCAACGCTTGTATAGTGCCTGCTGTGTACAAGGCAGAGTTTACAGATGGGAAAACTGAGGCATTGAACGATTAAGTAATTTCCCTCAAGTCACTCAGCTTGTAAATGGCAGAGCTAGGGTTTGATCCCAGGCGGTCTGCCTTGAGTCTGTGCTCTCAGCCACCCCAGTATACTCTCCAAGGGCAACAGTCTGGCTTCTCCTGAGACAGTTCTTCTGATTCCCCAGGGGTCTGGTGGCCATTGACGTAAAGAGGGGGGGCCTCTATCACAAAAGGACACAGGCCAATGGCCACAGCTCCTTCCGCCATGACAGCCTGAGAGCTCCTGGGAGCCCAGATGGTGTAGAGACCGGGCAAGGCAGCAGCTAGAACCCTGTTTATACCACAACCCATGGGATGGGCTCTTCACCTGGGGCAGACCGCACTGCCCCGGGGCAGGACCTCCACTCATCTCTTGCTCTGGAAAGCAGGGAGTGGGCAGGGAGTGACTGTGTCAGAGAGATGGGCTTGTATTTATTTATTTTTGTTCTTAATTAGTATCATTCACAGAAAGTTAACCAAGAGGGGAGCACCCGGGTGGCTCAGTCAGTTGAATGACCAACTCTTGACATCGGCTCAGGTCATGATCTCGTGGTCACGGGATCGAGCCCTGCGTCAGGCTCTGCACTGGGTGAGGAGCTTGCTTGGGATTTTCTCTGCCCCCCTCTCTCTCTGTGCCCCCAACCCCCTCTCAAAATAAATAAACCTAAAAAAAAAAAAAAAAAGGTTAACCAAGATCAGCAACAAATTCTTTGTGAAACACCCTCACAACCAGTCACCACGTGGGCCCTGGAGAATCTCTGTCCTCTACCGAACGGGAGCAGCTGAGGCCACCCCCTCCCCCCTCCTCCTGAAGCGTGGCCCTCTGCCAAAAAAAATGCCACACCGTGTAGTGGTGGGTCAGGAGTACGGACTTCCGGAGCAGAAGCCAGGGCTCTGGGTGAGTGCTGCCACTTCCACACTGAAGTGCAAGACCACATATTAGGTGACTTCTGGGCCTCGGTTTTCTCATCTGCAAAGTGGTGGTGATAATACCATCCCCTCACAGAGGGTTACGGGGTTGTTGTGGGTTGTTGTTTTTTTTTTTTTTTTAATATTTATTTATTTATTTATTTATTTATTTATTTATTTATTTTGAGAGAGAGCGAGAGAGAGAGACCAGAGGAGGAGCAGAGACAGAGGGGGAGACAAAGAATCCCAAGCAGGCTCGGGGCTGCCAGTGTGGAGCCAGACACAGGGCTCGAACTCACAAACCATGAGACCGTGACCTGAGCCAAAACCAAGAGTCAGACGCTTAATAGACTGAGCCACCCAGGGGCCCTAGGTTAGGGGGTTTTCATGAGGTAAGGTATGTCAAGTGTTCAGCCTGGTGCCTGGTACATAGTAGGTGTGCAACATTGGCTTCTTAGCGTTACCACTGCTGTCAGGATCAGCCCCAACCAAGCTGTGAGCTCGTTGGCGGAAGGAACCACATCTTGTTAATCACGGTCTGTCTCAGCATTTTGCACAGAGCTTGGGATACTGTAGGTGCTCCTGGCTTTAGGTCAAGTTCCCCGGAAGCAGGTCCTGAGATGGGGAATCCCAGCTCGTGATTTCCTAAAGCAGTGCTCCCAGGGGGATCAGGGGCCAGGGGGACACTGAAGAGAGACTGGGGGAGGCAGGGGAGGCCCACCAGGGTGCAGAGGCTGGCTTCATCCTGTCCTGCAGGGGACTCTGCTGTGCACGTTACACCTCAGGGCTCTCCCCATGCCAAGGGAACTGAGCCCTCTCTCACCTGCACTCCATTTGTTGGCTAAGAGCTACTTTGGGGGGCGGGGTGTAAACTTCCAGGCATTTCCACTATGCTCCAGGAGCTGAGTGCATTATGTAGAAAGAGAGCCTGCAGAAGGGAAAGCACACAGGGGGCAGGGAGGGTGCATGGAAATGGGAGAAGGGAGAGTAGCCCAAGACAGCCGACTTTGAGGTGAGGAGAGGGTACACATAGCTGCTAAATTCATCACTCATGCACCCCCAGGGGGATTTAATGCAGTGTTCAACGATGTCTGGCTACTACTTAATAATGACAATCTCCTCAGGGAAGGGGCAGCACATGCATTTGCCCAGTATAACGGGTCAGTTCACGTCTGTGAAGATAGAAGGATATGAAGATCAGGTCTTAATTACAGAACACGGTGACCTGGGCAATAGCAGATTTTTAGATCCAAAAAACAAAATTTCCTTTACGTTGGATCATTGACGGAAAGAAGCAAGTGACCCCCAGCCAGAGGACGTAGATGGAGGCCTGAAGTCTTGGAGAGAATCCTGTGACAGTGCTTTAAGGGCCTATGTGAAAGATCATTATTCCAATGGCTTCTGTACTGTTTACGCTAAAACTATAGGTGAGCAACAGATCATTACTGCATGTGTTGAAAGCCACCAGTTTTAGCCAAAAACCTTCTGGAATGGTCATTGGAGATCAGAGTGGAAGTTCACCATCATACGACCTACAGCCCAGGTTGTTGGAGTGCTTAAGATTCAGGTTCACTGTTACGAAGGTGGCAATGTTCAGTTGGTTAGTCATAAAGATGTACAAGATTCAGTAACTGTTTCGAATGAAGTCCAAACTGCCAAGGAGTTTATTAAAATCATAGAGCATGCAGAAAATGAACATCAGACAGCAATTAGTGAAAACTATCGAACAACGTCACACACCTCATTCAAGGCCTTGTGCCGGCAGCTTCCGGTTACCTGCATGGAAATCGACTGGAACAAGATACTCAGCTACAGGACTGGCAAAGAAATGCAGAATGCTTAAAGGCTGAATGTAGGATTCTTCAGTATGTGGAAAGAAAGGATTCGACATGCAGTCATATGCTAAATCAGTGATTTATAAACAAGAGTGATATTTTGCAGGTTTTCTAGCCTCATGGAATGCTGTTTAACCTTGATTCTTTTGTGTTCTCTGCCTTGTAATTTTCTGTTTTCACTACATTTAGTTGTAATTTTTTTTTTTTAAAATTCTGCCACATTTAATGATGAAGAAGGAGATCTATCCTGGAGTCATTTTACCTTTTAGAAATTTTTCCTAGCCGTGAAGCCCTGTCATTGATATAGACAGGTAATACACTCAGCACTTTTCTATCCCTATCCTTCAAAGCACTTCTGGTACTTCTGTGGTTTTTACTGATCCGCCAACCGCTAACGATGCTATGTTACAAACGTGCTGAAGGGAAGACGCATTCATCCTCTCCCTCTGACTGCTTTGATCATCATTTATAGCATCCCATAACTGTAGTGTTCAAAAGTTTGGATAGGGCTGTTCAGGTCCTTTTGTGGGGGCAAAGGAAGTTTTCTGGAAATGCCATCATAGCCAGCTTCTCTGGAGAAGTTGCTTTTAAATCCAAAGACTTGAACCACATTCCCTGCGCATGAACTTGTTTGCTTTTTTTCTCTTCCCTCATTGTCTCTTTCCAATCTAGCACCATTATGGTTATAGACATCTGCATTTTTAGAAGAGTTTTACTCATTTACTATTCTTTTTATTATTCAAGAACTGCTGACATACTAGGAATGCAGTAGAGTCGAAAACGTGAAAAAGTGCAGATGTTGAAGGAAGAATAGGTATCTTGTGCTTTAATACTTTGTGGCTGGATTGTACTATAAGCAGATGATTCAAACAACTAAGTAAATCACAAACAAAACCAAAAAATGAACCAAAGTGAGAAGGATACGTCCCAGGCAGTATCTTTCTATTGTAACCTGTTATTTGAAGGGATACTAGGGATTTGTTCTAAACAAGATGGAAAACTGCTTCCAAATTACTTGTCCTCAGTCCTGCCTGCCAAGAACATAAACATAACTGTGATACAGCAAC